>NW_023270314.1:349198-597872 GCF_011800145.1 Mirounga leonina | reverse complement strand
TTTCTTTCTTTCTTTCTTTCTTTCTTTCTTTCTTTCTTTCTTTCTTTCTTTCTTTCTTTCGGGGATCATTGAGCGTGGTGCAGGGGAGCATTGCTGTGTTAGATGAAGTTCATAAAACTCCTTTATTACTCATAGGAAAAACTCCTAAAGGCATGGAAGAGGGGTCCACGAAAAATGTTCCTTTAGTAACAGGGCTGAGCATTCTCTGACTTACTTTGCACAAAAAGCAAGCAATTACTCGGGGGCCCTGTCTGTTGGATGTCTGACAACAGGCCTTTTATTACTCCAGCAGCCTCTTTTCATTCAGCATCTACAGGGTGGCAATTAAAAAAAAAAAAAAATTTTTAGTGCTAGTTGTTTAGGAAGTCATCATCTCTGCCATTGAAGGGTTTACAATCTAGTGGGGGGAGAATAAGATAGAAACAAGTAAGCTTAGTAATGTGTTACATGTGTAATGATAAATTCATCCAAAAACTTAGTGCCTTCTATTTCTGCTGGGACCTTGAAACTTAATACTGCTCCTGCCAGTCCAGCACCCAACACTGAAATTTACTTGCCTTAACTTAGATTCCTCAAGGAATCTGAAACACATCCCTTATCCCCAAACTGAGACAGGCTCTAGATGTTATAGTATTTCTCATTCCCCTCTCCTGTTAGCCAAGTATTTACATATTAACTGGAGCTCTCTAAATATAATGGCTTATCCCTAAAGAGGGACTCTAATGAAGGGATTACAGGTTAAGTGGCAAATGAATGCCAAAGACATTTGGGTAAGCCAATTAACCTGATGGTTTTTCACAGTTAATTATCATTGAATGAGCAGAGGTTAGTGCCCAGAGTGAGTGAACTATTTTTAGATGAAAGTGATAATTTCCTATATACTTAAAACAATGAAGAATTTTTAAAAGAATTTTTCTAAAAGGTGAGTGCAGCTTATCGGTACCAATCATTTCTAGTTAGAATTCAGTTCATCAGAAATATATTGAATACCTACTGTGTGCTAGACTCCAAAAGATAAATTAGATGCTTTTCTACTTCTTAAAAGTTAACAGTGCATTGGGGAAATAAAGCAGGTCCTAATAAGACAATGGCTGAATCAAACCCAAAGACCATTAGGGAGATTGGTATCTAGCCAAATTCCCCTCCATCCCATGAAGGACTGTAATGCAAGACAGAGTAATGCCAGTGATTTCCTTTTACTCCATCCCTCAAACTTCACTCCAGCAAACTAACCTATTGTGTTTTTTCAGATCCCAAGCTTACCACCTTCTGTTCTGACTCATGGTCTTTGAAAATATTGACCATCAGCCTGGCAACATCTCCACAACTCCCTTACTCCTTCGTGTAGCTCCTTCCATGTATGTAGACATGCTTTTCTTCAGGAAGCTTTGGATCTTCTACTTCTTTTTTTAAGATTTTATTTATTCACTTGAGAGAGAGCGAGAGAGAGCACAAGCCAGGGGCAGAGGCAGAGGGAGAAGCAGACTCCCCACTGAGCAGGGAACCCTACTCTGGGCTCAAACCCAGGACGCTGGGACCATGACCTGAGACGAAGGCAGACGCTTAACCGACTGAGCCACTCAGGCATCCCAGCTTTGGATCTTCTAAGACTACTGGGAGTCTGTTTTGTTCTCCTATAGCAGTCAGGATTTCATGTTAGAGTAGTATTTTCATACTACAGTGAAATTGTCTATATACTTGCCTCCTCTACTAAGCTGTTTCTCAAAATTGATGAGTCTGTTTTGCTCACTATTCTATCCACAGTGCCCTTTATGATGTCTAGTCCATCACTGAATAAATGAATATATGAGCAAGTAAATGATTTTTTTTTGTTTGTTTTTTTTGAGTAAATAATTTTCTTATGACAAAACTCCTTTTTTTGGGCAGTGATTTTCAGCAGGGGATGGAAGAGGGAATATTAGAATTACCTGTGCCCCATTTTCAATGAGTTTATTTCCTCCTACTCCTTCCAAAATATCTTCCACATGTCATCCCATTTAGGATCTCTATTAATTGTAGTAAGAAGTCAATGTGATTAATGGGAATGTGTCAGTATTCAAAGTCAAAATCAAGCATATTTGCAACAATAGCTAGGGAAGACTTTGGGGAGATTGTGACATTAATCATAGGGGATTGAAGCATATTTGGACAGATGTAACTGGGTGAAGAACAGCAGTCCAGGCAGAGGAAGGAAAGAAATGATTTGAGCAAAGGCCTAGAGGCTGGGAGGTTTGGATGACATTAAGATGCCTATGGAGAAGTAATGGGAGATTGGCCCAGAAGGCATAATAGGGATGGTTATGAATGCTGGGCTGTGAAGGGTGTTTATTATGGTAAGAAATAGGGCATGATGAGGGGTTTTTGTGGAGCAGAGTAGTGGTGTTAGAGTTATATTTCAGGAGGTTTCTCTCTCCGCAGCATGCGTATAGTAGATCAAAGAGGGAAAGAAGGCAGTCAGGGATAACTATTTACTTCAGTTTAACAAATATTTACTATGAGCCTAATATGCGTTGGGCCCTGGGGAAAAAAACATAGGGCATAATTCCTTCCATGAAGGGAGTCAAGCCTAACGAAGGAAAGAAAAATGAACAGGCGGTTTTAGTAAGCATGCTAAGCAGTACAGGCAGGAAATGATAAAAGCCTGAATGAGACTACAACAGAGAAGTTAAGAGGCAGATTCAAGGGAAACTTGCAAGTTGGATATTCTCTGAGGTTCTGAATAGTGTAAAAATATCCTTAACAAATTTAAAAATGGATGTAGGAGCAAAGAGAGAAGGAGCCCTCATGCACAACCTTGATGACAGTGTTGGAGGAATGACAGTATTTAATAAGGGACTTCTACGACAAAGGGGATGGATTGTGAGGAAAATTATTTGGGTTCAGTCTTACTAAGCTTAACATACTGAAAGGACAACTAACAATATTGATAATTCCAATGTGCTGTTTTGTTTAGCACTCTTTTGGTTGTAGATGTCAGAATGACAATTCAAATTAACTTATGAGTAAGGGGCATTTCGCGTGGTTTAGTTAACAGTGTTAGCTTCAGGCATGATGGGATCCAGCTGCAGTAGAAATGGCCTCTTTGTCTCCTAGATCTGGGTTCTTTGGTTTTGGCTTTATTCTTAGGCAGGCTCTGTCTTTAGGCAATTCTTTAGCAGTCCTAGGATTTCATCTCATTCTCAAAAGATGTTCTTTCTCAGTAGACTTTGGGGGCTGTATTTGACTCTGATTGATCTGGCTTGCTGCTAAATCAGTTGTCACAGCCAGGAATGAGGATGGGTTATAGTAAACTAATTGGCCAAATCATATGGTGACCTTTCATCAGGAGGTAAAGACAGCCTCACCCTGTCCATATGGACTGAGAGTAAATGTGGGCTATTCTTGAAAGAAAAAAACGAAAACCAAAAACAGGACACTGTTAACTAGGGGTAGAAGTGGCCCCAAACAACAGCAAGTATCCATTACACAGACTGTATTTTTTTTTTTTTTTTTACAGATTTTATTTATTTGAGAAAGAGAACGTGAGCATGGGTTGGGGGGGAGGGGAGAGGGAGAAGCAGACTCCCCACTGAGCACAGAGCCTGACACAGGGCTGGATGCAGGGCTCAGTCCCAGGGCCCTCAGATCATGACCTGAGCCAAAGTCAGATGGTTAACCAACTGAGCCACCAAGGTTCCCCAAGGTCCTGTGATTTTCAAACATTTTAAGTTAATGTTGCTTCGTTTGATGTTCAACACAACAGTTTGTGAGATGTGTTGTTATTATCTACCAACCATAGGTAAGGACGCTAAGCTTAGAGAGGCTAACTGGCCAAAGGTGGTACTCCTGGGGGTCCTAAAGGAACCAGGATTTCATTACTCTTCCTTCCATTTGGGTGTTGATACCACCTGGGCAGTTAGAAGCGGAGGCTCATGAGCAACACCCAGGCTGGAGGTATAGGTGGGCAAGGCAGTTCTTGAGTTGGGGGTGTCAGAGATGATTGACCATAGAGGTGGGAAGTATAGAGAGAAAGAAGGTCAGGGAACAGAACCAGGGGAGAAACATCCACCTTTGGGAGAAAAATGTGAAGGAGATGCTAGCCAAGGAAAGTTAGAAAGAGGTAGCCCAAAAGGTAGGAGGAAACTCAGAAGACTAATGTGTTAAAGACCAAAGGTAAGTTCATAAATGTTTATTATCTTGAGAATGTCATTAAAGCTTAAAGGAATTTTAAGTGAGATTCTCTGACCATGATCCACAGATTTTGAAGTCTATAAACATAATGAAGAGCACTATGTTTGCGTTGATGACTAGCATCACTCGTTTGGTGTTGAAGGTAATAATACTAATAATGATAGCAGTTGACATATTACATATATTATGTCCAATATATGTATTCTATTACATATAACAATTTACTTTTTGCTTACTAACTCATTTACTTCCCACAATGATCCCGTAAGGCAGGTACAGTTATTACCCTTATTTTACAGATAAGAAAACAGGTACCTTGCACTCTAGTGTCATCGGCTCTAGAGTCAATTTTCTTTTCTTTTTTTTTTTTTCAAAGATTTTATTTATTTATTTGAGACAGAGAGAATGAGAGACAGAGAGCATGAGGGGGAGGAGGGTCAGAGGGAGAAGCAGACTCCCTGCCGAGCAGGGAGCCCGATGCGGGACTCGATCCTGGGACTCCAGGATCATGACCTGAGCCGAAGGCAGTCGCTTAACCAACTGAGCCACCCAGGCGCCCCTAGAGTCAATTTTCTTACCTTCTGCAGTTCACTGTCCTTCCAGGACATAGCCAGGCATCCTTGGGTAGCACTGAAGCAGGGCAAGTCAGCAAAAGCCATTCTTTTTTGTCACTCTTTTGTACAACAAACTTCAACCCATCATTTGAATTTTTTTTTCTTTTTTTAATTAAAAGTTTGGCCTTTACTTACCTTTTAGTAGAACCATTGAAAGCACTTTGGAAGAACGTGCCATTTGGTCTTTGAAGAATGGAAGCATTGTTTCTGCTCTGACGGACTAATGGTCATCATTTATGGTATTTGTGACTGAAAAGGTCAATGGACAGAAAGAACAGCGGTGAGAGAAACACACACAAGGACAGTTAGGATGGCGGTGTCACCCCATTCATCAGCTTTACAATAGTGTTGGCCTTTGTCAACATTTCCTAAAGGAAAAATCATAAGGCAGCAAAAACAAAGAGCCACAAATGAACAAAACTGGAACAGGTTAAGACCTCCTTGAGGACTTGAGGGACTGGACCTTTTTGCTTCAAAAGACGGTCTCTCAGTCGTGTATTCTCTGGAGGATTCTGCCGGCAATTGTTTCTTTTTCACATCTGCTGCTCCGATGTTCTTCACCTTTCCCGGAATGGAAAATTTCCTAATTCCTTAGTGTCTTTCTGAATTTTCAACACCAATTCACAGCAGTAACCTAAGAAATTATATCAGCCTGAAATTTTGTTTTGAGTTAAGGTTTTTCATTAGCTGAGAAGTCGCAGAAGAGGTTTTACTCTTTCCATTTCGGACTCTTGTAAGAAAATGCAAATGGGTGAACATCTATTATGCTTAGTGTTGAGCAGCTACCTTTACTTCTCATTTTGCTGGCAGATTATTTAGATTCTATTAAGGCCCTTCGGGTTCGTATTTTTCTGAATATGATGTGAGGGATGCGTCATGCATCCCTTATCACTGACTTGCATGTGTGACATGACTTATATACTAAAGCCCATGCAATGTAGTCTTATTTCATGTTCTTCTGTCATAATATTCATTGGTTAAATAAAAACCTGCCTAAGCAGATAACACCCATCAGAGAATTTTATCATACTAAAGTCTCCCTTAGTAGGATATGTTTTGCACAGGGCTAAGGTGTTACTTTGATCTCCCACTTCTTTGTTCCAATAAAACTGCCCTCTACATTTTTTTCCACAGTTTAAGTCTAGGCCTATGTCTCATCAAAGTTTTCTCTCATGGTGTAATTATGAGATTTGTTAATTCTTCGTTTTGATGCCCTTGTTTTGTGAAAGTTGGATGTATAGTATATCTTGTTGGCTGCTGCAGATTACTAGATTTATTGCTCTAAATCTAAGAAATTCTGGCAACTTTGCGCAGCTTTTTAAAAGCAGGCATGTTTGCAGAGAAAAGTCTTTGCGGATTTGGTTATGGAGCTGAACTAAGAGCACGTAGAAATCCTGGTTTGGGGAACATGGTTCTTTATCCTATCTGGATCTGCCAGTGAAAGGGTGAAGTATGGTCCTGAACAAAATGTGCTTTCCAGCCTTCCTCAGTTTGTTAGCAAAGCCGCCTCCCAGAATGCTTTGCTACCGAGCTTTCTACTGCCCTGACTTTGATAGTCTGTGTGTTTCTGCGTTGATATTAGAGAAATTCACGTCAATATCTGAGTTAATGTTTAGTAGAGGCCAGTTGGCTTTTCATTGTGAATTACTTGAAATCTGCTCTCTCTGACAACACTGTTTGGCAGTTTGGCAGTTTTTCATATTTCTTTAAATTTTAATTATAACCCATCAAGGCTTAAGCAGTTACTTCTGGGTTAGACTCTTGATGAATGTCAAAGCAGGGTGCTTTAATTTAATGGATCCAGAGTAACATCTGTTTCTAATATCTTAAAAGCCAATTTATATGGAAATTCATTTAATACACAGTCGATACACGGAGACTTGTAAAAATAAAAATAAATATGGAAAATCAAACCACTGTGATATAGTAGGTCTTCTGTTAACAAAGGATTTCACTGATGACTAGATTCAGCTGCTTCTACCTAACACCCAGAATATCACAGTTTAAACAAGATAGCGATTTATTTTTCATGTTCACAAAATGGGGAGGTAGTTAGCTTAGGGCTGGTGTGGTTACCATAATAAGGACCCAATTTTCTTCAGTCTTATTGCTGTGCTCTGTGGGCATGACTTCTAGTCCTAAGGATTCCTTATGGGCCAAGATGGCTGCTGGAACTCTAGCTATTACATCTATGCTTCAGCAAGAATGAGGGAGAGTGGTGGAAGGAGGGAAGAATGCTAAGCTATTTTTTTTTTTTTTTAAGGACACTTTCTGGAAGTAGTATGTAGCACTGGCCAAAAATTAGTCACAGGACTGTATTTAGCAGCAAGGGAAAATAGGAAATTAAACTTTTTTTTCCCAGATGACCATGTTCCCAGCTAAAAAGTGAAGAGCTATGAGTATGGGAAAGGGGAGATCAGAAATGAAGAACTACTATCTCTGCCACGTTGAGTACTTTATAAGACATGATTTTAATAAACCTTCAGCCTTTTTATTGAGCATCTAGAAAAGTCAACTTGTTCTCATGAACAGATAATTTATGTAGAAGGACTAGCATGGTGTTTGGCTCAAAAAAGATAATCATCAACTACTGTTGATACATTTTAATTCTAACCCCTAATGCATCTAATTTCAGAGACTGTGCATCACGCTGACTTTAATAAGGGAGTTTTTGAGCACTGTACCCCCGTCGTTATAGAATAATAACACCAGCAGCTCACAGAGGCCAGATGTCATTTGCACTAGGTCTCCAGGACACTCACGTATTGGCAAGACCGTTCTTTGCTTTTGTACATAGAAGATAAGTGAACAATTACAAGTGTTTATTAACTGCTTTCATGGTAAAGCTGTTATTGTCACAGGGGAGCCTGGGTGGCTCAATCGGTTAAGTGTCTGCCTTCGAGCCCCAAGTAGGGCTCCCTGCTCAGCGGGGCGTCTGCTTCTCCCTCTGCCCCTCTTCCCACTCGTGTTCTTTCTCTCTAAGTAAATAAAATCTTTGAAAAAAAACAACAACAACTATTATCTTCACAGAAACTGAAGCTCAGAGAGGTTAACTGGGAAGCAATTTAGAGAAGCAGGTGAAAACCAGCATTACCCCATCATTTTATTCCAGCTAGAATGCTGTTACTTCCACTGGCTGTGTCACCTTGGATGGGTGTCTTAATCTATTTGAATCTGTTGCATTTTCTTGATTTTGAGGACACTCAGGTAAATTACAGAGCTGTGATTCAGGCATGTTTCCCCTCAATCCAGGGCTTTTTGCCAACCTGGGTTTTGGTCATATTCATGTGGAAATTCCTTTGATCACCCTGTCTCACAGTGAAAGGCAGAACGGGTGGAGGGGCTAGACATAAAAGACATCAGGTGGCTTTCTGTCGTATATTCTTCAGCAAACACATGCCCACACCCCTCAAAAAGCCCTGACATCAGACTAGTCAAGAGGTCTCTATATATGGAGTATCTTGACCATCTCATTTTTTTTAAGATTTTATTTATTTATTTGAGAGAGAGAATGAGATAGAGAGCATGAGAGGGGGGAGGGTCAGAGAGAGAGGCAGACTCCCTGCTGAGCAGGGAGCCCGACGTGGGACTCGATCCCGGGACTCCAGGATCATGACCTGAGCCGAAGGCAGTTGCTTAACCAACTGAGCCACCCAGGCGCCCGTCATTTCTCTGTTCTTCTAATTCATGATCCTCCACTGTGTTCTGTAAATACAGAGAGGGACTAAGGATGCAAAACAGTCCAGATGCCCCCCTATTCTCTGGAGGGTGTAATGGCCGAGAGCAAGGATCCTCCTTGCTGAATCATTTACATGCCAACATTTGTACCTTGTCCACATATACCAGTACTCTTGATTCCTTAATATTTGTCTCTACATTGACTTTTTAATTTTTAACAGCCTCATTCTGAGCAAACAGCTATGAAATCCAGCTTTGATTTGATAATTAAATTTCCTTTCAAATACACATTAAAACAAGTATGACCATTACAATTTTTACAGGGTTCGCCCGTGTGTATCTTCTCGCATACTTCCACTAGTTTGGAGATCACATTTTGGGAATCCGAAAAGAGTGGAAAGAGCACGGGCCAGGGAACTCTACCCTGCTATTTCCAACTGTGTTTTTGGAACCGTTACTGGTTTTCAACCAGAATTTGCTCACTTGAGAGATGGAGATAATACCTACTTCATCAGTTACTCTACGGATTAAAGAAGATAGAGCCAAGGAGACAATTATGGTGCTTGGCAGAAAGCAAGCTCTCGGCAAATACTAGGTTATTCTTTTTTGAAGTCTGTTTGGCTATCCCAGACCTGCAAACATGGAAGTACGAATTCTCAAAAGCAGGACACGAGATACTTGCTAGAGATGATTGTAAGTCCTGTGAGAACTCAGAGTGGGGAAGGCTGAAGTTTTCTAGAATGAAGGAGAGAGGGAAACATTTGGATGGGGGAGAGAGCTTCTTCCTGGCCTCCCCAGCCCTCCCTTGCTACTCAAAGTGTGGCCCAAGGACGAGTAGCATCAGCATCACCTGGGAGCTTGTTAGAACTGTGGCATCTCTGGCTCCTCCCCAGACCTACTGCCTGTTAACAAGACCCCCATCCCCCATGATTTATATGTATGAGAAGCATTGCTCTGGGCACAGATATTCTATCTTAAGTTTATTTCTACTAGGGAGCTAGTCCTTGCTTTAAGCACATCTCTGCACCAGGATCCCTAGTATCCCATGGGCTGTGCCTTTTAGAAAATGCAGATTCCCAGACCTCACATCAACCAGCTGCCTGTCATCTGCATTTTAAGCCAGGATACCGCATGATTTTTAGGGCAGTTGTTTGACAACTACTACGGTAAGTCTTAAACCACTGATATAAGCTGCATTTATTCTTCAAGTGTATTTGCATTCAAACAAAGCTTTTGAGGAAAAGAAATACAGCCCTAATTGTAGTGTTCTGGCATTACGGGGAGGATCTGAATTCAATCTATATGTAAAGCCTTCCATAAGGCTCATTTGCATTAATCCTGCGTACCTGGGATCTCATCATACACATGACAACAGCTCCCGGGAAGGTGGTATCTTAGCAATATCACATAGAGTTGACCCTTGAACACCACAGGTTTAAATTGCATGGGTCCACTTCTACACAGATTTTTTTTTTCCAACAAATACAGTACTGTAAATGCCTTTTCTCTTATGATTTTCTTCTTCTTTTTTTTAGATTGTGAGAGAGAATGAGCGCACACGTGTGTGTGTACATGAGCGGGGGTGAGGGGCAGTGGGAGAGGGAGAAGCAGACTCCCCCCCCCGACCCGCTGAGCGGGGAGCCAGATGCAGGACTTGATCCCAGGACCCTGGGATTATGACCTGAGCCGAAGGCAGACACTTAACTGACTGAACCACCCAGTTGTCCTGTTCCTTATGATTTTCTTAATAACATTTTCATTAGCTTACCTTATTTTAAGACTACAGTATATAATACATGCCACATATAAAATATGTGTTAGTCAACTGCCCGTGTTATCGGTAAGGCCTCTGGTTGGCCTCTGGTTAAGTTTTTGGGGAGTCAAAAGTTATACTTGGATTTTCAACTGCACGAGGGTCGGCGTCCCTAACCCCCATGTAGGTCAAGGGTCAACTGTATTTTCTTTTTTTTTTCTTTCCATATTTTATATTTGATTTTTTAAAAAACATTTTGTTTTTTAGCCGTGCTATCAAGACTAATCAAGACCTTCTCCCAGAAACTCCATGGACGCACATTTTCTACAATGATTTTTGGGGGACTCTTCTAACCCACAGTGGCAGCCATAAATCCTACCGGCCACTCTGCACTCTCTCTTTTCGCCTGAACCATGCCATCGGAGGGCTGAATCCCTGGAGCTATCACCTCGTCAATGTCCTGCTGCATGCGGCGGTCACTGGTGTCTTCACAAGCTTCTCCAAGATCCTCCTTGGGGACGGATACTGGACCTTCATGGCGGGCTTGATGTTCGCCTCTCACCCCATCCACACCGAGGCAGTGGCGGGAATCGTGGGCCGGGCCGACGTCGGGGCCAGTCTCTTCTTTCTCCTGTCCTTGCTCTGCTACATGAAACACTGTTCTACAAGAGGCTACTCAGCCAGGACTTGGGGCTGGTTCCTGGGGACGGGGCTGTGCGCAGGCTGCAGCATGCTGTGGAAGGAACAAGGAGTGACTGTGCTCGCCGTGTCCGCAGTTTATGATGTCTTTGTCTTTCACAGGCTGAAAATGAAACAGATCTTACCCACCATCTACAAAGTAAGTGATTGTTGGCACTCGAGCATTGGGTTACTGAGCAGTCTCCAAAAAGCAAATTTGTTCCTTTTCAAAGAGAATCTAAAATAAGTTACGTTTTGATCTTCAGTAAGTGGAAGTGTCTTTTTCGACCTTTCTCTACTAACATGTGTTTCATTCATGGATTGTTTTATTTCTTGGGTTTCTTAACTTATTTTCATGATTTCAAAGTGGGTAGAAGGGCATTTTTGCCTGGTAAGGTTTAAGGACCTTTATTATTTATTTTTATTCATTCTTTATTTCGGCCCCAATTCTCTGTAATCCAGTAAATTGCCTGTAATGTGTATTTGTAAAAATATCAGAGCTCATAATAGAGCCAGATGCTGAACTCTACAGAGGGGAAATCCTCTGCCATTTGTTAATAGTACTTTTCCTGATCTGACTTTGGAAAACAGCCCTTCTCTGCCGTGAGCTGGGAACTCAGATTCTTCAACAGTGAATCATCTTCACCGTTTCCTTGTTGTAGTGAATAGGAATTCAAGAGTCAAAACAGAAAGATGAGTATAGGTTTTGCCCTGAGGCCAATTAAGGCCTTTGCCTCAGGGCTTAATATTTGCTCTTCTGTATTGCCTAATGGTTTCAAATGCAATGTTGTTTGAAGGTCACAGAAGCGCTTTCAGATCCCATCCACCTAAAGAGAACCAGTTTTAGGGGGAGGCATTGGGCAGACAGAGGTATGTTGGGAAACCGCCTCCTTCTGGTTTCCCCATCCTCTCTCATTCATAATAAACTTAGCCTTGCTTTGCCTTTTAGTGTAAGGGGTGAACTTGACCAGTGTTTGCAAATCTTGGTCATGTTTTAGGCCAGCTCCTCCTTCCTTTTGAACACTTAAGTGAGGAGTGACGGTTTTGGATGCTTACCCTGATCAGGAATGCTGTCAAGTTTTCTAGTTTTGGCTACTTTTCCCCTGCCCTTAATTCTCAATTTTATTTAAAATCAAATTGGGAAGAAATTGAAGTGAAGAAAAAATTGAGGGAAATAGGAACATTTATTATTATTATTTTTAAATGACTTTTTTTTTCACTTAGTAGGCAGGGTAATTTACTGCTGTGCTTCTGTTCTGTGAGGAAGCATAACCTTTTCAGTTAGAACTCAAGTATCTAGTGCTAAATGAAGTTCTTTTGTGATTTCAGTTATATGCTGAAACTTTATTTTATTTTATTTTTTTTAAGATTTTTATTTATTTATTTATTTGACAGAGAGAGATACAGCGAAAGAGGGAACACAAGCAGGGGGAGGAGTGGGAGAGGGAGAAGCAGGCTTCCCGCCGAGCAGGGAGCCCGATGCAGGGCTCGATCCCAGGACCCGGGATCATGACCTGAGCCAAAGGCAGACGCTTAACGACTGAGCCACCCAGGCACCCCTATGCTGAAACTTTAAAAGAAAACTATGGTTGGGTCGAGTTTGATGCCTAAAAACAACGGTCTTTTGAAAGCCAAACTCTTAATTTCAAATCAATTTTAATTATTTCTTCAGGAAGATTTAGGGAGAGAAATATTTTTTCTTTTGTTTTAAAGCCATATCAACAACAATAGCAAGCTTTTCTGTTTTACTGGAAATAGTAGAGAGAATACATATAAATAATGGTCCTTGTCATACGGAGGGAGAGAGACCTATCTGGTGATGGGAGAGAGACCTATCTGAGGATCTAGACGCTCGCATTGATAACTTGTGAAACATTATGGTTCAACATTCTACAGAATTTCCATTTTACCATCTTATGAATTAGGAAGTTATCTTGGTATATCAATTCAGGACTTGCTTTTAGGACCTTCTGAAGTCCCTTTCTAAGAAATTTTCAGTTCTCTAAGTGTATTTTCAAGGACAGAGTTGCTGATAGAGATCCTTAGTATGACTGTGTCCCATACAATATTTGGGACATACCTATAATAAGAACTTATTCTTTGTTTATCCAAATTAAAATGTAACTGAGCGTCCTGCTTAAGAAAATGAGAAATGTCACCAGCAAAGGAACTCCTAGCAGTAGAGAGTGTGAGGTTCCCCCCGGGCCATGGGAAAGGACTTAACACTTTGAAGATTCAATGTCCTGAGAAGTTTCCAAATGGAAACTTGCCTAGACTGTCTGGCAGCCACTGCTTGTGGGCAAGGGAAGTAGTTGGGGCAGCAAAACACTTCATGTGAAAGTTGCTATCTCAAGCACACACTTTCTTTCATTCTCAGGTTTTGGGCCAATGAGCTTAATGAGAACATTTCAGTAACAGATTGTATAGATTTTCAAGAGACTATAGAGACCATCCATGCCATTCCCCTTATTTCCAGCTTAAGGTGTAGAGAACCAGGGATGTGAAGGTCACCCAGAAAATAGAATCACTAGAACTAGAACACATATTTGTGCGTGTCTAGCGGTGATTTTACTATATTGTGAAGGTGTGAAGACGAATGAACAGATGTAACGTCAGATGACTTCCCTAGAAGAGAATAAAAGAGTATGGAATCAAATATTAACTCACACTGGCTGAGTAACCTTGGGCTAATTCAGTGATGTTTCTTTATCTGGAAATGGAGACCTTGAATGTTGGCTCTTAGAGATGTGAAGATTATATGAAATTGTAGGGCGTCCATTGTGAGCTTGGTGCCCAGTGTTTGGAAGGCACCTGATACATATTAGTTGAAGAGAAAGAAGAAATATCATTGGAAACTGTAATTCTTTATTTTAAGGAAGAGAAGGCCAAAAGATAAACTTCTGTTAGTCTTTAAACATACAGTGGTTTTGAAAGCATATGAATTAGGAATCGACCAAAGCTGAAGCATGGATATTTAAGCAAAAACTTTTCATTTAGAATTTTATGACTATGGGGCTTGTAAACACTGGCATAGATTACATATGGAAGTTATAGAAAATTCCATATTCTGTCTTTATAATATATAGATTTCTATGCCTGGGGTGAGTTAGAAGAGACTCTGAAGGAAGTGAATTCAAAAGACTTTAGAAGGTCCTTTTCAACCTTAAAAGAATAAATCATCTTAAATATCTTACCAATTAACTCCACATCATGGTTTGCCAGATGAAATAAACTTCCCTGCCCTATTAAAACATAACTTTTATATAAACAGAAAACTCCAGTGCACAAATGTTTAACTCTATTATGCAAACCAGTGAACTAGCCAGGTACTCAAATCCCAAAATGGTGGTCCTCTTAAAGCTGGAAATTATTAGGACCAGAGGGGCAAAGCTCTTTGTTTTGATAGTTTCGTCAGTAATGTTTTTCTCATAGCAGTCACACTCAGCTTCTTTCTTCAGAGTGTTAGATCCTGGCCCCCAAACTCAAATGTGCACCAGGGCCAGGCAGAAGGGACTGGTGGAAGCAAGATTATGCCCACCTCTGGGACTCCTTTTCATCCTATTACTGAAATAAGGAAATACAGACTTGGGTTTGGGAGAGTTGGGGATTTCTCTAGAAAGACAGACCTCTGGATTTTTCAATGACATTTATTGTTACTTAATATTGGTTACTGATTTAAAAACAAACCCTGTTTGGGCCAGCCAAAATCCTTGGGATAGCTGAATTTGGCCAGAATTCTTGGCTGCCATTTTTTTACTTCTAAGATTCACGCAGATGATGCATATGTCCATATTATATAAAAGGCTTTCTCATTTCTGCAAAGGAAATATGCAAGTTTTCTGTTTCTTTGAAGTATGTGAAAAATAGTAAGGACCTGGCATATCATAGATATTTTATTTAGTATTTAATAAACACATAGAGTCTTTATGTGCTAGGCACTATTCTGAATATATAAAAACATAAACACATTTAACTTATATAATAAGTGCTAATTGAGATAGCATGACTTACAAAGTAGTCTGGTTGAATATGACATGAAATAATACAATAATACAGTTGTCAATAGTTAGGGGGATTTGTAAGAAAACACCAAATATAAAATCTTCAGAAACATGTATGAACAAAATGAGTGTTCATAACCATCTTAAAATGTTTGAATGTTCCTAGTTCTTAACTTCAGCATTCTATTTAAGGTGTTTCCTACATTATCTTTGGCATCTAGCACACCATCTGGCACATAGTAGGTACTCAGGAAATTATTGAATTCACACTTGTTTCAGATTTGTCTTGGAATAATATGTGCCTGAAATATTAAAGTAAAATCCTATCCTCTTCCCTTTGTACAATGAGGATTTCATTCCTGGTTAGTGGGGTCTGGAGGGTAGAACTGGAAGAAATGCATGTCAGAAAAATGTCAAAAAATAAGTTTTCTTGCCTTCTCGTCAAATGATTGTTTTAGCCTTTCTTAGATGACTTTCACTTACTTAGTTTTATGTGGTCAAAAGTAAGGAGGGGGTGAAGAACCCTTGAAGCAAATAAATGCTTGACTTTTATCTGCCCACAAAATGTTTTACAAGTCTCCCATGACCCCGGGAGGTACATGGGTAATAAAATCAGCAAAAGCAACATTTTTCTTCCTTACCAAACATCAGTCATTGCTTGCCTAGTGGCCATTTTCTGTGCTTATTTAACATCTGTTAACTGTTTTAATGTGGAAACATCTTTTTTCCCTTTATTAGCCTCATAATCACTTATTCAGTTACAGGTGGAGAAAAAAAAGTAAATCTGAAAACCAGTGTAACAATTCTAATAATAGCCCAAATTGGCTTGGGAAAATGAAGCCCTTTTTGTTTGATCTTTTTTTTTTTAAAGATTTTATTTATTTATTTGACAGAGAGAGACAGCAAGAGAGGGAATACAAGTAGGGGGAGTGGGAGAGGGAGAAGCAGGCTTCCTGCTGAGCAGGGAGCCCAATGCGGGGCTCGATCCCAGGACCCTGGGATCATGACCTGAGCTGAAGGCAGCCACTTAACCGACTGAGCCACCCAGGGGCCCCTTGTTTGATCTTTTAAGAATTTCTATAAGATGACTATCTCTGCTTTGCTATGGTTGCTTCTAAGGTGTACATTATCTAGACAACTTCCTTTTCTTAAAATTAAATTTTATAGTGCTATTTCACGTAAACAAAATGAAGAGACTATATTATGAGAGAGGAAATGGGGAGGCATTGCCACTTTTGGAAAATGAGTCTAGAAATAACTTTTTAATTTTAATGCTAAGCGGGATGTGAATGGTGGAGGTTGCCTATGGTGAAAAAGTTTATCTTGGATGTTACGTATAAGCTTGGTTCTACATCAGGATGTAGTGGTCAGACGCAAACAAATAATCCTATATTTCCAAACCATTTACAGGGTTACCTTGAGAATGGTTTCTGAGGGTGGGGGCTTATGTTCTGTTGAAGGTTTTTGGTTTGTCACCATTGGAACACTGAAGATACTAAATGTGGTGCTTTTGTACATCTAGTTTGCGTGACTCCCCCTGTATAGAAGGGCATGGAAAGGGAGGTACAGAGCCTCCAGGTATTTGCACATTGAAGCACATGTGCTTTTTTATTTGATTAGCTGCTGGGGATGGCATTGGCGGAATATGTCATCATTTATAGCTTTGTCCCTTTGCTTTCTAGACTAGGTTGTGGTTTTACTCAAGATGTGACTCTCATATTGATTGTGCTCAATGAAATATGATATATTTGCTGTTTCTGATTTTTCTTCAATCAACATCTGTGCCACTCTACTTCAAGTAGTGTTCCCACTTTCTTATGATTTTCTTTCCCTTCTCTTGCCTTACACTTGACTTTGTGAGGATCCAGATACAACAAGATACTCTGATTCTGATCACAGTATTTCCTCGCATTATTGAAACTGGAGGGCTGACTATTTGTCATGTACTTACAAATGAATTTGGAATTCATCCCAGTGAACTTGTTGTAGCATTTAATATTCATGACCTATAGTTACTTTAAAACTTTGAACAGCTGCCAGCACTGCTAACCAGATAATACAACAAATAAAAGTCGAGGTTCAAAAATATTTTACTCAAAAAGTCAGAGATTAAGAAGGTAATTTATTTCTGCAGGTTGGCCTCTCTGCTCAGCTGATTTAAGATGATTCTGTATTTTGGTTACAGTTTAGGTGCAAGCTGAATAATTGAAATTTGGAAGCTGACTACTCTTGTAAGTTCATGTAATGCTTGCATTAAGAGTGTTAATACGTGAAACAGCAGTCTATTCACAAATTACTTTTTTTTTTTTAAAGAGTCATCTTTGTGCAAGACACTGTATTAGGTGATGTGTGGATTTAAAGATGAATTGACAAAATTCTGCCCTTAAGGACATTTTAGAGTAAGCTAGGAAGTTGAGAGTAGTGCATGTAAATGCAGAACTGAAATTCAAGCTGGAAAGTAATGAGGTTATAAAGGAGGCACTGGGAGTGCTAGCGCAGTTTCAAGGAAGGGGGGTTGTGCTTTCTGCTGAGGGGATCAGGAACAGAGACATTTGAGCAAGACCCCGAAGAGTGGTTCAGATATAGACATTTATAATTGGAGAGGCCAGGGAAAGTGGAGGGTAGAGCATGAGCATTGCACAGAGGGAAACTCACGGGAAGTTACGGGGACCACTGAGCAGTGGTTTCAGCAGATACATAGAGTGCATGAATTTACAGAGAAAAATGAATGGGAAAGGCGGGTTGAGAGAGTTAGTATGTATAATGATGTAGGAACCTTTTAAGATACGTTATGGCCCCAACAATGTTGGGAGACATTGCATGGTTTTTAAACATGCTTGTGTTTTGACTGGTACATGGGAGAAGTTTGAGAACATACAGGCTAGCTCCATTTTGCCCCTTGGGAGATTTTTTTCTCTGACCTTCCCTGGGAACAGACCTGAGAGTGGGTCCCTTTGGTGATGAGACCAAATCAGATTCAGGAGGTTTATCTCATTCAGTGAGCATGTTTCCTGCCAGCATTATCTCGTTCTTTAGCATTAAAAAAAAAAAGCAGTTATTTTTCGAAGACTAGATTACTTTACTTTTTACTCTATGGTATCTAGCATATTATTATATACTCCTGATGAGAAAAACAGGGAGTCCTTTAGGGCTTTCTCCTGTGTCTATTCTTCAGCATTGCTGAACGATGTTCAAATGTTACAGTGAGTGGCCACAATTACAAAATCCCTCTTTGTTTTGCATTCCTTCTTACAGGGAGACAGAAACATTTTTCAAAATGGTTCTTTTTACAATCCAGAATAAAATACTCTATCAGCATTGCATTTCAGCCAGTTAACACAGTATACCATCAGTGAAAATGACACGAAATTGGACCATG
This sequence comes from Mirounga leonina, assembly GCF_011800145.1. Taxonomy (NCBI): domain Eukaryota; kingdom Metazoa; phylum Chordata; class Mammalia; order Carnivora; family Phocidae; genus Mirounga; species Mirounga leonina. The sequence continues at coordinate 579,599 of NW_023270314.1, read as the reverse complement.
TGATGAATAAATAATGAGTCTCATTGAAATCATCTATGCTGTTCTCATAACACTGTCTGGGATCCATATTACATCACTCGGCTCCATTTTCGATAACCTGCTGCCTCAGAGGAATCAGATTGACTGATGGGGATCTCATGATTATGTGGTTACTCATATTCAACTCAGTACTCTCAATTTCACAGAAAAACGATGTGGTCTGCACAAATTTCAAATCGTTGTCATTGCCTAGAAGTCAGATTCCTGTCTTAAATACTTGGAACAATGGGAATGCTAATTGAGTGTTGACTTTTCAAATGAAATTTAAGCTATAGAAAGACAGATTCCAGGAATGCATTAGAGATTCCTTAAAAGGCATGATTGGGATAGGAGGTGAGGCGGATAAAACTGAGTGTGAAATCAAATTCATTGATAGTTTATAAAATAGTTATGAAATGTTTTAGTACAGTAAGCTTTCGAGGCAGTATATGTTTTATTGTTTACATCCGGTTTCATACCTCCTGATCACAGTGTTCCTTTTTCCAAAAAAGAATGGTAAGAAATTAAAAGGGGAAAACAGGCATGCCAAAATGTGCAATGATGTGGTGCTGGGAAGGTCAATGTGCCCTTGCTCTCTGGGTTTGTCTTTACAACTCTGTGGCACCCAGATGGCGCCTGCATGCTCTGTTGGTCTGATTATAACACTTGCATCAAGTGAAATAGCATGAATTCAGAATTTAATACATGTTTCCTCAATAATTATGGCCTTGATTAGTGAAGCCAGTGTTTCAGTTCCAAAGGACACTTTCTTTCTTTCTCCACATGTTTATTCATTTAATTTCAGGAGATCAAGTAAAATGCAGAAATGATAATCCTTCTCTGATATGATAGGGGAATCTACAATGCCTGCACTTGGTATGTGGTTGTCATTTTGCTCATAATTAATGTAAGATTCAAAGCAAACAGCAGGGACAACATGAGAAAACTGAAGGACATTTAAAAACAAATGACTTAGTTTTTAGTAAGAGAAGAAATGGAAAATACATTTAGAATTTCCATTAAAATATTGCTAAACATAACTACATACCAAGTACATTTACTAGAGTTCTTGATTAAATGCAGTATCAGTTGTATTTAAAAATATAGTTTGCGTATATAAAAACGAAAAGAAGAAAAACTTAATATTTTAATTCTGTGAATTTTGAGTTGTTATACCTGTTAGTAGTATCAACCTAGCCCTTTTGAGGGCATTATTTTAGCTTTTAATGTGTAAGCTCTGTCCCCTCCCCTTCAAAAGGGTTTTTGTGTTTGTGTGTCTGTTGCATGTCCCATTAGAATAAACTGTATAAATACATGCTTATATACTGTAGTCAGATTACACTAAGATTATACGTGAATGATTTGAATGTATTCCCATAACTTTTATGAAATAGCAAACTCCAAATTACATAGAATTTTTATTCTTACTTGAAGTCAGGCAAAAATTTTCCAGTTTCCGTGTTCCATTGAGTGTAGTTTCTGTCTTCTTAAGATCTCATGACATCGTATCTAATAGTATAAAACAACTGCTGCTTACTCATTCATTGTCTAATAGTATAAAAACAACTGCTGCTTACTTTGAATAACCACTGGGTGTTTGGCTAATCCTCTCATGCAGGGGTGCTAAGGTTGCTGTGGAAAAACCATAGGACTGGAGCCTTTAGATTTAGATTTAAGTTACTGTGACCTTGGATAAATTACTGAACGTCTTGAACATCAGTTACATGGTCTGTAAAATAGGAATATAATATTTGCCTCGCAGGGTTGTTAGGTATGAAGATGGTAAATGTACACTTTTCCGCCCAGTTCCGTTCCTGTAGAAATATCATCATGGTCATCAGCGTTTTACTGCGTTTCCACAACATTTCAATGGTAGTGAACTTTGTATGTGTTATTTTGCAGAACTCAGTGTAGTTGTGGCTTTTCTCATGGGATGCAGGATGAAATGTCAATCAAGAAATGGAGTGTTTGCGATCCCGTTCACCACTGCTGACGATGTAAAGAATATGGAGAAACAAAATTCTTTTGCAAGGATAATTCTTCTGAACAACACAATTTGATAATTTATCTTTTGTTTAACTGATTGAAAACAAGTATGTTGAAGTCATTCCTTAATGTTTCTTCACTGTTAATATCTTCCCATCCACTCCTATTTTCATAGCCTGGTTTTTTCCCCTTCAGGCTCAGGATGGTGCTGTTGCTTATGTATCTGGAAATGGAGGGCAGCCGGGCTTTCCTGTTCTCCTCCCCAACACCCAGTTGCCTATATATTTCCTTTAGCCAGGTTTATAGTAAGGAAGATTGGTTCAGTAGCTGCAATAGCTTGCAGCATTCAAGTCTCATTCTCTGGAAGAAAGGGGACGCACGGTTATCACCTTAAGGTGAATGTTAATCTCGTTCTTCCCCAAACCTGGCAGGCAATATTGTTGCAGCTGATTCCAGAATCTGTTATAACAAACCTTTTCAGGGAAACATTGAGGCTGGTTTTTTTCTTGATGTTGTTGTTCATTTGTTTATTTCCCCACCTCTTAAGGAGGTAATAGAGAGTAAAAGTTTTGTTTTTTAGAGCAATACTGTTTTTGGCTACCAAAAATTTTTATAAAATATTTTGGATGCCAGGGTGTCTGGGTGGCTCAGTGTGTTAGGCTTCTGCCTTTGGCTCAGGTCATGATCCTGGGGTCCTGGGGATTGCATCAGGCTCCCTGCTCAGCCGGGGGAGGGGGTGGGGGGGGTCAGTTTCTCCCTCTGCCTCTCCCCCTCTCCCCATCCCTGGCTTGTGCTCTCTCTCACTCACTCTTTCTCTCTTCTAAATAAATAAAATCTTAAAAAAAGTATATTTTGGATGCCTTAATAATTCAGACCAAATTATTTTTACAGAAAACTAAATCCCCATAACTTTGGCTTGCCGAGACAAGTCTATAATAAGTAGAATTGGTTTTGATTTTAGGAAATCCAGTATTTACAAATCTGCTCTAATTGACAGATGGTACGGGGGTTGGGTGGGGGATGGCGACTGTTTAAAGATTTGAGGATTCATTTCATCCTGGGTTTCCTTTGAATAGTCCAACCTGGGATGATGATCATCCTCTCGTGGGGAGACTGTTTTAAACCAGAGATTGTAGCACAAAACTGGAAGCGACTGAATCAGAATCTTTTGGTCTACTTGCTTTTTTGTTTTTGAGGCATTGACAGGGAGCTGGTGGAGAGGTTGCAGGAGAAAAACCGCTTTTTAAATGCCCACCCTCTGATTTTGATGAAAAGCCACGTTTGGGATCCACTGATGTGTCCACTGAGAATCTGATACCCCCATACAATATTATTGAACATCATAAATTTTTATAAAAACTTAAGGTTTTGTGGCTAGAGAGAGGTATTGGAAACTATCTACATGCCACCCCCTCTCTTTTCACAAATGTGTGGCACAGGCTTGTTTGAGAACAGAGCCTCCTCCCCCAGGTCTGTTGCCTTCTCACTGTATACTTGGCCTTCTTGCCTTCAGTTTGTAGAAAACTGTTACTATGGAAGTCATTTTCTGTTTGTCAGTTAAGACTACAGACTATGAAGAGACCTGTGTGCCCAATCCCTCCAGTTCATCATTAATTAGATTCTGCCCTTCTTATTGTACCCTAGGTTCTCTGTGCTCTGTTAATAATTCTAGAGTACCTTCTGAAACTGAGTTTTTTGTTTTGCTGTTTCCCTCCTCCCAGGCCCCTTTTCCGGTCCCGCCCCATCCCTGCCCCATCCCCAACTACCTTCAGTTAAGTGCTTAAGTATTTGCATGCTATCAATCTAGGTCTCTAGCTTGATTTAAGCCTGCATTCAAATGGAATATTTACTTTTGTAGCTACCAGAAACCTAACGCAAAGAGACTAAAAACACAGTGCGTTTTTCTTCCTAATTTGGTTAATTGCCTTTACTAACAGCGTGTTACTGTTTGAAGTAGGATACCCCTCAGTAGAGGGATCTTGTCTTTGATGATGTGGAGCCTGAGTCTGGTCTAGAAGTAGAGAATTAAAAAAATATATTGGGGCGGCTCTTTGTTGCTACCCTCTTCCTCTTCTCCAAGTCACCATGCACTAACTCAGGAGCAGGGGAAATTTTAGGCATCAGCAGTAGACAGATCAGCTGGGTATGTTGTTATTTACCCTGGTACTTATTCCAGGACTGTGGTGGGATTTTAAAAATGCCACCAGTAATGTCTTAAAAGACATTCAGAGTTCCTTTTGACTATACAATGTGAGTTTAGTGTCTCACTGTTGGGTGAATATTGGAATCAGTGACAACCGTAATGTCAAAAGTGAGGATAATTCCGAAATGAGCGTATTTCAGAAATAAAATGACAAGAAAAGAGAAAATGTAGAGATGCCAATTGAAAAATGGGCTGGCTGAGCGACAAAAGCGCTGAATTTAAGTTGTCAAAGCAGCAGCCTGAAGTTCCTGGTTTGGGAACAGGATAATTTGTAGTCTCTGATTCTTCTGCATTCTGCAGTATAATCTTCTCCAGGGCTGGGCTGACTTCCGTATTGTTCAAAGAGGAAAAGAAGTAACCGATTTGAATTCATTAGCTTTCATTTGCATATACACAGAGCTGGTGGTGATAATGGTAATGACCACCATTTATCGGGGCTTACAGTGTGCTAGCAAAGTGTCTTCTGTGCATTATTTTGTTCATTCTATGAGAGTAGGTATTATTAATCTCATTTACAGTTAAGGAAGTTGAAGTTTATAGAAGTAATTTTGCCCAAGGAGTCACAGAGAGAATGTAATTGGAGAAGGAATCTCATTCCAGATGTCTGACTCCAAGGTGGATGGTCTTCCCATAATACTGTTTTTATACAAGTGTAGCTAAAGTGGAAGATCCAAAGAGCATTATGAAAGAAACAACCATTCTCATACTACTTGGCCCTGGGACCAATGCCGCTTACTTACAATAGCTTTAAATACAAAATATCTTCTCTTCCATATGCAACAGTTAGTGTATGGGTGCTAAAAATACATAGATGGATAATATATTATCCCAGCCCCTAGGAAGTACATCTATACAATGATCCTATCACTCTGCATCAGGTGCTAATAGAATTCCACGGAAAGTGCCAGAGAAGCACATGTGTCTGGCAAATTAATTCAGCCTGGTTAAGGAAGAGCCTGAGAGAGTGACAGAGAAGTCATGACATTAAATAGCTCAGCTCATCCAGGATTTTAGTTTGTTTTGTTTTTAAAGATTTTTATAAGTTAAAATCATTTGATGCTTGTGCATTTCATTTAGGTTCAGAGTCAACTTACAAAATTTGCTAGATGCTTTTTAATTTTTTTTAATTTTTTGATAAATAGGTACATGTCTTCTAATAGGAGGTGCCATTCTAGATGTTGAGGACAAAGTAGTGAAAACAGGCAAAACTCTGGCTCTCTTGGAATTTACATTTGTTTTCTAACTTAGCTATCCCATTTACCCTGTGGGGTCACTCTTTGTACTCCATTTTACAAGAAGTTGAATGAACTCCCCCGAATTGATCAGCATGCCATGAGACTGGATTTCAAAGGCAATGCTAATTCTAAATCCAGATCATTTCCAGTGCAGGTCATTGTCTCGCCGTTGAGTTCCCTCAAGTAAAAAGTGGTCTAATTATTTAAGGTATTAGATGAACAGTACTGATTGTGTGTGTGTGTGCGCGCACGTGTGTTTGTGTATAGTTGGTTTAGAAACCTCCTTGAGACCAAGGACTGGATCCTTTTATTCTTTTGCATCCCCTTGTCCCAGAGATCTTGACATTGAGACCTTGGTATTTGGAGCTTGATCTTCAACATCTCATTGGGCTGCAAGGGCATATCATGTCTGCCGTGGTTTTGCACTACATTGAACAGATTTGAGAGAGACACATCGTACATATTTATGCCCTTCGAGGTTGAACTGGTATAGATTTGCTTCTGAAACTCCTATCAACTTCTGCTACTTGCTCTGAAATGCATGGTGTTTCTCAAAAGCATGCAAAAAAAGAATTATTTGGAATCAGTTCACATTGAAGTATTTGGTTTGGCTCTGAATTTCATACTGTCGCATCATTGCTAATCAACCATATTAACTTATTTATGTCCCCAGGACAGGCAGTGCATTTCTAATGGCTCTATAAGGGAAAAGATGAGTCTGTGTCATAGAGGTTGTTTTTTAATTCAGATAAAAACTCTTTTTCCTGCAAATTTCATTAAAAATATTAAACAGTTTAGATTAACTAACAGTGTGATGCCAAGGATTCCTGTGTGTCTTAGTGGGTCCTAAGCTGTGCAGGATGTCAGGTCTTGTTTGATGTGGATGAGCTTTCTTCTATTTATATAAAAAAAGGGCTACAAGTTCCCTGATTCAGTACCTAAAATGCCTGAGGCCAGATTTGATTCTGATATATTTTTTTAATTATTCAAAAGTAATAGGGTGTGTAAATTATTATGTAACATGGCAGCATTTTGAAGTAAGAAACATTTAGCATTTCCGAAGGGAAATACATGAATATTTACAATAAATGGAATAAAGACTATTAATAACCTCATGTCAGCTTAAATCAGGAGTTTTGTTTCTTTGTAACAGTTTTACTGAGATATAATTCACGTATCATAAAATTGAACCATTTAAAGTGTACAGTTTATTGTTTTTTGAGTATGTTCACCGAGTTTCTGCAATTATTACTGTATTTTTAATTACATATTTTGAAATTAAGGATAAGGGACTTTAGACCTGATAGTTACTGTTTTATTTTGTTTTGTTTTTTAAAGATGTAGGTTTTATTTTTTACTTTTCAAGTTTAAGACGATCTGTAGAAAAAAGTTGTGACCTTAAACCATGTGGGTCAGTAAACCTGGTTAAAGTCTTACTGAGACCCCTGAATATTTTCACTGTGTCTTTAATATTGTTTGAACGTCTTTTTTACTGTTTAACAAATTGGTAATGAAGTTTGGGTAATCAAGGTATCTTCTTTGGGGTTATGTTTGGGTCACACTGCTTATTTCATTTTTTTTAAAACTATGATAAATCATCGGCCCCTACATAAATGCAGTTTTCTGGAGTGAGAATCTGATGTCAGAGTGTTTGGATCCTTATTTATTTATTTATTTTTTAGAAGTATGATGAATCATGGACCCCCCTACATAAATGTAATTTTCTGGAGTAAGAATCTGATATGTTTGATTGCTTTTTTGGCTGTGTGTTTAGTACATGCAACCCTTGACTCTTGAATGAGGAACAGTGGTTTTCAGTGGAAATAGGAATCTGGATACTTCTTATTCTTTTCCATATCTTTGCCTCTCAGTGTGTTACACATGTCTGACACATGCAGAAGTAAGTAGGTTTTAAGTACATATAATTGACTTGTTTTTAGCTTTGACCAGGAGTTTTATCAAAGTGTAAAGGTGCTTGTCAAATCTAGAATAAAACCAATTTCCATTCCCTTACCTTTTTGGGGAAAAAAATGTATTTTTAGACAAACTAAACACATTTAAAAGATGGAACTGAATTTGGAGTATATATATTTTTTTTACCCCTTTAATGTAATGGCTATCCTAAAATTGTCCCAGCTTGCTTCCTAGAGGCAAATTCACTTCTGAGCAATTTTAAAAGAGCAATAACATAAACTTAATTATGGGAGAATGATTTTATAAAAATTTAATATGCCATTAAGACATTTGCTGATTTACATCAGATTTATATAGAGGTTGTTTGAACCTACACCTTTGCATCCAGCTGGTAGCCTTTTTCTAAGTTAATTACACGAAAGCCTCTGAAAAATGTTAGACATTTGAGAGAAGTTGTGATTTCAGAGAAGAAGGGAACATGCTGTGAAAAGTACGGCCATAGGGCATAATGACATAAATCCTGAGGTTCTAGTCAGGGGGCCTGGGCTCTCACACAGTTTCTGCCACTAGCTAGTTGTGTAATTGTGGACAAGTCATTTAGCCTCTACAGTGGTCTTTTCCCTAATATGGGAGTTTTGGGGGATACTTCAAGAAGCAAATTATATCATACTATGTTTAATCATAATTTAAAAAATAATCTTATTGCTAAATTAAAAAAAAAACAACTTTTGATAGCTTTCTTTGTCTTTGAAGTAATCTGACTGGAAAGATGGATTAATTGTGCTTATACATTCCCACGAACAAAAGATTAGATCCCAAAGTACTTATAATAATGGTTTTCGAAGGCCAAGTATTCACTGCAAACTGAAGTGGGCTGTGTGTTTTATTTCAGTTTACCTATATTAATATACATCCATATCTCCCTTTTATCATGAGGGTATATATTTATCTTTTTCATGATCTTGTAAACTTAAAAACAGTTAACTCTTGATTTTCTGAAATGGATTCTCTCAGAAGTAAAGCATACTTTTTAAATTTTTTATTCTAGTCTGCATCATTTCCTTATGTCATTTTACATTAACTGTGCTATCAGTTTATCCGTATTAGAAATGGACTCTGATCCTGTTTTCTATGAAAAAAAAATAGCATTTTCCTTAAATACTAAAATGAATTTGCCATTCTCCCGAGGGAAATTTTTTTTAAAACAAGGAGAACTAAAAGAAATAATACTATAAAGTGTCAAACTATGATCTGGACTGTGAACTCATCAGACTTTATCCTCAATCTCAAAGGGTGACAAACATTCGGTGGGAGGATGGGTTAGCCTGGTGATGGGTATTAAAGAGGGCACGTTCTGCATGGAGCACTGGGTGTTATGCACAAACAATGAATCATGGAATACTACATCTAAAACTAATCCTGTAATGTATGGTGATTAACATAACAATAAAAAATTAAAAAAAAAACCTTTATCTAAAATCAGGCACCAGATTTGGCTCACAGGCTATAGTTTGCTGACTCTATCTAGTAACTTAGTTGATAAACCCATGTATATTACATCATACAGGCTCTCCAAAGAGATTAAGTCAAGGACAATGTATTTATAGTATGGTGAATCATTCAATGTCATAGAGATTGCATGTATTTTACAAAGGGCTTTTACATTCATTTTTATTTTTGAAGAGAAGTTGTGATTTCAGAGATAAGGGGAACATGCTATGAACTTCTGTCAAGACGATATTAACCTTCTTCTTTTACAGTTGAGGAAGCCTAGAGTTGTACTCTTTGCCCAAGATTACCCTGAGAGCACAAGATTTTACTCTATTTCCCTGCTTTATATTTTATCAGAGTACTAGTGAACTCACTGAGAGGTTATCTCCAGTGTTGCTTTGTGTTACTTGGATATCCTGTACCCTAGAATTTTGAAAGTAATTCGATTTCAGATTTAACACTATGACTATTCTCTGGATACCGAATTCATTCAAAATAATCATACAAAGTAAATTTTGGTAACAATTCCCCCCTAAAGGAAGCCCAAGTAAGCAGAAGGTGGTTTCCAAGAATAACCAGCTCTAGAAGTTCATAGCAGCTGTAAAAATATATCTTCAGTTGAAATTTAGCTTGTAATATAAGGGTACTTGAATTTTGCTTTTTCCTCATCTTCTTTGATTTTTTTTTTGCAAGTGACTTAGAAAGATATATTGAGGATATTTATTGATTGCTCTTAATTCAAAGGCCAAGCCCTTTCGTCATGAAGAAGAGCTGTCACTGGAAAAAAGTTGAAAAGTAAATACCAGTTTAATAATTTTTTTTCTTGGCCTAGAGTTGTTGTTGTTGGTGGAGTGGTGATGTGTTTCTTACTGCGTTTACCTCCTGAGTAGGTATGAAGTGATTGGCTTTGGCAGTGTTTTTCTTTTTTTTTTTTAATAGCTTGGTGATCAGTGCGTTGGTGGTTGTGGCATAGTTCAATTGGGGGGTAGCAGAAAGTTTGACAGTGTTATACTATTTACTATGTTACAGCTCCTTGAAAATCGGCCATTTTGCTCTGTCTGAATGAGGAGCATTTAGGGCAGTCACACATCATTAGAATTATTGGTTCAGCCATGAGAGACGATGGACTCTGAAAAACAAACTGAGGGTTCTAGAGGGGAGGGGGGTGGGAGGATGGGTTAGCCTGGTGGTGGGTATTGAGGAGGGCACATTCTGCATGGAACACTAGGTGTTATGCACAATGAATCATGGAACACTACATCTAAAACTAATGATGTAATGTATGGGGATTAACATAAGAGTAAAAAAAAAAAGAATTATTGGTTCAGAATTTTAAAAATCCAAGATGAAATAAAATCTGCAAGTCACTGTAAATTTCACATATATTTTCCTTTTTATTCCCTCAGACTCACCAAACCAAAATCTCAAATCATGAATGTTTTATAAATACATTCTATAATAAGTATTGTTTAATTGTTCCTTTTGAGTGTAACTTAATTTGGCTCTTTTCCAAGTTATTTCATTCTTTTTTACAATGATTTGTAATATTTTCTTCCCCTTCTTTTTTTTTTTTTTTAAAGATTTTATTTATTTAGTTGTCAGAGAGAGAGAGTTAGCACAAGCAAGGGGAGCAGCAGAGGGAGAAGCACGCTGTCCGCTGAGGAAGGAACCCGATGTGGGACTCAATCCCAGGACTCTGAGATCATGACCTGAGCCGAAGGCAGATGCTTAACCGACTGAGCCACCCAGGCGTCCCTTTTTCTTCCCCTTCTTAATTAGGCAGCCAGTTGCATGAAGAAATATGCTTGCTGCTTTAATAGCAACATGGCCGGGGGATTTTGATTTTACCCTTTGTACCTCCATACATCTCAAATATAGGATTTTTGAAGATGAAATGAGTGTGAATACATAGAAATCTCTGAGTGCCCAGCACATAGTAAGTGCTCAATTAATGTGAGCCGTTTTTATTTTTTATCTATTTTAAAATGGTCCTTTTCTCTGCAAATGGGCTAATTTAAAAATATGTGCCATACAGATCATCTGGTTGTTACTATTTCCTTTAGAAGTCAGAGTTCATTAGAGGAATTAGAGTAAATGTGAATGAATACTCTGATACTGTTATGTAATATTGCAAGGATATTAGTTCATTTTTATATGCATCAACCATTCAATTTTATTCTTCACTGCAACACTAAACTATGAAGTGGCTGTCTTTTTAACAGGGATATTTAGAAATGTAATAAAAATAGCTTCCTCCCTGGGACCACAGGGGCCATGCAGTGGAAGTATGCAATTATGTAGAAGTTACTCAAATCCCACAGTAGCATCCTTCTGAAGGAACTGACGTTGTTTCAAGAATATCCTAGCTCTCATATCCTCATCTCTTACATTTGTCTGGTGGTACATTGTTTACAAATCTGTATTAACTTCAAATCACCTCCTAAAGACCTTAGCAAGTATTTTAAGACTCTTCGTTAAGGGCTAAGGATGACCAGAGGTTATTATATAATTGGATTACTTGCATCTTGTTAAAGAGAACTTGCAAGTCTAATCAAAGTCTTGTCTTCCTGATTCCTTTTCTCCCTTCCTCTTTCTCTTTGTATCTCCATCCCCCTTTCCCCTTCTCTTCTTTATAAGATACTATATTCTTCTCCTCCTCTTCATTAGTTAAAAATAGCCCTAAGGATGAGGAACTTGACTGGGCTTCATAGGGCAGGTATATTTAAAACACACTTGAAATGTTTTCTACAGTCTGGGACAGGCTTTATTTGCCACAGCGGCTTTAAATGCTTTCCCATTGTTTTAACTCCCAAATCAGTGCAATACCTGGGGTGGGCAGGGGGAATCAAATTGTTGGAGAAACTATGGACCTCAGCACAAATATGTATATCAAAGAAATGAGTGCTGTAGCATCACCTAACCATGTAGACTTCAAGAAGTCCCAGGGTGAAGGGATTTTTCTATATGTTGTCTTATGTAGGTACATAGATTAGAGAGATCAGATTGGACTGTTTGATCACTGTACAAGATTCTGGTGTAACTAAAACTGCCCTTACAGACTGCTCTCCTGCTCCCTTCTGGACTACTGTCTTTTGTTCATTCATTCCATCATTTGCTCAGTCATTCATCCATTTGGTACTAAGTGTTCTGTGGCAGGTGCTGACGGAGTTGCTGTGGATAATATACTTCATGGCTAAAACAAATTCCTGCCGTCTGGGGGCTTGTGTTTGTGTAGGAAAGCCATGAGAGTCATTTCTGAAGAGTGTGAGAATTATTAAGATTATTTATGCATAGTGTCACTTTGGGCCTTAACAACTTCAGACTTGACCTTTACAATATATGATTTCTTTCATATGGTGTAAGACTGGACCGCTCTGAGGAGGCAGGGATTGATGTAGCCAGGAGAAGTCGGGGAAGTCTTGTGGAAGAACTGGAGTTTAAGCTGGAGGTGAGGGAGAACATTTCAGATAATGACAACATTAGATCGATGGATGTGATTTTGGTTCATATTTAGAATAATCATGAGACTGATATCACTGAGGGAATTTTGAAGTATCAAACAATAAGGGTATCAATAATACTTAGGGGATTCTGAAGTTTAGATAGTAGAGATGGGCCAGATTTTGGACAGCTTTGAATACTAGTCCAAGGACATTGGAGTCTAATTCTTGTTTTATTATTGCCCGTTATTGAGAATTATTGTAGATATTTGATGAAGAGTAGTGCCTAAAAAGATAAACAAAGGGATAAGATACTAAGCCATGAGCGCAAAGGAAGATGAAATTTCTGGTGTCCTTGGGGTACATGTTTAAGCTTTAAGGACATCAGTTTCCTCATTGTAGAATACACATTGAGGAGATACTTTCTAAAGTCAGGGATTTTACAAGTAGAAATTGCTGATCTCTAGATCTCTCTAGCATTTACCCATCTGCGGCTTTACGAACTTTTCTTGTAGAAGTTAATGGTCTTTTATGTCAGATGCCACCTTAAGGTTGAGGGACCTGGCTGGCAAAGAACTCAAGATGGTGGTTACAAAGTGGATACTGTGTGGTTTGGGGTGGGTTAGGGGCACAAGACCCTGGTCTTAGAATTAAAAAAAAATTAGCTTTGAGTTCTAGTTCTTCTCCTTAGCAATGGGATTCTGAGCAACATGCTTCACATCCTCGAGTCTCACTGCCCTTTTGTAAAGTACTGATTCACAGAGTTTGCAAACATCATAGGGTTTTAGAAAGAACAACTTGAGGGGCACCTGGGTGGCTCAGTTGGTTAAGCATCTGCCTTTGGCTCAGGTCATGATCCCAGGGTCCTGCGATCGAGTCCCATATCGGGCTCCCTGCTCGGCGGGAAGCCTGCTTCTCCCTCTCCTCCTCCCCCCGCTTGTGTTCCCTCTCTCGCTGTCTCTCTCTCTCTGTCAAATAAATTAAAAAAAAAAAAAAAAAAGAATGACTTGATAATATAAACATTGTAAAATGTTTAATAAACATTCATAACTAGTGTTACTACTACTATTACATGACTTCCCCACATTCCATAGTTGAATAAAATGACAGAAGAGAATGGTGTTTTCTAGGCAACTGCTCTCTTCACTAGAAGCCAGGACCCCATCTGGGAGGTATAAAATGACATAACAGGTGTTGGAATTCATTAGGCAATTATATACAATTCTCTATTTCCTCATAATATCTGGTCTCTCATGGAAAAATACAACGGAGCTTAATTTGTACTCACGTTAGCATATCATTCGGATGACCTGCATTTGTTTAGATTGTTGAAGCAACGAGGCATGTGGGTTGATTGGCGATATGGTGCAGAATAGAACAAAAGTGGATTTATTATGAAATATGATCCGCACTATGTTTAGTTTAGGAGTTATTATGGAACCTATTCAAGAATGGAATTCTGATTTTACTTAAAACGGAATGCTTGAGCTATAGAGGCTAAATAAAGAATAGCACATCCTGTCATTTTTATTTTCTTGTTATCAAAACTTATAGCACAATGTTAAGATATTTCATCCTCTGGTTTTATTAATGTTTGACTTGCCCACGGCATGAGCTGCGTGAGTTTTCTGCACTTCTGAGTAGTGCTGGTGGTGGTTGCTATATTGAGGTGGGGAATGGGGTGCAGCGTGAGAGGCCAGGGATTACCAGTGCCTTTGAACAGGAGTGGAGTGAGTAGGGAGCAAGAAGACAGAACCTTCCAGTCAGGTATTTTAACCAATCCCTTCCATTTCCCTTTGCTTAGTCCAGACTGACTGAGTGCCAATCATGTACCTGTTAAAAACTTCTTGCTTGTCTCCCAGAAGGGTTCTCAGGGCAGGAGCCAGTCCAAAAAAAAAAAAAAAAAAGATTAACAGTTAAGTCCGAGAGTGTCCACTAAAGCACAACTGTTAAAGCAGACAGAATTCCCATTAGACGAATGCTTTTTGGACCTAATCCAATGATAATAATCTATTAAAACAAGTTGTCTAATCTTATGAGTTAACTTGAAAAGAGAAGTGGATGCAGGGTGATTTGCAAAACGTTTGCACGTGTAAGTTCAACTTATTAATTTTAAATAATTAGGGCATGGCAGTGATTAGTGCTAATTGGAGCTATGCCGGGCTGAAAGAATTATCCAAATATGTTTTGAAGACTCGAGAGATTTTTGCAGTAAATCGTGTTAAACCTAGGGTTTTGTTTTTTGGGTTTTTTTTGTTTTTTTATAGTGATAATGTTAAAAATCAAAGATACACGTCTTAATGAAAAAAATACCAGATTTTAACCCCATCTGAAATGATCTGAAAACTAATATTTTAATGATAGCTACAAAAGCTGGACATGCTTAAGAAGGAAGATTAATGGGGAGAGATTTAATGGCCCTCAATATAGGTATTTAATAAATGCAGAATTCTTTTTTTTAACTAATTTGAAGCAAGATCAAACTTTTGCGTTGTATTGAAGCCTTATTTGAGTGGAGAACAAATGCTGCTATGATTATACAGGTTTCACAGTTTTCACATTCTCTCTGTTTCAGAATCTCCTTGTGAAGTTGCCTGTGACCTTACTGAACACCTCCATTCCCACGTAGATCTTTAAAAGTAAATGATTAAAATTTAATTCCAAATCTCATAATACAAGAAGGAAAGAAAAAAAAATGTGGTAGGTTACATTTACACAAAGATTTCATCTGTCTAGGTTGGTAGCCACCACCACGAGTTTCCCAAAATTGCTTTTGCCAAGTTGCTTCTGGCAAGAAGAGACTCTTGGAGAGGGTATCAGAACAGTTCTGAACTGAAAAACTTTAGTATTTTTGTTTGTTCCCAAACATCTGGCTCATGGCCACTTGGCAGCCATATCAATCATTTCTCTGTCTGCATAACATGAAACATGCAACTAGCTTATTATTCCAAAAGTAGGTATAACTTGAGGGTCACTCTTTTGATGATTAATTCCAGCCAATAAAGGTATGCATTTTAAAAATGCTTATTTGGTGGTACAAATATTAATTGATGCTCATAGAAAAGTTATCCCATTTATAATAAATATTGCCATCTAGGTTTACTATTTTGCTTTTCAAAAAGAAATTCACTTCCAGAGTAATAAGATGTAGAGGTGTGAAAGAGGGCTCTTCTTTACAGGAAAACTAAACCTATATTTTTCGACTTTTCCCACAGCACCCTTGCCTAGACTCAATTTTTGTTTTTAAAGTATTTTCAGATAACTAGCTCTTGGTTACTGCTGATAGCACTAGTTTGCTGCTCCTTACATCTTTTCCTATATTAAAGGGAATGAACCAAACAGCACCCAACAAAGATTTGGAAGTGGAGTTGTTTTTTCTGTAACGGATTCTAGTAACCGTAACTCTTTTCACTGCTCTGATGTACTTGAAAATTTGGCATGGCTGTTCGTTTATTCTTTTTTCTTTTAGGAGAAGTTGGGGGAGAATAGGTAATGACCCCTTTGCTTGCCCAGTAAACCCAGAATATTCTACTCAACTGATCTTGTGAGGATTCCTGTTCTGTTTGATTCTGTTCTGAATGGCTAATAATTATAATGCCTAAATAGGTGCCACGGTGTTGTCTGGGAATTTCTGAATTGTCATTACCCAATATTGAATTACAAAATTCAGTTACAGAATCACAAAACTGATGGATGTTTTCTCAAGTGAAAATTTTCTTTCAAAACACTCATTACTTGGCCTCAGTTTCCCAATCAAAAAAACAAAACAAAACGAAACAAGTGTTATTTTACAAATCAGTGTGGCATTTTGAGAGTAAGGAAGAAATCTACCTTCAAAATATATAGATAAAGGGCTATATTTTTATTTGTGAGAAAAAGAAAATAATCATTTGTCCATTTGACATTGAATTTACTGTGTATTTAGCAGAAGACACGTGTAATTATAGGGGGGACCATATTCTCACTGAAAAACATTAAGCATTGAAATTCTGTGTATTAATGAACTATGAGATGTATATATTAAGTTGTTTGTCTAGGTGAAGTCTTCCTTTTCTTATCGGTGTCTGTTGTATGTTTGTAGGAAAGTCCTGCACTCATTAAATAGCTGCCTATTTATGAGATCTTTGAGAGAAGAGGGCTATGTCTTGGCCTCCCCACTGAGTGAAGTCTCATTATAATTTGTCTCTTTAGGTTTCCAAAATGCTGGGCTCACAGGCTTACCTCATTAATGAGACTGGAACACATCTCATAATGGCTGGTTTGTCGCACTAAAGCCACACAGAGTTAAAAGAATGTTGCAGTTTAATCCATTGGCGCAGGAAATGCATTTGCAATGCAGTTGCCCACTTGAGGAGAGATGGATAGAAAAGAGTTCCTTTTCCAAATTCAATTAATTTTGAGCTCTTTTATTTTGATTCTCCCCCATTAGGTGTATTCTTAAGAGTTCAGGGAAAGGAATCTAATAAAAGCCTAAAGTGGTTTGACGGTCAAAAAGAGGTGTCTTCTTTTGTGTAAAGTATTTTTTGTGTCTAAGGTCACGAAAGGATATTTTCTTCATATATTTTCTTCATAAAGCCTGGATTGTTTCGTGGCTAACCCGATTTGACCATAGTGCGCTGCCTGGTGGGAAGTGTTAAACCTCTTATTTTAAGCTAAACAAGATTACTCTGGAGGCTGGCGTTCAGGGGCTTGCTTTTAGTGTAATGGGTTAGGGGCTGTGGCACACCCCTTACGGTTCCAGTGACTGAACTCTTTGGGTACTTCAGTCCCTCATAGTTAGCTCCAGAAGGAGCCTGCCATGAGTATGCAAGAAATTGCTAACTGCTTGATTTCCCCATGTTAGCTTAATGAGGAAGAATGGGTCACCATGCCAACAGAAACACCATAGCAATGGGTTTAGAAACATCCTTCCCTTGCAGTTTTTTTCTCATTTGGGGGTTTCTAGTATACTGCAGTTGCTATAGAGTGTCAGACAAAACCCAAACGGGATTTGAAATCAATATGTTATGTCTCATATAAAATACGTGTAAGTTACTGTGGTCCTTTAACCTGAATTCTGGTTCATTCTATTGTTCCATCTTTTTAGATTCAATTTGAAGGCGGTTAAAATGTTAGTATGCACTTAACGTTGATGTTAATTTTCATTTGGTATTTCCTGGCCCACAGCTTTTAGATACTGATCTATCAAAGCCCATCGAATTTCATTTGGTTTCTAAAAGCTTTTATTCTAGTTACAACCATTCTTTGAATAGCCTGTTTTTTAGAACAGTTTCAGGATTACAGAAAATTTGAGTAGAACCAAGTTCCCATATAGGTCACACTCAGTTCCGCCTGTTTACTCATCTCGCACATTAGTACAGTATGTATGTTACAGTCAATTAACCAATGCTGATACGTTGTTATTAACTAACGTTCATACTTTACTCGGATTTCCTTCATTTTTACCTAATGTCCTTTTTCTGTTCCAGGATGACATCTAGGATAGCACATTATATTATTTGTCGTGTCTCCTTAGGCTCCTCTTGGCTGTGACAGTTGCTCAGACTTTGTTTTTGATAACCTTGACAGTTTTGAGGATTCCTAGTAAGATATTTTGTAAAACATTCTCCACTGGAATTTGCCTGATGTTTTTCTCATGATTAAACTGGGTTTATGGATTTTGAGAGGAAGAACACAGGTCAAGTGACATTTTTATCACATATTATTAAGGGATTAAGGGTACATGCTGTCAACATGACTTACGACTGTTAAGGTTGACCCTAATCACCTGGTGGAGATGGTGTTTTTCAGGTTTATCTATTGTAAAGTTACTCCCTCCCACCTCCTTCCTTTCTCTCTGGAAGAAGGCACTATGCACAGCCTGTATTTATGGAATGAGGAGTTATGCTCCCTCTCCTTGAAGGTGGAGTATATATATAAATTATTTGATGTTCTTCTGCAAGGGAGATTTGTCTCTTCTCCCTTGTCTGTCTATCAATCATATCATTTATTTATCAGTATGGATTCATGGATGTTTATTTTATACTTTAGTTTATAATTCAGTACTCTCTATTTTGTTGCTCAAATTGTACCAGCTTTGGCCATCGGGAGCTCTTTAAGCAGGCTCCTCTGTGCCATAGATACTTGACGTATCTTCGTGTGTGTGTGCGTGCGTGCACACACACACACACACACGGCTTCTGGCACTCTAGGATGGACCAGGCTCATCTTGTATATTTCCTGCCTCAGTCTTAAAATCAGTCCATTTCTCCAAGGAACCTTGGTTCCTTTTATTGGAAAATTGCATTAGAAATCAAGGTAACACCATTTAAGGAATAAATAAAACAAATTTCTAAGTAAAATTAAGAAGAATCTCTTTCAAGTATGATTAAATGAAAGAATAGATGGTCATCTTAGGTTTCTTTATGTTACATTTTTAAAATATTCTAAAAAAGTGTCCATATTTTACCAGTGTTAGATAGTATCATATGTATGAGAAAAGACTATGAGGAATTTCAAATAGGCTAATAGTTTTGATTATAACTGAAATAAGAAAAACTGTTGTCTCTGGTGACCTTTAATACCAAATCAAACCAGTTATGTTTGGTTTTAAATTTTGGATAAATGCCATGTCATTCATTATATCAGATTACATGAAATATGCTTTGACACTTTTTGGATTTTTTGATAATCATACTCTCCCTAATGACAACCTTGTTTGGTAAATTATAATTTGGCCTAAAAAAAAGTCTAAGTGTTCATCAGTGGATTTCAATCTATAACTGATTTATTGAGCTGTTATATGTTTATCTGGATATGTACAAATACTTTTTGATGGATGTTTGAAATCAATGGAAAGTATTATGCTGTGGTATAGAGTTAGCTTGAATAAGTGAAAGAACTTATAATCTAAAGTGCTGAATAACTCACTAACATACTTTTTTTTATGCCCTTAATCTTTAAATTCTTTCCTCACAAAGACTAGATATACCCATCTATTGAACCTCTTTATATCTTTTGAAACACTAAACATTAAAATTCTTTTGTTTATTTTGTTGGTACAGGAAAAAAAGTTTCTAATCTTGTATAGAGGGTAATTATTAATAAGGAAACCCATTTTTTCCTTTGAAGGGAAACAGATACCCTGACAACTTGATGATGGCAAAACTTTGATAAATCCTATGAATATGTTCTAGAAACAATTTTTTTTTAATTTACCAATTTCTGTTTATTTGATAAAGTTATGGAAGATTAGCTTTTAGCAGTCTATTTTTTTTTACATTTTTAAAAAATTTTATTATGTTAATCACCATATATTACATCATTAGTTTTTGATGTAGTGTTCCATGTTTCATTATTTGTGTATAACACCCAGTGCTCCATGCAGAATGTGCCCTCTTTAATACCCATCACCAGGCTAACCCATCCCCCACTCCCCTCTCCTCTAGAACCCTCAGTTTGTTTCTCAGAGTCCATAGTCTCTCATGGTTCGTCTCCTCCTCCGATGTCCCCCCCTTCATTTTTCTTTTTTTTTTAAAGATTTTATTTATTTATTTATTTGACAGAGAGAGCACAAGTAGGCAGAGAGGCAGGCAGAGGGAGAGGGAGAAGCAGGCTCTCCACTGAGCAGGGAGCCTGACGTGGGGCTTGATCCCGGGACTCCGGGATCATGACCTGAGCCGAAGGCAGCAGCTCAACTGACTGAGCCACCCAGGCGCCCCCCCTCCTTCATTTTTCCCTTCCTACTATCTTCTTCTTCTTTTTTTTTTTTTTTTTAACATATAATGTATTATTTGTTTCAGAGGTACAGGTCTGTGATTCAACAGTCTTACACAATTCACAGCGCTCACCATAGCACATACCCTCCCCCATGTCTGTCACCTAGTCTGTCACCCCTCACTACTCCAGTAACCCTCAGTTTGTTTCCTGAGATTAAGAATTCCTCATATCTGTGAGATCATATGATACATGTCTTTCTCTGATTGACTTATTTCACTCAGCATAGTACCCTCCAGTTCCAGCCACATCATTGCAAATGGCAAGATTTCATTCCTTTTGATGGCTGCATAATATTCCATTCTCTGTGTGTGTGTGTGTGTGTGTGTGTGTGTGTATACTGATATATACACACACCACATCTTCTTTATCCATTCATCTGTTGATGGACATCTTGGCTCTTTCCATAGTTTGGCTATTGTGGACATTGCCGCTATAAACATCAGGGTGCACATACCCCTTCAGATCCCTACATTTGTATCTTTGGGGTAAATACCCAGTAGTGCAATTGCTGGGTCATAGGGTAGCTCTATTTTCAACTTTTCGAGGAACCTCCATAATGTCTTCCAGAGTGGCTGCACCAGCTTGCATTCCCACCAACAGTGTAGGAGGGTTCCCCTTTCTCCGCATCCCCACCAACATCTAGAAACAGTTTCTAATTAAAGTTTTAACCATACATTCCTTCTTGTCGCATATTCAGAAATGTCAGAAATATATGCTTTTATATTCCTGTTTTGGGGTGAGTCTCCAATGAGAACTATTTTAGGAAGGGGGGCAGCTAGGAGAAATCCTATATTATTGATACAAGGAAAGCTTTGACTTCAATGATCAATAATGGATACAAAATAAAGGATGATAGATTTTTGTTATGTCTGTATAGCCTTTTCTCTCAGTTATTCTTAAAACTTTCAGATGCTGAATTTTATCTCCTTTATTATTACAACTCTACTATCATTGCCAAGGGCTTAATTTGGAATTAAATGAGCCTTATGCTTAAGTAACTTATTTTCATTAGTTTGCCAAAAAGCGAGTTTCATGATGGTTTTAATACTCTAAGGCAGAATGTTTACATTTTTCTTTCATTGAGTATGAAATACTCCTTTTCGGATTTCTTTTTTTTTTTTTTCCTTTTCGGATTTCTATCTGTCCCACAGAATCTTGAGATTAGAAGGCAATATTGAAGCTGCCACCATGAATGGCAGTTTCCCTTGAAGAGTAGAGAGGGAAGCTGTTACAATTGATTTTTGCTCTTCTCTTATGCTATTTCTTTAGGCAAAGGCTCTCAGAGAAGAAAATAAAGCTCTACAGGGCTTCTGTGAAGGCATCACCACTAGTTAGTATGACAGGTTCTTCTCATCAGATTTGCCTTCATATTTCAGGCGATGCGTGGAAAAGATTTTGATGTTTTATGGTAAATTTCACAATATTTGCTCATTATGACTATGTTTTTATTCTGGTAGTGTGTCCAAAGACTCGAGATAAAATTGTCAACCATGAACTTGATATCCTTAGTTGATTTTCATTCTACAGTTTCCTATATCTGACAGTTCCAGAAAAATCCCTCTAAAATTTTGTAATTAGGAATATGTATATTTATACATATTCAGTAACGTGGAAACTGAAGCAAATTTCCTTTTTAATGTTAAAGAACAACTTTTTAAAAAGATGAAGACCACATTTGAACTTCTAGAAGAATTAGACTTTCATAAAGCTGATTTATATGATTTTATAAACAAACGGTGAATTAAAACATGAAGGAACCCTGTCCATTTAGTAATTGACATGAAATGTATCTGATACGAATTCTTCTTCGGGATGCAATCATTTTCCCATTTTTAATTCTACTTTTGGAATGAAGCTGTAGTCGGGAAAATGTTCCTCCAGAACATGTTACTGCCTTTGTGTGTACTTTTCATGGGGAGGTATGGAGTTAGGCAGAAAGTGTCGTGATATAAAGGTGACAAGGCCAAGTTTCTGTATATGATGACAATCAAGCTGGCTTTGGAGTTGTGCAATATTGTTTCATTTGCTCCTTTGTGTGGAGGACTGGGAGTGAGGATTTGCCACAATAGGATTTAAAATGGGTGGGGGGCGCCTGGGTGTCTCAGTCGGTTAAGCGCCCAACTCTTGATTTCAGCTCAGGTCATGACCTCAGGGTCGTGAGATTGAGCCCTGCCTTGGGCTCCTGGCTCAGCAGGGAATCTGCTGGAGATTCTCTCTCTCTACCCCCCTCTGCCCCTCCCCTGTTCATGCACAGGTACTCTCACTCTCTCAGATAAATAAATAAATCTTTAATAAAAAAATGTGGGAGATAATGACAGGTAAAAAAAATTGACTTTTGGTTTGAGGGTCAGAGTTTAAGAATCATTTTCAAATGCCTACGAATGTTAGGCTCTGTAGTAATCTCTGAGAATTCAAAGATGTACCATTTGTTATATCCCAGATCTAAAAGAGCATTTTTAGGTAATATTATCATAATTTTGTATCCCAACTGAGGTGCATTGTGTTTTTACCTAATCTTCTTGTGCATTTAACAGATTTTCTAGCAAAATCAAGGTAAGGATTACAAAATAATTGTAGCTAGATTGAATTGGGACATGGAAAAGTATTTTTTTTTAATATGGAGAAACTTAATTATAAAAGAATAGCTACAGTAAATACTAAATATGGAAAAGTATATGAACTAATGGATACTTACGTATCCATAACCAGAATTTGGATTTGTTACCGTTATTTGTATATATATTTGTTTCAAAAAAATTGTTTCAACCTAAGGCATGTAAGTTTAGACATAAAAGGTTATCAAACTTTTTTTGGGTTTTTTTTTTTTTTAAGATTTTATTTATTTATTTGAGAGCGAGAATGAGAGAGAGAGAGAGAGCATTAAAAGGGGGAGGGTCAGAGGGAGAAGCAGGCTCCCCGCTGAGCACGGAGCCCGATGCGGGACTCGATCCTGGGACTCCAGGATCATGACCTGAGCCGAAGGCAGTCGCTTAACCAGCTGAGCCACCCAGGCGCCCTTTTTTGGGTTTTTTTGATACATCTTTTGGGACTGTGAATAAATGGGAACCACTCATAACTTTGAAGCCATCTTTGTCTCTTCAACTATCCACCCAGCTCCCTTCTGTGCCCTGGCCAACAATTTCCCGTCATCTGATGTTTGGTGTAATTGTTTCTAGACTGGGCGAGGCGGGGGGAAGATTTTACAAATACATGTATGCATTTGTGAAAAATATATGGGATTTTTTTTTTTTTCCTGAATGGCCTGTATGATTTTATAATATGCATATTTTGCAACTTGAGTTTTTACAAGTCATGCTACTATCTAACGATTTGGTTCATTTGCATTAATTGCTATATAGTATTTTTCATGTTGGTATATATGTATGCCTCTCTATATAAATGTATGTATCTCTCCATATACTTTATATGTAGTTTATATGGATGGTTTATTCCTGTTAGTTGCCTCATAGATTCTGAACATATGGGTATGCCATGATTTATTTCCATATTGCTCTAGGGAAATTTTTAGCGATTTACTTATTTTTGCTTTTATAAATAATCCAGCATTAGAAATCCTTATATTTAGATCTAAGAGGTTTTGTTAGAGAGTCACTAAATCCAGATTACCAAATAATAGATTTTGCAAATTATTAATTTTCCTAAGTACTTCCAAATTTCTCACCAAACTAATTTATATTTTCTCAGTATGTAATAGTTCTTGTTTCAACACAATTTTAGTGACTTCTGTAGCCAATTCTTTCTTTTCCCCAGTTTTTTTTTTACTTAGATTCATTTGAAGTTTGTTCTTTTTACTTTAATTTTCATTTTTATTAACAAATGAATTATAATTGTTTATTGTTGCCTTTTCTCTGAATTTCCCATATTTTTAAATCTATTCTATTAGATTATTTTCCTTTTGTGATTCAGGTTTAGGAGACTAATTTTTTTTTTTTTTCCTGGGAAAAAATCCTTTGTCTTCTGTATATTGCAACAAGACTTGAATATTTCAACCCTGAATTATACTTATTACAGAGATCTCAATTCCTTTGTAGCCTGACCTCATGACACTCATTTATTATCCTAAGAAGCCAATTTGTCCCAGAGCCTCAGAGAAAGCATTATTTATGTTTCATTATGATTTATTCATTTAGAATGAGGAAAACATGCCTTAAAACTTAGTGAAATGAAAGCCAGAATCCCACGGTATTTTCAGTGTCATTGTTAAGAATTAGACTTGTACAAATATGTGATGATTCTCAGGCTCGGCTGCATTAGAATCTCCTGTGGAAATATTAGTCAGACCACGGCTTTGGTATTTTTAGCAGTTCACAATTAATATTGATGGTCCTTTAGGTTTGAAAGCTATCTTTTAAGACTTGATGATTCTTTGCCTCCCAAAGCGTTTTTCTGGACAGATTAGAACATGCAAACTCCACAAGCACAGCGTCTTTCCTTTCTCTGCTTGCACGTATACATCCAGTGCCTAGTAGGAGAGTGCCTGTCACACACAGCCGTCTTAATGATATGCTCAATGAATTCGTTATGTTTTCACTATTAAATTGCAGTCATTTTCTAACAATACCCATCAGAGATTATCCTTCGATCATGGTAAGTTTCCCAGACTTCTCATCCTCTATGTGTGGATTTTTACTAGTTTTAACTTGCCAGTCTGGTGGTAATTCTTCAGAACTTATCTTACAAATACCTGTGTTGAATCATTTGATACATGAAGCCAAGAACAACAACAACAATAAAATGCTGAGGCTAATTATATGACTTGACTCCTAGCTGTAACTCAATAAAAATTTGCTCATCTGATTTAACCATAAGTAAGAGCATAGGGACTATGATTTTTTTTAATATTTTATTAATTTGAGAGAGAGAGAGAGAGTGAGAGAACGGGTGGGAGGAGGGGCAGAAGGAGAAGCAGACCCCTGCTGAGCAGGGAGCCCATTATGGGACTCGATCCCAGGTCCCTGGGATCATGACCTGAGGCAAAGGCAGACATTTAACTGACTGAGCCACCCAGGTGACCATAGGGACTATGATTAATAAAAAAGTCTTTCCATGCTTTCTTTTCTTTCACCGTATTTTTAAGGCTGTTACCACAGAAACAATGAATGAGGTTAGAAGAGAGATTTGGTTTTATCAGAATCCCATTTTATAGGTGACCATTTTTAACAATATTCTGTGAGAAGGCATTAAAGAGACTTGAAAGTTGTGATTTCAAAGAAATCATAAAATACATAAAAAGTGGTAGCCAATCATGAGGCCTTAGAAGCTCTTATACTTTAAACATTTTGACATCAATTTTCTTTTACCTGTTCATTCACTTTTCCTTTAATGGTGTCATTTATTTAGCCCTTATAGACCTTAACTTTAAGTTAGAATGAGTGTATGAGAGCATCTCACTTCAGAACTTCAGTGTCTCTTGATCTTCGTTGTTACATCATTTGTTTAATGGGAGCTGTATATGAAAATGTTTTAAAATATAAAGGACTTAATAAATTAATGTTAGCATTTGATTATTCTGCTTTTTCATTTTTGTCATTTGCTCAGCATTTAGACTTCTTATATTTTATCACTGAATAGCTTTCATTAATCTTTTGTAGTTTATTGTATTTAAATATTCTTTAAGTGTGATAACAAGAATCATTTTTATCACATCTTCAGTCTTAATGCTTTGATAATTTATTAAACATTGCTAAAGATGCTTTTATTAAAAGGTAATAAGGTAGTTTTGCCTTATGATATTTCTGTTTTAAGAATAAAGTGAAATTATGCAATGATTAAGGCTAACTTCTTCTGGAGTTTCATGACTAGCAAAGAATCCTGATTACATTTTCCTTCCCCATGTGGTTCTCTTACTCCTTTGCCTTTCTTCTTGACTGATGAGGAGGGTAATGCCTCCCCTTTCTCTCTCCTCACTGTCACCAGAAGACACTGGAATAGAATGGCCTCAGTTATACTTTGTGTACTTAGTACACTTGGTTGCAAAATGGACTTTTGGTACAAATCTTCACCTTGAATTGTTTTTTCAAGATCAGTCTTCCTCATCCGTGGTACCTTATTTCATTTATCTTTGCCAAATGACATGTTTCTCTCTTGTGTAATCAAAGCATACTCAATTGTGTGATTTGTATATCAAGGTATTACAGTTTCTAATGTGCAGTTTTGTGTTTTGTGGAGTTTTTTTCTAAAATCAATAAATTTTAGGATTTTTGCTGGGTAGAATTTCAGAAGAGCAAAAGAATGGTTTGCAAAAGGTATTTTTAGGTGATACTCATTCTGAACCATTTCATTTTTCCAGAGAAGACCTGAAAGTGAGAAATTAGTGGTGGTCCTGGGATCGAGCCCCGCATCGGGCTCCCTGCTTAGCAGGAAGTGCTTCTCCCTCTCCCTCTGTCTGCTGCTCCCCCTGCTTGTGCTCACTTGCTCTCTCTCTCTCACAAATAAATAAATAAAATCTTTGGGAAAAAAGATAAAAAAAAATAAACACTTTGAAATTCTCCTTTTAAAAAGAATAATTTTGAAATTTAAAACACATATCACAGAGAGAGAGAGAGAAAGAAAGAGAAAATCCTCTTTGAATTAGAAACTTCTTTGTAGAGGTGAGAACTTCCAAGGTCTTAGAGTAAGATCCCATTAATGACTTTGAAAGTTGGGAATAATGTAATCTGTGTTTAAAAGGGCTGGGTCACCAGTTAGGAGGAGACTATTGTGATAATCTAAGTGTGGGCATTTTGGACTCAAGTGGTGACAGAAGAGAAGGTGAGAAATGGACAAATTTGGCTTATATTCTGAAGAGAAAGTGAGAGTTGGTAATGGACAGAATGGTGGGGGCGAGGGAGGGAGGGATGCTGGGAAGAAGAAATTGGTTACATAGTTTCACCGTCTTTGGTGGTGGTGATGACTGAAGGAGGAAGTGTTTAGTGTCAGGAGGGTATGACGTCAAGCTTTATGATGGGCATTTTGAATTTGAAATACCTAAGTGAATATGTCCAATAGACAATTGAATAAATGACTGTGGAGATAAAGGAAGGTTAAGGTGGAATCATTAGCATATATTAATATTTTTTAAAATTACAGACCTTGCTAAGATCATTACGTTAATAGTAGAGATGGAGCAGATGGTCCATGACCAGTTCTGTGGCTTCCAGCAATGAAAGGTAGGGTGAATGAGGAGTCTGAGGAAGAGAATCCAGTGGCAATTGTATATAATACATAGAGACTGTTTTAATAGAAGTTGTACATGCTCAAGATATATTGCTCTTTGGACTTTTTAAAATGGAGATATAATTGACATTTAGCATTTTATTAGTTTTAGGTGCACAACATAATGATTTGGTATATGTATATATTGCAGATGATCACCACAGTTAGTGTAGTTGATTCCATCAACACACAATTTTTTTCTTGTGCTAACAACTTTTAAGATCTGATCTCTTAGCAACTTTCAAATATGCAATAGAGTATTGTTAACTACAGTTACCATGATGTATATGACATCCACAGAACTTATAACTAGAAGTTTGTACCTTTGACCACCTTCACCACCTCACCCATTTTGACAACTCTCCCATCCCTGTCTCTGGCAACCACCCATCTTTTTCCTTTATTTAAGAGTTCATGGTTTTGTTTTTTAAAATTCCACCTACAAGTGAGATCATACAGTGTTTGTCTTTCTCCAGGTGGCTTATTTCACTTAGCATAATGTCCTCGAGGTCCATCCATGTTGTTGCAAAAGGCAAGGTTTCCTTCTTTTGTGTGTGTGGGCAAATAATATTCCATCAAATATATATAGCACATTTTCTTTATCCTTCATCCGTCAGTGGGCACCTAGGTTATTACCATGTCTTGGTGATTATAAATAAATAATGCTGCAATAAATGTAGGGTTACAGGTCTTTTTTTGAGATAGTGATTTTTTTTTTTTTTCCTTAAGATAAATACCAGAGGTGGAATTGCTGGATCATATGGTAGTTCTATTTTTATTTTTTGAGGCAACTCCACAGTTTTCCATAGTTGCTGCACCAAATTACATTCCTACCAACAGTGCCCAAGGGTTCCCTTTTCTCCACATCCCCGCCAACACTTGTTATTTCTTGTAATTTCTTGTTATTTCTAGCCATTCTAACAGGTGTGAGCTGATATCTCATTGTGGTGTGGGTTTACAGTTCCCTGATGATCAGTGATGTTAAGCACCTTTTCATGTACCTGTTTCTGTGTCTTCCCTGGAAAAATGTCTATTCAGATCTATGTCCATTTCTAATCAGATTTTTTTTTTCTTTTGAGTTGTATGAGATTTTTTAATGTATTTTGGATATTAACCCCTTATCAAACATACGGTTTGCAAATCTCATTCAGCAGGTTGCCTTTTCATTGTGTTGATGATTTCCTTTGCTGTATAGAAGTTTTTTATTAGTTTGATGTAGTCCCATTTATCTATTTGTGCTTTTGCCTTTTGTGTGTTTTTTTTTTTTTTTAAACTAAATATTTGGCATATCCTTAAGGTTCCAAGCACCATTTTGAGTGTTACTAATGTATGATTCTATACAATGTCAATGTGTGCAGTAAGAGATCATCACATTACCAAGGAATCATTAAAGTTGAGATATAGTATCCATCCCTCTCCCTCCCGCTTGCCTCTTCAGGACTTAGATTGTTTGAGGTCGCTAAATGCTTATTCAGGTTGAAAGAGTTTGCCAGAAAATTCTCATTAACAGGAATGCCCTTTGGCCTTCCTCTCATAATTTTCTGTCTCTCTCTTAAAATAAGTAAGCACATTATCAAAGTCATTTTATTTTTAAAAAGTTGTCATCAGGGGGAAAATTTGGGATTCATGAGGAGTGTTATTAAATGTTTGATGTCACTGATGTCAGTGACAGCATGGGGTAGCAGATGAAAGCCTGTTGATAAATTCTGCAAGAAAATTCGAGACAATGAAATGAGGACTGGCATAGACATAGCTAAATGCTGTTACTCCTTTGAGCCAAGCAGAATCCTATCATACTCCATATTTTGGGGCATGCCTGCTCTTTGTTTTCCTAAGAACCTAAACCATAAAGTGAAAGAAGATAGTTATTAGATGTCTATTCTACCCCGTGCAGAGTGCTAAGTACTTTTATACTGTGGTCTCAGGTCTCAATTTAACCTGACACCAATTCTGAGGGGGAAATACATTCAATCCATTTTTCAGAGGTCAGGAAATTGAAGCTTTGGTTCTTGGTATTTTAGAACAAGAAGAAAAAAACGCTCATCAAAAGTTATATACAAAGTAGGCTTCCACGGTCAATGGTTTTTTTTTAGGTTAAATTTTCCTAAGCACTTTTTTTTTTTAAGATTTTATTTATTTATTTGACAGAGAGAGAGCAAGAGAGGGAACACAAGCAGGGGGAGTGGGAGAGGGAGAAGAAGGCTCCCCGCTGAGTAGGGAGCCTGATGCTGGGCTAGATCCCAGTATCCTGGGATCATGACCTGAGCCGAAGGCAGACGCTTAACCGACTGAGCCACCCAGTCGCCCCTTGCCTAAGCATGTTTAAAAGGAGATGGAAATAAAGCCATGTATTTAAGACCTATGTGGTTTTAAATGTCCACCTCAAAATGTCTTTTCATCTCTAAATGTTAAGTGAAGTGTTCCCATGCTGTATTGATGATCTTAATTTTTTCCCTTCTGTTTTGGTTTCAGAGGAAGCACTTGTCTCTTTTCCTCAGCATTAGTCTGTTAACCTTCTGGGGAACCTCCCTTTTGGGTGCCCGTTTATATTGGATGGGAAACAAACCACCAAGCTTTTCCAACTCTGACAACCCAGCTGCTGATTCGGATAGCCTGTTGGCTCGGACACTCACTTTCTTCTACTTGCCAACCAAGAACCTCTGGCTGTTGCTATGCCCAGATACACTCAGTTTTGATTGGTCAATGGATGCTGTGCCTCTGCTCAAAACAGTTTGTGATTGGAGAAACCTACACACTGTGGCCTTCTATGTTGGACTCCTCCTCCTTGCCTACTATGGCTTGAAGAGCCCAAGCGTGGAAAGAGAATGCAATGGGAAACTTGTAACAAATGGCAAGCAGAATGCAAATGGACATAGTTGCCATTCAGATGTGGAGTACCGGAACTCAGAGATTAAGCCCAGCTTTGCATCCAAAGTAGAAAATGGCATTAAAAATAATGCATCACAGAGAACGCAACTTCCTTCTACGGAGAACATTGTTGTTCTTTCTTTATCTTTGTTAATAATACCCTTTGTTCCTGCCACGAACCTGTTTTTCTATGTCGGCTTTGTAATTGCAGAGCGAGTATTGTATATTCCTAGTATGGGCTTCTGCCTCCTCATTACAGTGGGAGCCAGGGCCCTTTATGTCAAAGTCCAAAAGCGGTTTCTCAAGAGCTTGATTTTTTATGCCACAGCTACATTAATTGTTTTCTATGGACTCAAGACTGCGATCAGGAACGGAGACTGGCAGAATGAGGAAATGCTATATAGGTCAGGGATTAAAGTAAACCCAGCTAAAGGTAATATTTTATTTTATACTTTTGCCTAGACAGTTTATTTATTGTGCCTTTTTGTATCCTTGCTTCTTGCCTTACAACGCAGTACTCAGGAGGAAGAGGTCTTTTTCTGCCATACCCGTATCTTCGTTTCATTTCATTTTTTTAAGAGCTGAGCAGTACAACCAATTTAGAGATGTATCCAGAATTCCATATTTGGAATAGGGAAGTATTTTCTGATGTTCCGGACTACATTTGTCCAGAGGAATTCGAAAGGTTCTGCAAAAGTATTGATTGTCATAAAAAATTTAGACAAATGCTTGGTTTCTGTCTTTTAAATACTGATACAGACATCATGTCTTTCATCATGTAATAAAAGTCAGGCTATCCCACTTGAGGGTATTTTAGCCTTGCTGTTTTCCAAGCATCGCCTGAGGAAATACTGTTAAGACGTACATTGACATCTTTAAAAGATTTGGAGGTGATGCTACCTCTGAATCTTGGAATCATGTCTCTAGGTGTCAGTGTGTGCGCATACAAGTGTGAGTCACTCTTAGCTTTGCAGAGGTTCTGTAATCTGAATGTTGCCAAGCCGTTAGCACATTCTTATTTAAGAGTTCTTAAGTCACGTAGGGAAATGAACTTCACTACGGTAAGATTGATCATGTATTTCATTGTTGTTTTTGATTTAGAAAACTACTTTAGCAAATCACAGAATCTATAGCCAGAATAGAAAGTCTCTCTTAAAGCATAAATGAATAGGCAAAAGCTGTTACAGTGATTTCTCTGGCTTAGGCAGGAAAATGATGATAGAAGCCAGAGAGCAATTAAATGAAAACAAGTGCACCTTTTAAGTGCAGAAATATATCATAGTAAATAGTGCCAACTAGTCCTGTTCTTCATAAGCCTTTTCTTTTTCTTTTTTTAGTTATTTATCTTTTACATTAGGGTTGCTTGTATAGCATTTGAACTGGGCTTTTTCTCCTTTTTCCAACACAACTGTGTACTGGTATTCAAATACTGGAAGTGTAAAACTGTTCCAAATGTATGGAATGGCCTATTGAGAGATACCGGGATATACGTCCAAAGATCTGGATACCCTAGAAGCAACTCTGGTATCCTTATCCGATTACCAATTAAGTCAAGAGTTCAGCGAGCAGCTACTCATTTCTTTAAGCTAAGGAAGTGATTGTTGGTACTTGTAACGCTTAATAGATTGCAGGGATTTTAATGGGAGTAGACACATTAAAACTGAGCTAGTGCATAGCATAGAATTCCTCAGTTCTTGTGGAAAAAATCTTTACCATGTGGCTTTTGTAGGTAGTGAGTGCTGCACAGTTTAGTGAATGCATGAACACAAATCTTGCTGTAAAAAATGTTGCACTCAGTTCTCACAGAATGCTTTTCAGCTGGTTTTTCTTCACTGGTAGATGAAAGTATGTAAAGCGAGGCTATGTTGCCAATTTATTTTCCTGCTATTTAAAACAGATACATTGTAAGGAATTAAAAAAAAAAAAACCCAGCATGTTAATTTCATCACAAGGTGGTTCTGAGGATTTATTAAATTTATTGGTGAAGTTTCAGGTTAAGCTACTATAACAAAGAGCCAAGATAATGGTGGCTTAAATAAGATAGAAGCTTTATTCTTTCATGTAACAATCTAAGTGTGTGTAGCCCAGAGCTGATAAGATGGCGCCATGGGTTTTCAGGATCCGGGCTCCTTCTCTTTTGTTCCCTTGCCATCTTGGTAGTGTCACCCTGTCCATACGGTCTGAGATGGCTTATTATCACATCAGCACTTCAGCTCACAGGAAAAGCAGCAAATGGTGGGTGTACCCATTCTTTTTAAGAGCGTATCACGGAAATTGCACACACCATGCTTGCTCACAGACTGTTGGCCACACCTAGCTGCAAGGAAGGCTGGGAAATGTTATCTTAATTCCGAGAAGCTAAGTACCCAGCCAAATTTTATTACTCTTGAAGAAGGGGAGGGCAGATACTCAGATGCTAGAGTATAAGTAGCAGTCTCTGTCCCCGCAGAGATAGAAAGCATTTTGTAAACTCCAAAATATTGTCCAGATATGTTTCTAGATATATTTGGCTACAATACTTTTGACAGTTATTCTGATTTTGATTCAGTTATTTTGCTGACAAAGCTAAAATGCTTGATTCTTTGTTCATCCATTCACTCAGTAAAAGAATTATTAAGCATCTCCTTGGTTTCCAATATATTTTCATGTCTCCTTCCTAATACTTAAGAAGTGCTATAGTATTTAGGTGCTCCAAGTATTATTAGTTAAATGAACATTTGACTGACTAGTACTATAAGTCCTTTGAAACATCAAAATTTAAGTTCCTGAACCCTGCCCTGCTCCCACAACCCCACCACCACCACCTGCACCCCTGCTGTACTTACAGCCTTTCCCATCTCAGTTGATGGCAACTCTCTTTTCCCAGCAGCTCTGACCACTACTTTGGAGTCATCCAACCTCC
The DNA here is from genome assembly GCF_011800145.1 of Mirounga leonina. Classification (NCBI taxonomy): domain Eukaryota; kingdom Metazoa; phylum Chordata; class Mammalia; order Carnivora; family Phocidae; genus Mirounga; species Mirounga leonina. The sequence goes on along the minus strand of NW_023270314.1, from coordinate 546,569 downwards.
TCTTTAACACCCAACATCCATTTCATCAGAAAAGCCTCTTGACTCTATCTTCAGAAATTCGTCCAGAACTTGACCACTTTTTACCACCTCCAGTACTACCACTCTGGCCCATGCCACCATCATCTTTCTTGGGATTATTAATAAAAGCCTCTTAGTTGGGCTCCCTGCTTCTGTTTTCTTGCCTGTTAGAGAAGGCATGCAGTACTGAATACATCGAGTAATAAATGTTAAAGTCATAGTCTTTGTAAAGAGTTTATAATACGTTTAGGGATAAGTTGTATACGCATTGAAGAAGGTGAAAGTGTAAAATATACGCTGTTGATATACCAGGAACTGAGAAACACTTCATAATAAAAGGGATAGAATTGGAAATGGGGGTAGTTTTGGATCCCATGACTGCCTTCTGTGCATATTCCATTTTGATACGAGACAAAACTTTTAACATCTAGGTTCCTTATTTTTTCTATTTATAACATGTTAATAATAATTGTGGCTACGGTTACTTCCTTAGCAATTATGAGACTGGTAGTAATCTTCCTTAAGGTAACTTTTTCTTAGTCGGCTATGTTATTTGAGTCTAGCAAAAGATTAGAAATCCTTTAAAGCCAGTTCTTTGTAAGGTTGTCTGAGATTACAGTTATTTCATTGAGTTAGGTTTTTTTCTTCCCTCCTTTGAAAGCCTTTGTAAATTTTGGAGTACTTCATTCTACCATGTGCTTTACCAGAATATGATTTTAAGCCTCATGAAGCATTATACATTAAAGCTGCTGCCTTGCGTAATTGCTCCTGTAGACAGCTGCCAGTCATTAACTGATTGGATGCAAATGATGATGGGTAAAGCCTGTCATAGTGACTGTGTTGCTAATTTATGGTTTAAATCTGGATAGTGGAGAAATGATAGCTGATTTGGACTATGTAAACCACAAGTCCTGTCTCATTATGTGGTTGATAATGTCAGGAAAATACTAGATATAGTTGATTACTATAGTTTGCTGATTTCACAATGACTCTCTGCATTTTTGTGCTTAGGAAAGAGGAAATTTTCCCTGACGACTGCTTTAATGAGGAAGCCACATAATATTTGAAAGTGTTTGTGTGTGTGTGTTTAAAACAACATATTTTGTAAACCATATTGATTAGTATTGATTAGTATCTGCTTGGAAAAAAAGCATTTTTTAATTCATTAAAAGTGGTTAAATGTATGATCACCCTTCTTGGTTTCTGGCTTTCTCTAATTACTCATATCTTTGGCTCTCTATAGAATTGAGCACCATTGATCTCTGCTACTCTGGCTTTCAAAGCACATTACAGTTTTCATTATGTTTCTCTCATTTTCCACAGCTTTCTCTTCTACAGGTTTGCCTCCCTTCCTAAATTGATTCATTCTTCAAGGTTCTGTCCAAAGGTTGCCTTTATTTTCCTTTCTGTATAGATTCTAGAACACTTCCTGGTATATAGTGGGGAGGGGGGGGGGTGTCAGTAAACATGTCATTGAATTTCTAAGTTATTTTCCCCGTGACCTCATATCTATGTGGAACTTCTCCACCTGGATGATTTGCCAGTATCTCAAACTCATCACCATCTTCCCTAAAACCAACTACTTTCCAACTTCCTTATTAATTAAGGTCATAAGCACAGACTAGCAAAGTTATTATAGAGAAACAGATCAATGAGCACATAAACATAAAAAAAGAACGATAGCATATAGATGGCATATCTGGTATGCTGAAGGGTATTTAAAGTTTTTAAAGTTATAGATTAAAACTCAAATCATTTCTTTTGAGTAGTTGGTTTATTAACTATCATTTTGCTTTAAAGAACGTATGACTGTGATTTTTAATTAAACAGGGTTAATCCAAGGAAAACTTATTAAATAACTAAAGTTTATTTTAATGCCTGTTTTTAATGTAAATATGTGAAATGATATAAAAGATATATTTTTAATGATGCATATATTTGAAACTCTAAAGATGATTACCCAAGCGTTCTATGTTCATTCCCTCCTTCCGCAAATGACAGATATGGTCCATTTTGATATAAAAAAGCAGAGAAAGTAGTTGCTGCAGCCATGCATGGTTTGACCGTTTTTCCTTCTTCCTGGATTTGTGTAAAACTGATCATCGTATTTCAACCTCGCATAGTTTCCGATTTCAAGAAACAAGTATGTTGAAGGAGTAGCATTTTCTGTAGGAAACAACTCATAACTTAAGTGATATCCAAACCTTCAAGTCATGTGAAACTTGACTAATTCGCTGTAGATTCTATGGTCTGAGTTTTTGTCTACTTCTAGTTGAGTGACTTCAGTGGTGAACTGCTAGCAGCCTGCATTGAAATTGTATAGTAAGGTTTATTGTATTTCGTAGGTAATTTATTGTGTTACTTCTAAAGTGAGATGACAGATTTTCAAAAGAGGTTCAAATTTTTATAAAAAATAAAATTTAGCAGTAAAGTCAGGAAGGGTAACCAGTGTAGCATTTTACTAAGACTGGCTGATCTGAGTTACTAAAAAGCTGTAAAACACAGATTTTCTTTTTTAACAGAGAGGTGTGGTAGGAGAGAGCTAGCTAAAAACACCAGTAGAGGCTGATTGGGAGAAAAATCCTGCAGAGTTGAATCTGCCTTTCATAGGGTAGAGAGAAATTCTGTATTGCTTCATCTCAGTTCATCTCTTCTAATTAGAAAAATATAAAATAATGGGGCTGACGAGAATAAAATGAAAATGTCTCATTAGCTCAACTAGACTCAAGCATTTTAAAAAATAAATACGTTAAACTTCAATTAAGGCCTCTTTTAAACATTTGAGTTTTGAAGAAATCAGCTATGGTTGCTTTTCAGTTGGGATGGAAACTCTCAGAAGTTCAAAAGCATCGGGTTTCCTTGACTCTGAGAATGGAGCGGCATATAAATCTCTTCTTTTTTTCCAGCTCTAATGACTGCAGGTACAGTTGTTTGGAAAAAAAATACTGGACCACAACATGAAGCAGGTGACTTACTGCTTACCCTGTCTTTAAAATTACCCGTAACAGAACTTTTAGAATCTTTATGGGCTTTTGAAAACCCTCAAACCCAAAATTAGCATTGCCTTAGATTGAATATATTTACCAGTGGTTCTATTTCAAAGGAATTCCAAGTAGCATATGGTTAAAACAAGTATGAAGTTAAATTATTCTGATTTCCATATTAGTATTTGTGTTTGATTCTTAAAACGCTTAACATTTTTTTTGCTTTTCTTTTATTATATATAAAGTGTATCATGAGAAATGTATATATACACATCATATTTGTACCATTTAAAGAATACTACTGAAACAAATAGACATTTTGCAGCTCAGAAAAAAATTACACCAGTATCTTTGAAGACCTTCCCCCATACCTCTCCTTATTTCAGTTTTGTTTAAGTACTTTGTTTTATTTTGTGCTAGAACCTCCACGACAATGTTAAAGAGAAGTGATGACAGGAGATTTTTTGTCTCATTCTTGTTTTAAAAAGAATGTTTTTAACATTTCACCATTAATTATATGCATTTTACAGGTTTTTCTATAGATGCTTTTATCTTGTTTCTAGTTTAAGATTTGTTTTTAGGAATTAATATGGATAATGATACAGGTTTTCCCCCACTCAATCTGTTAATTTGATGGTTTATATTAATAGAGTTCCTAATAAACCTACTTTGCATTCCTGGAGTAAACCCAGGAATTACTTATAATGTATTACCATTTTTATATTTTTCTAAATTTGTTTTTCCACTCATGTTCCTGAGTGAGATTGGCAGTTCTGATCTTGTGGTATCATATTCTGGTTTCAAAATCAATTAACCTTTCAGACACAGTTTGGGAATATACCTCTTTTGTGTTTCCTGAAGGATTTTATATAAAATTAAAGAGTTACCCTTTTATTCTATAATTGGTAGAATTTACCTGCGAACCTGGCTGAGCTTAATTTTTTCTGCTGATTTAATTTCTTTCATGATTTTGGAAACATTGAGGTTTACTTTTGGATCAACTTCAGTAAATTTTTTTGTTCAATTTAACCAGTTTCAAATTAATTTGCACAAAGCTATACATAATGTTCTCACGGTATCTCTTTTGAAATCTCTATTGCAACTGCAGTTTAAAACATATTTGAGACACTTTGAGCAACAGATGTAGTTTTGCCCCAAACTTTGTGAAGGTGGATTTATGTATAGGAAATCACGGGGAATTTTTTGTTCTTTTTTCTGTTTGTCCAGATATTTTTGACAGACAATACATCTACCATCTCCTTTTCTGAATTGTTTGGGGGTTTTTTTGTTTGTTTGTTTGATTGTTTCTCCTTCATCTTTTCAGGCTGTTTCCTTTCAGGGGGCTTGGGTTTCTGCGGTTTCTGCAATCCAAACTCCCGCTTAAAGCTGATTAAAGCCCAAGGCCTCTTTCATCATCGTGTCACATATGCAGGGTGAATGCCATCTTCCCTTGTCTACCCTTCTGGATTCCTGCTTTCAAGCCCTTTTTAGACCCAGGGATTCCCCTTACTATCCTACCAACTAATACATTCCATTAACAAATATTTTTATTTTTTGACCTAGCACTTTTATGTATTCTGTACTTGGAGAGAAGGTCTGGACATTACATTCCATAATAGTACCAGAAAGGGAGGGTTTAGAAATACCTTCAAATCTGGCATCTATTAAGAAATGGCTGAGGCACCCGGGTGGCTCAGTCGGTTAAGTGTCTGCCTTAGGCTCAGGTCATGATTCCAGGGTCCTGAGATCGAGTCCCACGTTGGGCTCCCTGCTCATCAGGGAGTCTGCTTCTCCCTTTCCTTCTGACCCTCCCTCCTGCTTGTGCTCTCACTCATCTCTTTCTCTCAGATGAATAAATAAAAAAAATTTTAAAAAAGAAATGGTTAACTATATTAGAAGCTGTTTTTGAGAATAGAGTTATTTAAGACATAGCTAATATTTTTGAAATTTTAAATTGTCTTTTAACAAAAGAGAACCAAGCTGCTAATGTAAGCTAAAGAGTATATTACAGCACTATCTTACACAAAATGAAATTATAGGTATTTGACCCTTGTAAAACACAGACAGGTAAAAATATCTTTATTTCCTGCTACAAGATGAAGTTACAGATAATGTCACAGATAGAGCAGATTTTTCAAGAAGACAAACAGAACATGTTTTTTAATTTTACCCTTATGTATATACCTATACACCTATTACTGGTGATCATGGATTTAAAAGAAACTTTCAGTTAAGTCTCAAGGGATTATGGAAAAATCTGAGGTGTTCCAAGTCATAATAATTTTTGAAAAAGGGTTAGCTGTAGAAGACTGTTTGTATATCACTCGACCGAGAAGATGGTTAAAGCAAAATGTGAGCTCTATTTTTACATAGAGGTATTAAATTAGAAATCTCATCTTTTTAGCTTTGCATATTAGTATTCAATTTGTCTGTAATTTTAAAATATGTATATTACCAGCCAGGGGGATCTAGCAGAAATGTACATATTATGTGCTTACTAAAAATTAAATAAGGATAAAACATATAACAAAGTTTGATTTAAAAAATGATAATACTGTTTTCCAAGTAAGAAACCATAATCCGATTTGATTAAATAGTGGAGAGAAATTAAAAAAAAAAAAAAAAACACCTTCTGGAGGGCAGAGCTATATTAGAGGCTTTATTGTGTCTTGCATTTAGGATTCTAATTCCCAATAATACTAGCTGTCACTCTGAATGTTCATTCAGTCATCTTAAACAGCATAATTCAATTCTTTTTTGTAAAACGTTATATTAAAATATCAACATTCATATCTTTTTCGGAAGGAGCGTAGACATATATTTTAATTAGGAAAACTTTCTAGGGATTTTAGGTTTAGGGAAAAGGAACTGGATGAGATACTCAATACAACAGCCGAGAGTCAGATTTTGACAAAAACAGATTACTGAGGTGTCAGGGTACTTTTTTCTGTGAGTACAGTTCTCCTGGATGGAAGAGGAGACACAGTTTTACAGTGTTTGGGGCTCTGCATATTGCAACTGGGACTGTCTATAATAAAGAAATGTGATAAATGATGTTTTTTTTCTTCTCTTGGGGAAAGGGAGTAAATTTCTCACATTACTTATCATGAGACTAACAGCAAAGAGCAGAAGGTCTCCGATATTTTGATATATTATCTGTTTTTACTTTATCACTTGGCTTACTCTGTGTTTTACAGATAAGCACTAGTGGTTTGCAAAACTGGTAGATACAATACCTCATTTTTCTACTTAACTCCAATTTTGAATAATCTGAGTATTTTCCGAGCATGGTTTCAAGTCAGGTTCACCCTCGTGGTTAAGATTGAAGAGTATTGGGCGCCTGGGTGGCTCAGATGGTTAAGCGTCTGCCTTCGGCTCAGGTCATGATCCCAGGGTCCTGGGATCGAGTCCCGCATCGGGCTCCCTGCTCCTTGGGAGCCTGCTTCTCCCTCTGCCTCTCTCACTCTGTCTCTCATGAATAAAAAAAAAAAAAAAAAAAAAAAAAAAAAGATTGAAGAGTATTGTCCATATTTGTGTGAGTGTTGAAAACAATTTTAAAGTAGAAATGAGTTTCTGAGCTCATGTCATGAAAACATGAGCATATTAATTAATGATACTGTACAAATCTTTGTATTCTGCGTTTTTCTTATCTTTAGTCGCAATGTCGTATTTGAGACTACTTTTGCCCTTGAAATTCTATTACTTGGGAGCAATGGTATGGGATTTTAAAATCTCTTTGCTGTTACACATGAGGACAATGATTTTGAGACACTTTTTGAGGACAGGTGATACAATCACTAAAGTCCATCTTGTGCCATGCCTCGTTGCTCTATGTTGTGATTCTAGAAGCAAGAGGTTTTGTGTGCTTTGCTCGGAGGCCTACCATGCTTTGGTTGTGGCTGCTGGTTCTCATTCCCAAACTGAAACCAGAGTAGATATTTACTTCTGAGGTTTTAAGTTAAAAGGTTGTGCTTAAGGAAGCATATCCTAACCTCAATCCTGATTATTTGATAGGGAAATACAGCTTCTCTGTGAGTTTTAAACAACCTGACATGGAACTAGTCTGAAGGTCAACATTTTTTAGGACTCACAGATGAAATATATGGATTCATGTCTCTAAAACCACATAATCTAATCATAACCTATAGTTGGTAATGTTAATTAATCACCAATATGTGTCCAGTGGATGGGTTTGTTGCAAACGATCCTGTAATGGCCTCTGAGAATTCCCTGTTGTGACCCAATCTAGTTAAGATTAGAGCTTCAGGAGAGTAAGCCGGCCCTTCTCTTTCTTATACTGCTCGATTGATGTGATAAGGTCATTTTAGTGCATTGACCCTTCCGATTCTTCCTATTTATTTTACCCATCTGGGTAGTAGCTTCCTTTCACTGTTTGGAAGTCGAACTTTCTGGATTGTACACTTAATTCTGTTAAATGAGAAACCACATTCTTTGTTTCAGTATGTTTTTCAAGTGATGTAAAAATGCCTCAAGTATTTGCTGCAGAGCCTTTTTCAAGAACGCTTATCTCATGACCTGTAACAAAAAGAGGCAGAGGCAATTAACCTCCCTCTTTTTCTGTTGTTAATAGTCAGCTGAAAGTACAGAAGAAAATAATTTCAAATGATAGTCGCCCAAGATTTGTGCATTATCAAAGATAATTGGTATTTATTTTTAGAAATTTCATAGTGATTCAATAGATAATTGTTCTTTTTTTCTCATTAACATGCATAAATATTTGTCCTCACATACTTTATTCTTAAAATTTGTATTTTTACTGATTATTTCTTTTTAAATTCCCCTTTTCTCTAGTATTAACTCTGCTTTTGCTGTGTTTGGCTCTAGCTGCTGAGTTGATAAAAGTGACTATCAAAAATTAATAGAGGTTAATGTAAGGTATAAAATAGTGTCCCAATATATTTGAGATGTACTATATTTTTATTTTAGAAGCAGATTTTTTTTATAAAATGTGAACTTTAGGATTTTCATTATTTTTCTCACCTTAAAACTGGCTTCAGGAGTATTTAATTCTGCTTTGAGTTTTGCTTTGGTTGGCCTGGATTTACTTGGCAATGAAATTCTCAATGGCATTCTCAGAGATACTGAATACAGGGAGATGTACGATAACAGTATATATCTAATTGGTTATGCTCCTAATGGTTGATAATGAAATATCATTCCTTATCCATAATAATGTACTTCTCAGGGTATATATCTGTTATTTTATTTAATCGTCTCAGTCATTCTAGAGTTTAACTTGGGCAAGCATCATTCCACCTGTTTCACAGATGAGAAATTGAGAGGCAGAACACTTAAGGAGAAACATCATGGTAAAGAGTGCAGACTTTTCAGTAAGAGGTAGGCGAAATAAAAGAGTCAGGTTATTTACTTCAGTGTATCCAGATCTCATTGGTAACAGGACTAGTACTAAAACTTAGGTTTGGGATATTTTGCTTTACATTTCCACATCAAAATTCCTTTTAGTGGGGTGCCTGGGTGGCTCAGTTGGTTAAGCATCGGACTCTTGATTTTAGGTCAGGTTTGATCTCAGTCGTAAGTTCAAACCCCGTGTTGGGCTTCCTGGTGGGCTCCAGGCTTGGTGTGGAGCCTACTTACAAAAAAAATTCCATTCAATGACACATAGTAGGAAACTAACCTGGGGCCATTTGAGGGCAGGACCCTTCCCAATGATGACAGGATTCACTGGGAGGTAAAGTAGATTAAGAGGTTGGATAATAAGAGAACAAAGGAGGGGATTAAAAAAGGATTCTCATTTTCCACCCTGGAGTTGTTTAGAACTCCTGATGTAGTTGTAATAAAACCCTTGGCCTGTCTAAGCATTTTTCATCTTTCAGAGCTGAGCCAGACTCAGATGATACCAGTTATGACAGAAGCAAGGGATTCTTTTGGGACATTTATATTTCTGATATAAAGTCAGAAGCAACTCAACCACTCTTTAGGATTTATAATCAGTCTAAAGGTGCCCATTGAACAACTTCATGGTCTCAGTCTGACTTCATGAGAGATCAGTCAGATAATGAGGAATTTCTAAAAAGCCTCCACTGAATTGGTATGTCTGTAAATAGGGTCACTATGTAGCATGCCGATTATATATTCACCAAGTGTTTTACTGTCTGCTTTTAACAGTGTGAAAGGGGTCTATTTGTAAGATTTGAGGAGAAGCTCAAGCAAGGCTCAGGTGCTTCCAAATTGTTTCCCCTTTCCAGTTATTACTCTTGTAAATGCAGTTGTATTTACTGCCATTTTACATAGTACTATGTGTTAGATAATCCGAAATTTTGCAGAGAGCACACTGCTGTTAGAAAGGGATGCGGAGCAGATTTTTTGTTTTGTTTTAATGGAGAGTCCATGGGAAAAATTCCAACCACAGATGAGAAGTTAAGGAATGAAGGCAGGTTCAGGGGAGACCCAGCATCACAGATCATGAGTGGTACTGGTAAGCAGACACTAGACTATGGATGTGGGGGTGGCTCATTGTCAAAGTCAGGAATATGGTAGAGATTACAGATGCTAAAATGCTAAGGAACAACCCTTTATTTTTATTTATCAAAAAAAAAAAAAAAACCTACACTGAATTGTATATGTGGATATGGCAGTATGCACATAGATATTATAGTGAGTAACAAAGTTTTCAAGATAGCATTAACATATTATTGGAATACTAAATGTTACCTTGCCGTTTTCAATACTTTTCTTTCTTTTTTTTTTTTTTTAAAGATTCTTATCTATTTATTTGACAGACAGACACAGTGAGAGAGGGAACACAAGCAGGGGCAGTGGGAGAGGGAGGAGCAGGCCTCCTATAGAGCAGGGAGCCCGATGCGGGACTCGATCCCAGGATCCAGGCTTAACAGCTGAGCCACCCAGGTGCCCTCAATACTTAATTTTATTAATAAGAATAAATTTAGTTTCAGGTCCATCTGAAGTACCCAAAGATGAAGAACCAAGAGAAGTAATTGCATATTATAAAATTGCCCTAATTAGAATTACATATAAATATATATGTATTCTGGTATCATATGAATCATAATCTTTATAGTATGTTCACTTATTTCACTTAACATTTTAACGAGACAGTTTCTTTTCTTTTACCCACTTAATAATATGTTCCTTTTTGTAATAATCCAAGGTTTAGTTACTTTGGGAAAAATAAATTCTTACAAGTTTGTAAGGGCTTTTATTTCCCTGGAGTCATATAAAGTGACTATCAAATAATTAAGAGCCCAGGTCCCGCATCGGGCTCCCTGCTCAGCAGGGAGCCTGCTTCTCCCTCTGACCTCCCCCCTCTCATGCTCTCTCTCTATCTCATTCTCTCTCTCAAATAAATAAATAAAATCTTAAAAAAAAAAAAAAAAAAGGAGCCCAGGCCACAAATGTACAACCTTCACTAATGGAAGGAGTGTGGTTAAAAAAACAACATATTCACATTTAACTTAAGTTCCATGCAGTTAGTGGCTCTTTTTCCTCTCCTTCTGCTTTTTTCTTTTTTCTCTCTCCATTAAAATGAGAAAGTTTAACATAATTAACTTTTATAATTTAAAATGATACTTAAATTATATCTTTGGTTATACCATTTTTGGGAACACATGTAAAGTCCAGGTGTTCCATGGTGATTATAAGCAAGGGCCTGCTCTGTTAGCTTCCATGTGTCACTTGACTTCTCCGGCAAGGTTTCCTCAACTAGCATCAGCTGGATGGTAATCTCCTATGTTACGTGGATTAGAAGAGTTAATATATACACAAAGATTAGCCTAAAAATAGGCCTAGAACCTAAGTTGGCAGAATTCTTATCTGACACAGGAGGCACTCCTGTATTTATTTTCTTTCGCACCTGGTCTGGCTTTGATAACTGGTGAGATTTCCATATTTAACTCTTTTTGGTGGTAGCATTCTGATTTCAAACAAGTAACTCATATCTGAAAGAGACAAAATTCAGGATTTATCACCTTGTTCTATGTAATTAAATGTTTCAATTTTACCAGATCCTTTCGTAGAACTCAGGATTTTGATATAGGATCTAAACATCTATGTGAAAGTTCTATGGTAAAAATAAATGTTTGCTGAGGGCAGAATTCAAAAGCAAGAGTCCTGACTGATTTTGGTGGCTGTGTTCAGTGCACCAGTGAATGAAAATGCTGATATGATAACCCTCAGACGTGATCGCTTATGTAGACCTGAATGGTAAGTAGTTTCAAATTTAAATAGTAACATCGAAAGTCATACATCTTAGCTAATTTTTTGAAGAGTGTTTATGCCAAAATCATAAGAAAAATATTTTAACTTTTATAATAGGCAAATATACATGTCTTCAGACTTTTAGTATAAAGTAAAAATATCCTTGAAAAAATTGCTCAAATCTCCCTGCGTTGATTTTGTGAAATATATCAAGAGATAGGAAATTGCAGTAGGGTAAGTTTGAAGTTAGTCTGTGAATTTAGAAATACTATGTTTTTGAGTGAGGGCTTTGAAAAAAGAATTGGAGGTATTTGTTGCTGTAGATCACTTAGCATTTCTAGAGGGAGCTCACATTTGATTTTCTCTTTAGAACAACTTTAGCGAGATGGGAATATTTAATTGTTCTTCTGCCTTTCAAGGAACATAAACTGTGGCAGATTGTGGACTAAGTACAAGAGGAGCTTTCGTTGTGAATTAAGGTCAAGTTTCTTCGTAAGTGGATACCTTGTAGATGCAGTTGAATATCAATGTGAAGGGCCCTTGAGATATAAGAGTTATTCCTACTACTTCACTTCCTGATATTTTAGCAGAAAAAAATTTTGTTTTCTTTTTGAAAATAAAAGAACTTAATAGATCAGATTTTCTAAAGCATAGTCAGTGATACCTAGAAGCGGCTGTTTGCTTTCCTTTCATGTAATCATCATATATGCTTAGTCTTAGGAAATTAATCATGTACTTGTTAAACAATGCTTTTTAAATTCTCTGTCATGTGCAAGGCATCTTCAGGGCACTTAGAAGATCTTGATTAATGTATCAAAGTCCCCAACATCTTTGAGCAACAACCTTTTGTTTACACAGACAGAGTATGTTCTATTTCCAGTAAGTTAACTGGAAAATGTGACATTTAAAATTACATTCCCAAAGAAATATAAAACACTTAAAATATTGTTTGGCATTAATTTTTCTGTGGTATGGAAAATACATTATGAAATATGGGTATGGGATAGCTTTTTTTTTGTTGTTTCTGGAGGTTTTTTTGCCCCTAGCAGTTCTGAGGGGATGACTCATTTGAATAATTTATTTTGTTTTCATATTATACTCCAGTCCCTCAATTAAATATGTAAAAATATCGAGAATTATGATATTCTACTTTATATTCAAACTCAATATTGAGAGGGTGAGATAGCATTACCTCTAAATAGATTCTGATGCCTGGAAACCAACATACCTTGGTTCTTCCTTGTCAGTAACTTTTTGCTACTTAGGGAGTTAACCTCAGCTTTCTCATCAGTGAAATGGGTATAGTGATACACCTCAAAGGTTTTTTATTAGGTTAAGTTCTGGACACTGACAAGCATATAATAAGCTTTAAATAAATGAAAGCACTCTTATTATTTTTATTATCACAATGTATTTTTTTAATTCCTTCTCTACCTCCTCTTCTCTCTCCACTTTTTCCTCTACCTTGGTTCATAGTGCTGGAAGATAAGGCCATCAGAGGGGACAGCAGTCCCCTCGAATGAAAGTACCTTCTTATAATATTCATTTTGTAAAACAACAAGAATAAAATGAGTACTCTGTATATTTTCAGACGCTATTGGGAAGAACTTTTAAAAACTATATTGAGATTTTAGAATAAACTAATTACATTTTTTGAACTTCAAATAAGAGCTTTATTATATTATCTCCAGAGTTTAAAGTGTGAATTGGATTCATGTGCACACACTGTCTATTAAAATACAGACTTTAAAAACATTTTTTTTTTAGGCTTCCTCATAATTTCTTGGATGAATTTCAGAGATTTTATTCTAGTAAAACTGTAGTTTAAAAAAGGTACATTTATGAAATGAATGCATCACTAAAATGTATGAACCTAAAAATGTGAAAAAATAATTTAAGTGACATTAAATATTAATGAAAATATAAGATCTTTAAGTTCTGTTGGTCCAAAGTGTAATTACCAAGTGAAAATTTGAAGATAATCCCAGACATCTGTTTCTGATTGTCTTAGAACAAGAAAAAGTTTAGTGACTGTTAAAACCCTTTATTTCTTAAGTAGGATATAGGATAACCCCATCTCTATTTTAAAAGAATGTGAGATGTGACCTTAATTTTTCTTCTCTCTCTTCTTTCTTTTTCTCCCCTCCCCTTCATTTTCCATGTGTCCCCCCACCCCCAAATCCCAGTTGCAGACAGTTAGATTAATTATATTCCTAGGTTCATGGCCAGTTTGATCACGGCTGAGATGATCCCTGCAGCTTTCCTCTCTTCTATTCATGTGTTTATTCCCTTTTATCTCTATTTCTTTCTTTTTTTTTTATTCTGCTGCCTTATATTTGAAACCACTGACATTTTTCTTTAAGATTTGTTGATTGCACAGTATATGTATATAAACTTGTAGAAATTAGTGATAATGAAGACAAATTAGCTACCAAACCCACTGCCACAATCATCTGTCTGAATTTTTCCCCTAAGCCTCTTGTTTATCTCTATTCTAACTTTATTTTCCCTTTGCACCATAGACAACTGCTCTAATGTACTTGATTTGCATCCTTAGATTTATAATCTATCTTTGTAAATTGTGTAGTGATATTTTGAGTGGGAATGAATTTTTAATATATATAGCTGGAGTTGTGACACAGAATGCCTCTGATATTTTGATTCTTTGTCGGCTTTGGAAGGTCCTTTCATGTTACAGTGTTTACAGGGAATGTGCCGGTCCTCACTTCTGCATGGTAATCCGTAACATAACACGCTGATTGCTTCCCACTGTCAGCCAACACTAAGAGGTTCTCATTAAACACCCTTTTACATACTCTCTTAGGTGAAAGTTTCTCTGAGAGTGGGATTGCTGGTTAGGGCTTATCCTGGGCTTAGTGACTCTTGTTGATTGGAGAGTTCTGTCAGATGGCCCAACGGGATGTCTGTCCCCGGCTTACACTGTCACTAATAGTACACAGGGCCTTCTCCCACAGCCCCACCAGGACTGGCTTTACCCAGTTTTCTAAATATTGCCAATCTCAGATCTCATTGTCATAATTTGTGTTTCTCTGGGTTACTGAGGAATTTGAATATTAGTTAAAATGCTTTAACTTTTCTATTTCGTTTCCGTTTTTGTTCAAATCCTTTGCCCTTCTTCCCCCCCCACCCCCCCCTCTATTGGATTGCTTTTCTTTTTCTGGTCACTTTGTTAGTTTTGTTTCTTCGAGGTACAGTCCCTTATTTACATGGTTTGAAATATCTTCTCCTAGTGTATTAATGCATGTTTAACTTTGTCAGTATTATCCCTCAGTAATTAGAAGTCCTTAATTTTGAAATACTCAAATTCATCATTTTCTTAAAACCTTTTGAGTTATATTTGGAGGTCTTTTTAAGAAGTCTCTTTTTCTTCCATAGAGATATTCTCGTACATATTCTTGTTAGCTTTACCTTTTCACATTTAACTTTTAAAACTATCTGGAACTTACCTTTGTATATGGTAAATATGGTATAAAAAGCAAGCTTTATATTTCTCTTATGCTTAGAAAGAATTTTGAGTTTATTAATAAACAATGTGAAAATATTGGTTGAAATTACATAGAATTTCTAGATTAATTTTGGAGACTTGACATATTTCTAATGTTAAATTGTCCCACCCATGAGGCTTGGGATATTTCTCCATATTTTTCAAGTTTTGAGTTGGATACTTTCAATTAGTCAGACTAGCTAGATTTAAAAATTGATCCGATGTTAAAAAAAGTTGACTTGCTTGATGTGATCAAAAAAACCCCCATAGCGACACTGATTAATTCTATCGGATAATTATATAGATGTGAAATCATAACACTAGCCCTTTTAAAATGTACTTTTTATAGTTCACTTTAATGTGTTTTCCTCTAAAGCACATCTGTGGTAGCTAAATCTTAAGTGGTTTTTTAATTCAGTGATTTTTTTTTGTACTTTTTATCATTGAAATATGATAAATGAATAGCTTTTATGAAAAGAATTACTATTTAGTTGACTACCAGTGGCATTTTTAAATTTTAGGTCATAATTCTGTAGGGCAACTTCATATTTTTAGAAGTGATCTTTATGTTAGCATTGAGTTTTTGTAGCATGGATGCAAGAATCAATCACATTTAAATTAGAAAGTGTGGAAATAGTGACAGCAGTTTTCATACCAAAAACAAAACAAAACAAAGCAAAACAAAAAAAGTATGCAAACATTTTAGTCTAAGTTTTGGCAGCTCTTACTTTAAAAGAAAAAAAACCCAGAATATATTTTGATAAACACAGTATTGTGTTTTATAAACAGTTATAAGAAAAGAAGGGATTTTGATGCCTTACACTTAGGGATAAGGAAAACAATGATTCCGAGTGACAACTGCATGCTCATTGCTAATGTGAGATGAATTTTTGAGCTGGTAAAAGTGGCCCCTAAGTTGACCTGCCTACTTTGCTGGATGCCTGGGAATCGCAATCTGTTTGTGTTCCCCTTTAAAACACTGGAAGAGTAGACTGGTATGAAGGTAATAAAGGAGCGTGAGGAAAAAGAACAAGGTGGGGGGATATTGAAAAGGGATTGTTTTCATATTTGAATATGATAAAATGGTCTCCGTCAATGCCTTTCAGCCAAAGACATTCAGGAACACACTGATCCTAAAGAATTTGGCTTAATTACTACTTTCATTGAGGGAACATTGCATGGGGGATCCTGAGGTTGTATCCTAGGGTTTGAACTTTGGTTGGGTGATTTGGGAGAGGGTCTAAAGAAGCAGGGCTGTTCTCTAGATTGGATGCTGGAACAATTCTATGACTGGATAAAGAAGTCATTCATTTAGCAAGAGAGAGGGATGTTTGGTATTTTGTGGGTTGTGCTGTGGCCTTTTTCTTATGAAGTAGTCTCGCTTTCTCTCACTTATCATGGATTCAAAGTAACCTTGTCTCACGTTGGTATTCTGTAAGAATGTGTATGTACAATAGAAAAAAAATAGCCTGATGGTGAGTGTCTGATGAGTTCAGGACATCAAAGTCTACCCTTCTTCCCATTCCCCCCACTTTCTCCCTTCCTTCCTCTTTCATCCGTAAGTAGTAAAATTGTTTTCAACATATATTCTTAATTTGGGAATTTTCTTTTTCACTTCCCAGTCACCCAGGGCAATGACTGAATCATAAGGATGTGAGAGACTTCTAGCTGGACAAAAAACAAGAAACTTGGCATCACGTGTGCCTTTGCCTCAGATAACCTTGCCAGGGATTTTTAATTCTGAGTTGTATTCTCACTTTGAAATAACCATTTCCCTTGCTGCCTTGTCCCAGTGGAGACCACGTTCGATCCTTTGCTTTTACTTTTCCCCTTACCTGGTTTCACCAATCTTTGCAAGGCTGACTCCTTATCTTTCAGTCTTTAGACATCACATCCATTTCCCCACTTCTAAGATAATCCCTATGTAAATTCGCCTCATCCACTCCACCTTACATGGCTATTTTGTTAGCACTTCTCATTAGCACTTGTCATTATCTGAAGTTAACTCATTTATTCTGTTATGTGGTTCTTCCTTCCCCACTCCGCTTTACTTCCTGTGTCAAACCTAAGCTCTGCACGCGTGAGAACTTGTATGTACGTACAGGTCCAGGTGCCCGGCCCCTAATCAAGTTCCCAGAGCCAAATAGGTGTTTAGCAAATACTGGTATAATAATTGGATATGTATATGAACAAACAAATGAACAACCAACTCAGTAAACATATATTCTAAACACAACTCTATATCTGTTGACTATTAAAAAGAGAAACACTTGTTAGCTTATTGTTTCATTGAGATAGAAGTACCTGAGGAAAATGGCAATTTGTTTCCCTGGAAATATGCCTTAGAATTTTCAAAGCAATTCTTTGCTATTATGTTTCTTTCAGCATCTGTGTTCTAAGACTATGGGTTAGGGGCGCCTGGGTGGCTCAGTGGTTAAGTGTCTGCCTTCATCTCAGATCATGATCACAGGGGCTCCCTGCTCAGCAGGGAGGCTGCTTCTCCCTCTCCCACTCTCTCTGCTTGTGTTCCCTCTCTCTCTGTCTCTCTCTCTGTCAAATAAATAAATAAAATCTTAAAAAAAAAAAAAAAAGACTATGGCTTAGATGAGATAGTATTATAATGGTGTTTTTCCTGGGGCTTAAATTAATATTTGGAGGCATTTCTCTGGAGTGATTCCAATGTAAATAATATGCTTTTCCTACTACTTTGTATTATTGCTATTAAATTTAATATTTGATTTTGAAAATATTTGGCAGTATTTTAAAACTAAGTTTTATCTTTAACTTCAAGGATTCAGTTTTTCATGGATTTAGAATGCCAAGTCTGAGTTGTAGTGTGTGAAAGTTGGTTTTCAGTGAAAGATGAAACGTGGTCTGAAAATGTTAGGTGGACAGTGGAAAAAGTTTGGAAGCCACCAGCCTTCGATTGGAATTCCTGCTCTGATACTTTTTTTATTAATTTTTCAAGTTCTTTAATGTCTCTGAGTCTGTTTCCTCACTCACAGAGTGGACAGGGTATTTTATGTACAGGACTGTGTTTAGAGCTCTGTGAGATGATCCATTTCAGGAGTGTGGTGTGGTATGTGACGTTATTAGGTGATGAATAAATGTAAGAACAGTGCTTTCCCTCTGTTTTCCATCAGAGGAAAAAGGAGGCATATGACTTTCCAAATACAGAAAATTATTACTCTCTGTAGATAATATGAGGGCATAAAATACATTATATTTGATATTATTTCTATAAGCAGGGCCTTGACATTGTAAATTGCAAAAAGTATCAATCACAAGAATATTAATGATAATAGCAAATACTTGTTGAGTGTTTGCCACATGACAGGCACTGTCTTAACACCTTACCTATATTAACTCATTTAATCCTCATCACAAAACCCATGAAATACCAATTATTTTTCCTCTTTTACAGATGAGTAAATTAAGGCACAGTGTTAAATTAGCAGGGCACAGAGGCAACTTTGGCACTGAAAGATTATACACTTTTTTATGCATTAAAAATGGATACCCCCAAACCTCTTTCATTCCTCAGATACAGTCAGTAATTACCCAAGTAAATATATCTTGATGCACATAAGCCTTCTTCTCATCCCCATCTTCTATCTGGGAGGGACTCCAGTTTCAGCACTCGACACCCCATCTCCTTTTGGTAAGGAAGACAACAGAAGTATCCAAGTTTGAGGGTTAGGTGTACTTGAGAGCCATGCTATACAGACGTTGTTGATGGTGTATCTTTGGTCTTTTGAATGTTGAGAAATCATGATTACTTGGGGTGAAAAATAAAGGGCATACAGAAATTACAGATTTTATTTAAACATTATGTATGATGGTGCTTGGGTGACTCAGTCAAGTGTCTGACTTCAGCTCAGGTCATGATCTCGGGGTCTTGGGATCGAGCCCTGCATTGGACTCCCTGCTCAGTGGGGAGTCTGCTTCTCCTCCTGCCCCTCCCCCCCCACTTGTGCACACATATTCTCTTCTCTCTCTCTCAAATAAATAAAATCTTTAAGAAAAGCAAATATTATGTATGAAAATACTGAGACAGTGATTTTCCTACAAATAGATTTATTAGCAGGGGAGGTATAAAAGAACATTATATCTAAATAAACCATGTATATTTAACCATTTTAAGAAATACAAGGTTTTACCAATATGTTCTGATGATTATTAAGCCTCTTTATTGCTTTGATCTTAGTTATCTTGCTTTTTCTCCTGTTCTTCCATGTCATTTATCAGTTTTATCATGTTTGAATGAAATCTTTGCTTATTTTTAGATGATTTCTTACAGTTTCTGGTTCAGTAAGTATACAATAATTTCAGGTCACGAAGACCCCTACTGAAATTGGAAAGAGCATGAAGTCTTTGTAGATGATCTTAAGATAACATTGTTCTTGGCCTTGTGATGAACTGCATATGTATATCAGCTTTGAGACATAATAATTACTTCAGTTTTTTTAAGACTTTGTATTTAATCTCCTGGTTTGATGAAATGTTGGAGTATAAAGGAAATAAATTTTCCTTCTTAAAAATGTTTTATGAAGGTTTTCTCTCCCTGTGGTACTTCCTGATGGCCTGATATTATGTCATATATAATTGGATTGACTCTCAGCCTGAATACCTCTTTCTCTTCTTGGCAGCATGGGGTAACCTTGGAAATGTTCTGAAGAGTCAGAGCAAAATTTCTGAAGCTGAAAGCGCCTATAGGAATGCTTTGTACTACCGTAGCAACATGGCTGACATGCTTTATAATTTGTGAGTATGCATTACTTTCTCTGGTTTGGTTCATCTTTGAAACCTGTGGTGAGAGAAGGTTGATTTAACTGCTGGAAATGGAAATGATGATAGCTGTTTTTCTGAGACAGTCTTTCCGTTAATCATACCCATGAGACTAGTAGGTGGATAGTTATTTGTGATTTCTTTGTTTTCGGCTTCTGCATCAATATCCATGTGTATTGATGGACTATGGTTGAATTTTTTTGATGTACTATGCCATATAACATAAAAATTGGTTAAATGCTTGTAGTTTTTTGTTTGTTAGTTTTGTTTTTGTTTCTAAGTTCCATTAATAGTTGGGATCAGGTGTGCCTGGGTGGCTCAGCCAGTTGAGTGTCTGCCTTTGGCTCAGGTCCTGATTCTGGGTCCTGGGATCCAGCCAAGCATCAGGTTCCCTGCTCAGTGGGGAGCCTGCTTTTTCCCTCTGCCTACCGCTCCCCCTGCTTGTGCACTCTCTCTCTCCTCTCCTCTCCTCCAAAGCTACTGGTAATTAAGTTAGGATATTGGGATAATTTAGAGTATTTGTGTATGTCAGGTTAGAAGAATCCCTAGGGGAAAAATTTGCTGTTCTTTGGCTGGAAAGCCCTAGGGGGTACAGTAAGATATTAATGGAAACATGCAAAACCCAAATCTCTTCTTTGTCTCTTATATTTATGACACTTTTTTTGTTTGCAAGTAACAGAAACTTGGTCTAACTTTGCTTAAACACAAAAGAGAATTTATTAACTCCTGTAATTGAAAATTCCTGGGGTTGACGGAATGTAGGCACAATTAGAGCCAGGTGTTTTATATTTCAGAAATTTGTTTATATTTTGTGTCTATGATTTCCTTTGGGTTCACTCCATTCTCTGTGGGACTCTGTCTATATCAATTGGAAAGACGACTCGTACACATTTATAATATCCTGACCCTTTTCAATCTCAGAAGGAGTTGCATTGGTGTCTCTATTAATCCTGGGAAAGGTCTCTGAATGACCCTTTTGGGGTCATGTATTATCTCTTGAGTGAACCATGGGGCAGACTGGCAGGGCCGGCAGTAAGACACCTCCTTTGGCAGGGCTTCCAGAGTTTTGACTGATTTGGGGGAGGATCAAGTTCCTGTAGGAAGGGACCAGGCATAATATGTCTACGGCTTATGTTTAATGAATATGATGTTATATTGATTGTATCAAACTGTTTTGGCAACATAATTTTTAATATGTGTTTATGTTCTGGTTGCATCTAAATCTTTGGTAGGCTAAATCTAAGAGAATAGATAGGAAAAAAATTGAAAAATGAATGAAAATAATCAAAATCTAGATTTTTAAGAGCAGGCAGACAGGATGAGCTCACTTTAACTTCCTGTGCATTTACCTTGTATTGAAACTCTTAGACTTTAACACCAGGATCTCAATCTCCTGGGCTATGGTCTAAATTAGATCAGCATGAGTTTTGTGTTGATTTGCATAGTGTTTAATTTTCTCTTTTTTACCAGGAATGCTTTCAGCGGGGGGAACACCTCCAGTTTGTACAATCCCTGGTTCTTGCGTTCTGCTGTTTCATGCTTCACCATGTATATTACCATTTTCCCGGAAATAATTTTTTTCCATCTTTTTTTTTTTTTTTTTTTGCTTGAATGAGTATATATGCATACTCCCACTAAGGCTTTCCCCATGTCTGCTTCAACTAAATAATGTGTTGCTACTTTACTACTGGTTAATGGTATTTTTATTTCATGAAAAAAGAACCTTATTAGTTTGATAAATTTGCACAATTTTTTTTTTTTTTTGGATCTGAAAGTAACATTGTCAAAGGGACCCCTTGTCTTTTCTTGCAATATGGGATGGTAGTTTTCTTCTGGTGTCCATTCTCCACAGTTTTTCAGAGGAGAAAGTAAACTGAACAACCCACACTTCTTCACTAAGCTTATTTTTCTCTTTCTTACCTATAGCCAATGGTTTAAGGTTACCTACCTCCTGGTGCTATCTGGCATGCGTTGAAAGAAAAAGGAAATGTATCTATCTAGGCTTACTTTTTGCTGAGAAGAGAAATTTATTCAATTAGACAAATACACTTTACATGTAATTTAAAACCTGTATCTTGTAACTTCCTCTGTGATCGTATATTTGAACTGTTAATGGCATGGACAGACCTCCCCAAACCCAAATGAAAACTCCTTGCTGGAGAAGTTATTAACAAGATATTGATTAACAAGTTATTAAGCTTGTTATTAACAAGATAATTTTTTTTTTCTTATTTATAAGTGATATGTGGCATAAATGCCATATATAGTTCCAAAATGTTTTTACTAACATGGTAGGTTTTTTAAACTACACTTAGCTCAAATGGAGAGGTTTAAATCCCATAAGAAATATTGCCATTGTTTTTAAAGTATTGGATTATAAAACCCATGTGGTTGATAGAACTCTGATATTAAATAATTATATTTCAAAATAGGTGAATTCTTCATTGATTTTAATCAATTATTAATAAAATGCACCAAGATAGATATTTTACTACCCATAATATTATAAATGTGTCTGGTATCCTATGTCACTAGGAGCAAGCTTTTGTTTTTGGTTTTGTTTTTTCTGTTTATTTACATAGTTAGGAAAGAAGCCAAGTTTTCTCATGGACCATTTAGAGACTATCTGACAAAAAGTTTTTCTTTCTTCTGCTATTTTCATTACATAATTTTCTCTGATTTACAGAAATTGCTCCTTGTCCTGTTTCAATCCTGAAAGAAAGAGGAATGTGCTTTGTTCAGTTTTACCAGTAGGCTTAACCTGGTATTACTCCTTTGTGGTTAGTAGCAGATATTAATCACATTTCATATCATCAGTGACTCTTAAAGATGTTTATGACCAAAGCCTGAAACTAATGAACCCATTACATTAGCTGGCATGAAATACCCATATTTATTAGTGAATTTTAGAATTTTGGGAATCATAAGCTCCTGTTAGGTCCTGTACTTAACTTTTAATCAATAACCTAGATTTTTTTTTTTTTTAACACATTCAGTGTTCCTAAATCTGCTTGCTTTGTAAACTACTGAAAAAATTTCATGTTGTTAGGAATTTATATTAGGAAAATAATCTGTAGATAGACATACATTATTATGTAACTTCAAAACCACGATTAGTAAAGTGAGGTCCATCACTACTGGCCGGACACAGGATGATTCTAAGAGGTCAGAGATAATCTTTAAGTTAATTCCTATGATTTTATTTTTCTGCTTATATTTTAAAAATAGAACTGGGGTATCTAAATGTTGTTCTAGGTTAGGATAGAAGGAAAAAAGGTTGATTTGGAAAAATAATAGGTAAGCAATAATACAAATGATATGTGGTTATATCTGAAGTTTAGGGAACATTGCATTAAGAGATTTTAAAGCTTTCAGGACATTTTTCTGCAGGATTAATATCAAGTTATATCTGAGAGGTGCATGCATACAGTTATACTGCCTATTTATAAAATGATGGAATAATTTTAATTTTTTTTTCTCTGGTAGCAATTACTTGAATTACTTCTATGTGCCAAGCACTCTTAGTTCTTTACATATGTTATGACAGCTTGTCTTGAAATGAGGCCTACAAAATGAGGAAAATGAAACTCAGGTAATTTGTGTTGGATCACACAAATAAAAGAGGAGCCAGTATTTGAACGTAAGATGTTCTGACTATATATCCATGCAATAATAGTGTTTCTTCTCAAGCTGGCAGAAATAAACCAAGGGTATGAGGTAAAAGACCTCAGTATATATCTTTTAAATCCAGAAAAAAAATTAATTCAAACTACCTTTACATATAGATATAAAATACATGGAATTACATCTAATAGAGAGTATCAGTTATTTTTTTATGACACTTAACTAAGTTTCCTAAACTTTTGCTATAGAGTTTTGTTAGAAGGATCACGTGTTTGCACAACTGAACTAAGTTCAAGAAGAAAGTGCCATAGAAATTGTTTTAAATGGTCTAAATCCATTAATTATAAGGTTTTGATAACACTTTAATCCATGCTTACAGATAACAATTATATAATGTGAAATTTGAAACAGTACTTAAGTACTTTTTTAAAAAAATTGAGATATAGGGCGCCTGGGTGGCTCAGATGGTTAAGCATCTGCCTTCGGCTCAGGTCATGATCCCGGAGTCCTGGGATCGAGTCCCACATCAGGCTCCCTGCTCAATGGGGAGCCTGCTTCTCCCTCTGCCTCTCTCTCTCTCTCTCTATCTCTCATGAATAAATTAATAAAATCTTTTAAAAAATTGAGATATAATTGAAATATAACATTATGTTGGTTTCAGGCATACAATATAATTCAATATGTGTATGTACTGTGAAATCATCACAAGTCTAATTATATGTCACTATACATAGTTACAATTCTTTTTCTTGTGATGAGAGCTTTTACTTGGCAAATTCCTCTTTGCAACTTTCAAATATACAGCACATTGTTATTAGCTCTAGTGGCCATACTTACACTAGATACCCATGACATATATATTTTATAACTGGAAGTTTGTACCTTTTGACCCTCTTCACTCATTTCACTATCCCCCCTTCTACTCTTAAAAGCAACTGATGTAGTACATTTATCGCATAGCCTTATATTCAGCCTTTTATTCATATTGCTCTATTTATTAAAATCCAGTACTTCACACAAGTAATTTTAAGACCAGTTTAACAGATATGTGTTATGATGTTGGTTTCTCTTTCCATGTATAATAAATTTTAGGGACAAAGCAGATAGACCATTGCTCAATGATTTATATTGTCAAATTTTATAAATGTATAGTCGACTTTCAACATTTTAACTGTACTACTCACTGCATCTGAAGTATAATTGATTTCTAGCCTGAAAAATACTCAGTCATTGTTCTTTCATTGTTGTTATAGATTTATCCTAGCAGTCTGTTCCAAATGATATTTAAACAAGTAATTCAATAGAGCATTGACTATTTCATTAGGTATTAGATTTCAGAGTGCCAATAATAAATTTAATGTGGTTTAATCAAATCTTAATTATCTTCCATAAACATAGGGGATCATTTTTGTGGATAATAGAGATTTTGCCACCATAAGTTGTCAATTTTGTTCTATGTTGTAAGAACCTAAGTAATCTTCTAATATGAGAAGCTAGGAAAGGAGCAATAAAATAATTTAAAGAAGTAAAAAGAAAATGTTAATGAGGTAGAATATGGAGAAACAATGGGAAATAATGCATAAGTATAAGAGAGTGTTCTTTAAAAGACCAACAATTTCTGGGGTGCCTGGGTGGCTCAGTTGGTTAAGGGTCTGCCTTTGGCTCAGGTCATGATCTCAGGGTCTTGAGATTGAGACCTGGGTTGGGCTCCCTGCTCAGTGAGGAGTCTGCCTTTCCCTCTCCCCTACCCCTTCCCCCTGCTTGTGCTCTCTCTGTCTCTCAAATAAATAAAATCTTTAAAAAAAAAAAGATGAACAATTTCTGGCAAGGGTAATATAAGACAAAATAGAAAATCTTGAGTATATAACATAGAAAATGAGAAAAAGGCTACAGCCAGATAATGGAAGCTTAAACTAACAAAACATTGGTTATACATACGAAAATCCTTGTGATATGAATGTTTTTCTGGGAAAATATAAATGATTAACATTAACCCAAGAAGTAGGCGATTTGGAAAAACTTGAAAACCATATTAAAGAATTTTCTCCACCAGGAAACAAGTTCAGGCCTTTGATGTGTGAGTCCTATCAAATCTTCAATCAAGTGATATTTCTTGTACCAGTTATACTTCTCATTTATTTTTGTGAAGCTAGATAAACTGATGGCAAAAGGTCTGACTATATTTAACACCAAAATAACAAAGGAGAATAATGACAACAGTAACAACAGCAAACATCAAAAACAAAACCCAGAAGACAAAAAACAAACCCATGCACCAAAACAAATAAACAACAAAATAACAGAACCGCCAGTCACACTTGTGAATATAAATGCACACATACCCTAAAATTAATATAGTGGATGTAGCAGCATATTAAAGATTAAAACATCACTATCAGATGGGACTTATTCTAAGATTTATAGGTGGTATTCAATATTACAATTCAATTATTATACTCTTTCAATTTAAAAAGTCAGAAGAGGAAAGAATTATGATCATCTCTAGAAATGCCAAGAAGGCTTTTGATCAACATCTGCTTCATAAATAACAAATAAACTTATAAATAAATAAGAATTGTAATAAACTAGGAATAAATACATACTTCTATAACATAAAGAATATCTGTCTAAAGTTAATAGCAATACCATATTTAATATTGAAGTACAGTGGTCATTTCCATTCACATTAATTTTCTTGAGGTAGTGGCAATTTCTTATTGGTCATTGTATCTCTTCATATGTAAACAGTTCTAATTGCATTGATTTTATAATGAATTATGAAATCTGTGTCAGAGCAGAAAAGACCCTGCTTATCAATATAAGTGATAAGATTAGTAACGGGTATTAAATAACCTCAGTCTTGGAATTGTATAAGGGCATTTTAACTATTATCATGAAATGATTCCAGATCACTAGGAGCCTTCTTGAATTACACATCTAGAGTTGCCTTTTCTTGCAATTTCAGAAGCAAACACATTTACATTAAGATTGGTTCATGTATTAGTTTCCTACAGCTGCCATAACAAAGCACCACAAAGTAAGTGGCTAAAAACAATAGAAATTGATTTTGTCACAAGTCTGGGGCCAATAGTCTGAAATCAAGGTATCCACAGCACCGTGCTCCCTCTGAAACCTGTAAGGGAATCCTTCCTTGCTTCTCTCCTGTGATTTGCTGGCATTCTTTGGAGTTTCTTGGCTTGCATCTGCAGAACCCGAGTCTCTGCCTTTGTCATCATGTGGTGGTCTCCCTGCATGTTCTTGTCTTCACATTCACGTAAGGGGACCAGTCGTTGGATTGGGGCCCCTCCCTTATTAAATTAACAACTTACATCTGCAATGATCCTGTCCCCGAATAAGGTCATATTCTGAGGAGTTGGGGGTGAGGACTTCAACATATCTTTTTCTGGATGAGAGACATCATTCACTCAATAACAGCTGCCTATCAAAAGCTTCAGTTTGAGAGAGATCAGACAGTTGTTTCTCATGGAGGAGTGGATCAGGTGAAAGATGCCCAATTGGAAGCAAAATTTTCCATAGAATCTCAATGAGTTTATGTATCTCATGCTGCCAAGAACTCTAAGGAGGAAGTAATTTAAGAGGATATAGCGTAAAGGAAATGTGGGGTACAGAGTTGCCACTATAGCTCAGATTCTAGTGAGAGATTGATAGGTTCATTCAGGGCCAGGTTTTGAGAACCCTTGAGAGGTGAGAAGAATCAGAGATTGCAGAATAGAAGTGGTGTGACTACCTGACAGAGCTGAGCCATTCTTGAGCTCCATCGCAAACAAGGCATGAGAAGCCCATGGAATGAGGAAGACAGGTGGAAATGAGGGGGAAAGGAACCCCTTGGCCACATGGCTAGATTTCAGGACAGGGTTTCCTGCCAAGTTCCATGGATGTATGCAGGTATGCGTGTGTTAAGGATGGAGAGAGGTGTCCAGTAAGCAGACTGGTCTCCCAAAATAGAGAATTTGGGAAAGGCTATTGAACAGGAGTGCCTGGAAGTGCTTGCCATTGTGTGAGGTAAATGAGACGGAGAGGTTTGGGTAAAATTTCATTGGCTTTAGGTCACTAGGACTTGTATACATAATTCGTTTGGCTCTTTACTGATTGCTGGAATGAGGTAGGGCAGCCTACCATACCTGCTTGTTCTCTTGGCAAGAGCAAGGCCTACACTTACTACATACTTTGTTTTAATTGATAATTTTCACCAATCAATACCCAAATACAATCTAGTTGTAAAACACTGAAACAGTACTGAAGAATATGGAGTAAAGCATAAAAGTTTCTAATTGCATTTCTTACCCACCTTTTCCCTGCTCTGTGATAAATCTTTTGATATTTTTCACAACTATTTATATACATGCAGTTATACAACATATTTTTAACTTTTTTCCCCAGCATATATGTGGCACCATTGATTTTTAAATTTGTGTGTGTGCAGGTGTGTCAAAATCTGCATGACCCTCCCCCATTTGAATTCACATTAAATGGTTTCTACTGAGACTATTATATAGACAGCATTAATAAATGCCCAGTAGAATGGTTTCAAAACTGCTGCTTCATTCTCCATTTCCCTAATTACAGGTGGAGTTGAACAATTTTTCTTATTTTATTGGTTCTTTGTAATTGTACTGGGAACTAATTGTTCATATTCCTTGCCTGGTTTCTTGTTGATTTGTGGAGTGTAAAATAAAATGCCCTATGTATAGGGCATTTGTGTATATGCATATACACAAAAATCAGGTTTGCAAATATTTTCTTCTACTTTTTGTCTTTTTACTTTTCTTATAATGTTTATTGTACATAACTCAAATTTTATATTTTTCTTTCTACTTATCTATATAAAACCACAAGTATTTTCATTTAAAGCCTCTGTATTTTCTGTCTCTATGAAGACCATTCACAGGGTAATTTAAAAAATTATACATTTCTAAAATATTTTTAGAATTAATTTTGAGGGTTTTTTGGGTGGGAGTCCTTAATCTACTCAGGATATATTATTTTTGTATTAAGGCATAATTTTTTTCTAGTGGTTACTAATACCAAGCGAATAATTTATTGAATAGTTTTCACGTAGACTAAATTTGTCAACATGGGATCATTGTTGTGGCCTTTATTCTGGTCTTTTGGCGACCCACAGCAAGAACAAACTTTTATTTGCTATAACTTCTGCAAAATTTCAGATTTTGAAAGGCAAGTTTCCCATTCTTGTTTGTTTTCTAACACTTCTTGATTATTCCTCTGTGTTTTCTGTTTAACGTGGATCTGATCCTAGCCTTGTTAAATTGCATTAGAAGTTGAGTTGGGCTTTGATTGGTTATGCAGTGACTCTGTATTAGAGTGAGGAGAACTGATATTGTCACACTTTGAAGCTTCCCTTTCCGATACATGTATTGCTACATTTATTCCAATTTTTAAATTTCCCTTTATTAACAACATTTTATATTTTTTTCCACTATTTTTTTCCACAAAGGTCTCACATATTTGAAGTTGATCTTTTTTCTTAATTTTTTTTCTGGTTGAGACTGCAAATGTGTTTACTTTTTTTTGGTTATTCAAGTGTAGTTAATGTACAGTGTTATATTAGTTTCAGATGTACAGCAATATAATGATTCAATAATTCTTTTTTAAAATTTTTAAATTTTTTTAAGGTTTTATGTATTTGAGAGAAAGACATAGAGAGAGAGAGAGAGAGAGCACACAGACAGGGGGAGGGGCAGATCCCAATGCGGGGCTTGATCCCAGGACCCTGGGATCATGACCTGAACCGAAAGCAAATGCTTAACCGACTGAGCAACCCAGGTACCTCAATGATTCAATAATTCTGTATACTCAGTAGTCATCAAGATGAGTGTCCTCTTAATCTACTTTATTTCATCCATTCCCCCACCTACCTCCCCTCTGGCAACAACCCATTTATTCTTTGTTTTTAAGAGTCTGTTTTTTTGTTTGTCTTTTTAAAAAAAATTTCTTTGTTCCTTTGTTTTGTTTCTTAAGTTACACACATGAGTGAAATCATATGGTATTTGTCTTTCTCTGACTGACTTATTTTACTTGGCATTGTACCCTTAAGGTCCATCCATGTTGTTGCAAATGACAAGATTTCTTTCTTTTTTATGGCTGAGTAATATTCCGTTGTATATATTTACTATGTCTTCTTTATCCGTTCATTTATGGATGGACACTTGGGTTGATTCCATATCTTGGCTATTGTAAATAATGCTAAACAGGGGTGCATGTATCTTTTTGAATTAATGTTTTCATTTTCTTTGGGTAAATATCCAGTAGTGGAATTACTGCTTCATATGGTAATTCTATTTTTAACTTTTTGAGGAACCTCCATACTGTTGCCCATGGTGGCTGCACCAATTTGCATTCCCACTAACACAGCACATGAAAATTCTTTTTTCTCCATATCCTCTCCAACACTTGTTATTTCTTGATGGATTTTATCCATCTGACCAGTGTAAAGTAATATCTCATTGTGGTTTTGATTTACATTTCCTCGATGATTAGTGATGTTGAACATCTTTTCATGTGTCTGTTGGCCATCTGTATGTCTTTGGAAAAATGTCTAGTCAGATCCTCTGCCTATTTTTTAATTGGAATATTTGTGGTCTTTTGGTGTTGAGTTGTATAAGTTCTTTATCTATTTTGGACATTGACCCCTTATCAGATATATCATTTGTAAATATCTTTTCTCATTCAATAGATTGGCTTACTGTTTTGTTCATGGTTTCCTTTGTTATGCAAAAGCTTTTTATTTTGGTGTAGTCCCAATAATTTAAAATGCTTTTGTTTCCCTTGCCATAGGACACATAGCTGGAAAAATGTTCCTAAAGCTGATGTCAAAGAAATTATTGCCTGTGTTTTCTTTTAGGAATTTTATGGTTTCAAGTCTCACATTTAGGTCTTTAATCCATTTTGAGTTTATTTTTGTGTATGTTATTAGAAAGTGGTCCAATTTTATTCTTTTGGATGTAGCTGTCCAGTTTTCCCAACACCCACATTTGTTGAAGAGACTTTTTCCCATTATATAGTCTTGACTTTTTTGTCATAGTTTAATTGGCCTTCATAAAAGTGTGGGTTTACTTTGGGACCCTATTCTGTTCCATTGAGCTTTGTGTCAATTTTTTTTGTCAGTACCATACTGTTCCTGATTACTACAGCTTTTTAGGATATCTTGAAATCTGGGATTATGATACCTCAAGCTCTTTTTCAGTATTGATTCAGGATCTTCTGTGGTTCTATACAAATTTTAGGATTATTTGTTCTAGTTCTGTGAAAAATGTTGTTGGCATTTTGATAATGATTGCATTGAATCTGTAGGTTGCTTTGGGTTGTATGGACATTTTTAACAATATTGGTTTTTCCAATCCATGAACATGGAGTATCTTCCCACTTGTTTGTGTCATCTTCAGTTCCTTTCATTAATGTTTTCTAGTTTTTGGAGTACAGATCTTCCACCTCCTTGGTTAAGTTTATTCATAGATGTTTTATTCTATTGGGTGCAATTGTAAATAGATTATTTCCTTAATTTCTCTTTCTGCTACTCAATATTGTGTAGAAGTGCAACAGATATATGTATATTAATTTTGTATCTTGGAACTTTATTGAATTCATTTATCGGTTCTAATAGTTTTTTGGTGGAGTCTTTATGATTTTTTATATATGGTATCATTTTATCTACAAATAGTGAAACTTTTACTTCTTCCTTACCAATTTATATTCATGTATTTATATTATATATTTCTTAATAGTCTAAAAATCTATTTTTGGTAATGTGAATTAGATTTTTCCCCTTCATTACATTTTAAATTGGTTGTTCCTGATTGTTTAGATTTATTTTTTCTAAATATGCCTGATTCCAAGTTTTTATTGTTGTTGTTGTGGCTTTATCACATATCTGAATTTTAGTTAAAGGTTCTTTTTTGGAGTTTTCCCAAACTTTTTTGCTGAGAGGCTTCTGCACATACTATTTGTTTTTTTCATGTAACATTTTCTACCATTTTCTCCCCTTCTGACCTCTTTACCTCCCACTTCCCATTCTTTTTACCTGGCTGATAATTTTATATTCTTTCTATCTCAGCTTATGTGATACTCCCTGGGAAAATTTCTTGATACTTTTTATATTTTCGGAGTTGGAAGATAGGTACCCTTCCCAAATCTCACCATAGCAACCAATACTTGATTCTTTATAGTCTGGATCATATTGTCATTTGTGATACCACGTTCCCCTTAATTACAGTGTAATTTCTTTAAGGTCAGAGGGTGCTTAGATACCATTCTATCCCTGATACTAAGTATAATGACAGGCACATGGGCTTTAAATTATGTACGTGTTGATTAACAAGCTAATGAATGAGTTAAACTATGGAAATGTTAATTAATAAATCAATGAATTAATTAATAAACAAATAAGCGAGTTGATTAATGAGTACACTACCGAATGGAAATAAATCAACTAAGTTCAAGTTTGTCGGACAGTACTCCTGTGTTCTGCTCATTATACCTAGCTGATCCACTTCTTTCCCAACTAGTGTTACTGCCTATGTCCACTTATCTGACTCTTCATATTGATTTATTGCACAATTTTTAAATTTATATCTATCTATGTCTATGTAAAGAGTCACTGTCCAAAAAACATAAAAGTGGTAAAATTCCCTTAGACCGTTGTTATTGCATACAATATATGTACATAGTGATGTTGGATAAAGATTCTGGAATATATCATCTAATGTCAAGGGCTGAGTTTTCTTTCCCTTTCTCCCACCAAACCCTGGAAATATTTCCTTTATTACAAACATGTTGAAAATAAACTATTTTTCAAAATCAGTAAGAGAAAATATGTTATTGCTACTTAACTGGATAACCAGCCAAGGGACATTTCAACAAAACAAATTCTGGTATTTTCATTTGTTAATTAGAAAAAAAATTAAATGGTAAATAATGAAGTACATAATTATATTCTGATTTGTTAAAAATGAAATAAGATGTTTCATGATTCTGAAAATATTAAGAGTCATTTTAAAATCCTACTTGAGATATATAAGTGCCTTTACAGCTATTTTTTGTTAATAGAAACACATTACTGGAATTTGTCTTTTAGTAATTTCAGTCCTAATTTCTAGACTTAGTGTAATATTAACCATCTCTTCAGGACAAATAGATCAGTTAAGAATATAAGTGTAGCCCTTATTGGAATATTTTTGAAAATATTTTGAAAATAAAAATTAGTGTTTATTTGATACTATGCTCAGTGATTTCATCAACCATATATGCATTTGTGTATGCAAATTCTTGAGCATGTTTTAGCATTAAACTATCCATTCTTGAGTTTTGGTCATGATGTACTGTAATGAAGAACTTTGGCTACATCTGTCTTGTCAGATGCCAGGATAGATTAAGACAAGAGAATTACTAGATAATGACCTGAACATCTGCAGGATAGTAAAGAGGAAGTCAGAAATGATTTTATGGTGAAGCTGCAATTATAATACATCGGGCCAATTAAAAAAAACGAAAAACCAGGGCACCTGGGTGGCTCAGTCGTTAAGCGTCTGCCTTCAGCTCAGGTCATGATCTCAAGGTTCTGGGATCGAGCCCCGCATCAGGCTCCCTGCTCCATGGGGAGCCTGCTTCTCCCTCTCCCACTCCCCCTGCTTGTGTTCCCTCTCTCTGTGTCTCTCTCTGTCAAATAAATAAATAAAATCTTAAAAAAAAAAGGAAAAACCACAAAATGAAACATATTTTATTGTAGGTTTTATGGTAAAGCATCATATGTGATTGTCAGTTAAAATTACAATTTGTGTGTAACATGAAAACTCATAGCACTCAGTAGTATTCAGTAAGTTTCTGTAAGTGTCTAAGGGAAGAAGCTGGATCTGTTCAGGTGCCTGGTGCACTCCCAGAGAGCCCTACTTATCTAACCAAAGCTCACAGAAAGATAGGAAAGTTCCAGTGTGCTAGCATTTTCGTGGGATTTCCTCCACTATGTTGTTGCAAGTGCTAGAAGACTCAAGAGTCCAGTCAAGTTTGTATGGGATTCATAAGTTAGTTTGGTAAGCATATCTATCCATGTATTGAAAACAGTCAATTTATAAGAGCATCAGGCTGAGGACTATTGGATGAATTAATTTATAATGGCAATAGTCTAAGACAGCCTAAATTGACATTTGCCTCTGTAAATCCCGGTTTATGGACCTTTCTTCTAAGTCACACCACCTGCTCTTCCATGGATAGCTTTACATTGAGTGTATTCAGTTATTTTGTAATTACAGTTAGACAAGTTAACACTTCCTACTTGCTCAACATCTTCTCCGATGGCTCATTTTGCACACCTGTTCTCTGATTCATTGTGAGTTGATTTTATAGTTTACATCAGGAGGTGAAATCTGTTTTTTTGTCACTCTAAAGTCCCCAGTTCTTGTAACACCTATGTTGAACATCATTAGTTTTACAAATTTCTGAGAAAAAATGAGCAATTATAAAGTTTGATTAACATTGATTATATCTTCTCAATACATTTATAGATATGAGCACATTTGCAAATTTATGTATTGGAAATAAGGATTCATTAATTTATTTGACAAATATGGAGTGCCTTCAGAGTGACAGACACTGTATTAAATGTTGGGGATAAGCTGACAGTGTGTAGTTTCTGCTGTCAAGTAGCTTATAATCTGGATTTAAAAATATGTTAAATAACAAAGCAGCATCTTTTCTAAGAGATAAGCTTATATTACTATGAGAAGGCAGATGGAGACCTAACTCAGCCTGGACTAATAATAATAATAATATGATAATAATAATAATAAAGAAAAGAGTAATACTAGGAAGACAAATTAACAAGATATTTGGGGCAAAAATCATTCATTTTCGGCCATGTAAGTTTCAGATGCCTATAGGGCATCCACTAGGCATCTAGAATGTGTTTTTACAGCTCATGAGAGCATCCTGAGATAGAGCGCTGTAATTATCTCAGTACAGAAGTTGAAACGTGTGTGTGTGTGTGTGTGTGTGTGTGATATGTATAAGGACAAATGTAAGAAAGACCATGGATAGAATTCTGGGGAATGCCAGTATTTAAAGAATTTGATAGAGAAAGAGGAACCATATGGTGTGTTGAAGGAGAAGGAAAGAAGGCTGGGGTGTTTGATGTTATTGATGCTGATGAATATGACAACAAGAAGGGGAGAAATGGCCAAAAATCATCTAGTATAAAGAAGTTAAGTATTTCTTTGGAGATTTATATCCCCATGGGGGGGCGGAATAGTGACATCATGGGTCTAGAAAGTTGGATATATTATTCTCTTGAATGTAATAGAAAAGTGCATTTTGTCATCATGAAGCTACAGGATATCCCAGAGAATAATTTTATCCTATGAAATGCATGGATACAATGACCAAAGAACTGTTCTTCACACTAGGAGCTCCTTGGTGGCTGGGGATGTAAATCATTTATGTCTTTGTTTCTAGCACATACTGAAGTCCTGACACCTCCTTGGTACTCAATAAATGCTTTGGAATAGAACTGAATCAAACCACTTATTATTTCACACTCATTTCTTTTATAGCAATAGAAACTACACATTATAGTAGTGGTGTCTAGGATTGCCTGCTGGAACTAACTGTTAAGCTTTGCCCTCCCCCCATAACGCAACGTAAAATTGGGGGAAATCAGAATCCTTTAAGAAATTGGAGTCTGGCAAGAGAAAGAAGGAGATTGAATCATTCCTATGCTCATTTGTATTACAGGTTTTCTATTACAAATGTAGTTTTAAAATGGCACTGTGTGGGTCATGCTTTTCCATGTAGAAATATTTATTCAAGAGTAATTGTATAGAGAAAGTTAAACTATTTTCCATGTTGGAAAAATGATGAAAGGCATTTTTCTGATATCTCATTAAAATGGCCTTTAATTTTATAATCATTTTCATCCAGAGTTCTGTAGGTAAGTTTGAGGACATGTATTAGACAGCCCATAAAATAGGTTTATAAAGAAATTCATAATCACATCCTGTTTTAATGCCTTTTGTTTGGTTTAACTTTAAAACTGATTGAAAGTTGCATTAAGGCCAGATTTTTTTTGCATGTGTTTGTCCTAAAATTATGCTCATGTGAAAAGTGGAGGCTGCTTTGCTGCAGAATTTGAAGTAAATTAATTTCAGTTTTCTCAGAGAGAGGTTTTGCATTAAAAAAAAAGTATCTCTTTTCCTTTGCTCCTGAAGAAAAATGAACAGATGTAAATTTGTTATTTGTGTAGATCCAATCAGTCCTCTGCAGATTTCCAATTACTATGACTTAAGAATTATTTCTTAGACACACCAGGAAATATAGTAATATTATCTTCTATTTAATTTATTTTTTCTCTTATACAAAACTTAACTGTGGTTTTGCCTATATGATGGAGAAGTTGCTTAAAGTATAATTGAAGTTTGAGGCCATCTGGATATTGAAATGTTAATGAATTTTTAAAATTAATATCTTGTCATCTGCTGTTTATTTTTTCTCTTATATGTTATTCATTTAAGTGATATATTATTTCTGTGGCCAAAGTTTATCTCCTATCACTCATTTCTTTCAATTCTTTGCTTCAAAGAATTCCGAGAGGCCTCCCAGCTGAGTCTATTTATTTATTTAAATTTCATTTTATTATGTTATCACCATACAGTACATCATTAGTTTTTGATGTAGTGTTCCATGATTCATTGTTTTCATATAACACCCAGTGCTCCATGCAATACCTGCCCTCCTTAATACCCATCACCAGGCTAACCCATCCTCCTACCCCCTCTCCCCTCTAAAACCCTCAGTTTGTTTCTTGGAGTCCATGGTCTCTCATAGTTCATCTCCCCCTCCGATATCCCCCCCTTCATTTTTCCCTTCTTTCTCCTAATGTCCTCCATACTACTCCTTATGTTCCACAAATAAGTAAAACCATATGGTAATTGACTTTCTCTGCTTGACTTATTTCACTTAGCATAATCTCCTCCAGTCCCACCCATGTTGATGTAAAAGTTGGGTATTCATCCTTTCTGATGGCTGAGTAATATTCCATTGTATATAGGGACCACATCTTCTTTATCCATTCATCTGTTGAAGGGCATCTCGGTTCTTTCCACAGTTTGGCTATTGCGGACACTGCTGCTATGAACACTGGGGTGCATATGGCCCTTCTTTTCACTACATCTGTGTCTTTGGGGTAAATACCCAGTAGTGCAATTGCTGGGTCATATGGTTGCTCTATTTTTAATTTTTTGAGGAACCTCCACACTGTTTTCCAAAATGGCTGTATCAACTTGCACTCCCCCCAACAGTGTAAGAAGGTTCCCCTTTCTCCACAACCTCTCCAACATTTGTTGTTTCTTTCCCTGTCCATTTTTGCCATTCTAACTGGTGTAAGGTAGTATCTCAGTGTGGTTTTGATTTGAATTGCCCTGATGGCTAATGATGATGAACGTTTTTTTTCATGTGTCTGTTAGCCATTTGTATGTCTTCTTTGGAGAAGTGTCTGTTCATGTCTTCTGCCCATTTTTTGACTTGATTGTTTTTTGGGTGTTGAGTTTGAGAAGTTCTTAAAGAACTTAAAGAACTGAAGAAGATATCAGCCTTTGTCTGTAGTGTCATTTGCAAATATCTTCTCCCATTCTGTGGGTTGCCTCTTGTTTTGTTGACTGTTTCCTTTGCTGTGCAGAAGCTTTTTATCTTGTTGAAGTCCAAAAAGTTCATTTTCACTTTTGTTTCACTTGGCTTTGGAGATGTATTGTGAAAGAAGTTGCTGCGACCAATGTTGAAGAGGTTACTGCCTATGTTCTTCTCTAGGATTTTGATAGATTCCCGTCTCACATTGAGGTCTTTCGTCCATTTTGAGTTTATCTTTGGGTATGGTGTTAGAGAATGGTCAAGTTTCATTCTTCTTCAATATATGGTGCCCGATTTTCCCAGCACCATATATTGAAGAGACTGTCTTTTTTCCACTGCATATTTTTTCCTGCTTTGTCGAAGATTATTTGACCACAGAGTTGAGGGTCCATATGTGAGTTCTCTATTCTGTTCCATTGGTCTATATATCTGTTTTTGTGCCAGTACCATGCTGTCATGGTGATCAGTGCTTTGTAATATAGCTTGAAATCAGGCAATGTGATGCCCCCAGCTTTGTTTTTCTTTTTCAACATTTCCTTGGCGATTTGGGGTCTTTTCTGATTCTGTACAAATTTTAGGATTGCTTGTTCCAGCACTTTGAAAAATGTCATTGAAATTTTGATCGGGATGGTGTTGAAGATATAGATTGCTCTGAGCAGCATAGATGTTTTAACAATATTTATTCTTCCGATCCGTGAACATGGAATGTTTTTCCATCTTTTTGTGTCTTCTTCAATTTCTTTCATGAGTGTTCCGTAGTTCTAGAGTATAGATCCTTTACCTCTTTGGTTAGGTTTATTCCGAGGTATCTTATGGTTTTTGGTGCTATTGTAAATGGAATCGATTCTCTAATTTCTCTTTCTACAGTTGCATTGTTAGTGTATAAGAAAGCAACTGATTTCTGTGCATTGATTTTGTATCCTGCCACATTACTGAATTGCTGTGTGAGTTCCAGTAATTTGGGGGTGGAGTCTTGGATTTTCCACATAAAGTATCATGTCATCTGCGAAGAGAGAGAGTTTGACTTTTTCTTTGCCAATTTGAATACCTTTTATTTCTTTTTGTTGCTTGATTGCTGTTGCTAGGACTTCTAGTACTATGTTGAACAGTAGTGGTGAGCGTGGGCATCCTTGTCATGTTCCTGATCTTAGGGGAAAGGTTCTCAGCTTTTCCCCATTGAGTATGATATTCGCTGTGGGTTTTTCATAGATGGATTTTATGAACTTGAGGAATGTTCCCTCTATCCCTATACTCTGAAGAGTTTTAATCAGGAAAGTATGCTGTATTTTGTCAAATGCTTTTTCTGCATCAATGGAGAGGACCATATGGTTCTTCTCTCTCCTCTTATTAGATTGATTTGCGAGTGTTGAACCACCCTTGCATCCTGGGGATAAATCCCACTTGGTCGTGGTGGATGATCCTTTTAATGTATCGTTGGATCCTATTAGCTAGGATTTTGTTGAGAATTTTGGAATCCATATTCGTCAGGGATATCTGTCTGAAATTCTCCTTTTTGATGGGGTCTTTGCCTGGTTTGGGGATTAAGGTAATGCTGGCTTCATAGAATGAGTCTGGAAGCTTTCCTTCTGTTTCTGTTTTTAAAACAGCTTCAGGAGAAGAGGTATTATTTCTTCTTTGAATGTTTGGTAGAATTCCCCAGGGAATCCATCAGGCCCTGGACTCTTGTTTTTTGGGAAGTTTTTGATCACTGCTTCAATCTCGTTACTGGTTATTGGCCTTTTCTGGTTGTCAATTTCATCCTGTTTCAGTCTTGGTAGTTTATAGGTTTCCCGGAAGGCATCCATTTCTTCCAGGTTGTTTAATTTATTGGCATATAGTTGTTGATAATAATTTCTAATAATTGTTTCTATTTCCTTGGTATTAGTTGTGATCTCTCCCCTTTCTTTCATAATATAAACTGTGGTCTCTCTACCGCTCACACTTCTGTTCTTTCCTTGATTCCTTTTTTTGAAACATTATATTTGTCACCTTCTAGTGAACTCTATAATCTCCTGTTTAGTTATATAGAGTGATATTAAAATAAATAAAAATGTGTAGTTAATTTTGTATATTGCTAACATATACAGGCCATGGGAGGCAGGGCTTTTGTATACATCCTAAGTGCCTAGCATAGGGCTTAACTCACAGTCCAAGCTCAATGTGTATTCGCTGAATGTACATTTACACAATGTGCCCGTGATTTATGTACATACATTTTCCTTAAACTCCTCATATGTGAAGGGTGTGTTAAATAACAAATATTCAACCAAGTACATTTAAACAATCTTACTGGCTTTATTAAAAGATTCATGAATTGGGCAGCATCCCATCTAGCTAATAGACAGGGAGTCTGAGGAGATGCACAAAATGGAAGGCTTCACTGAAGGAGAGTGGGGCAAGAGAGTTATTAGCAAAAGAAAAGGATTGTTTTAGGCAATGTGGCTTTCCCTTGGGGGAAAAGAAAGGGCTTTTATCCTTCAGATTACCTCATTTTATGGGGGATGGAGAAAGCCTCTGTGGCTGACTCATTGGTGCTGATTGAAAAACTTCTGAGTGACTAGTTAAGACTGCATTTCTGGGGGAGGCTGAAACTGCAATTAGATGAGGTATCAAGCCCCAGTTTGGGAATTTGGTCTAAGTGACACCATTTTGGGCCTATGGTTTTTTTCTTAACAGGAGCATCATGGATTATTTTGGAAACTTTCCTTCCCACTTTTTCTTTCTTCCTCTGTCCCTATTTACCTCTGTAGAATCGAAGAGCACCTATGGTTGCCATCTAGATTGCTTTACCCCTCCATTGCTTTTAATTATAGTGCCCTCAAATTGACTTTACTCCTAAGGACTCTTAGTGTTGAAGATGACTGGATGGGGGTTGGCTGAAAGGCAAGGGGGGACGAGTGGTCCCATCTTACTGTTCTGATAATTAGGAGAACAGGGTGAGAAAATGCTCACTAGTCATCTAGAGAAGAAAAACCAGATCCAGCCTGGTCAGTATAATTACATCTTACTCAGAAAATGACAAGCAGGTACTTGCTTAGAGAACAGAAATTCCAGGTTAGGGGAATAATCTGTGCTTTTCTTGAATTCTGAATATAGACTATTTTTTAACACCATTTATATTTTATGAATAGCCTTTTGATGTCTTAATGATTGTGTGTGTGTGTGTGTGTGTATTTTCTGTAAATGTGCCTGTTTGAAGTAAAAATCTTAGGAAAAAATCTCGAAATCTTCAAAGACCAGATTCAGGGGTAGGTGCAAACCTGGGATGCAAAATGTATACTCAGACTCCAGGAATTTGGGTTTGGAAAAGAGAATGC
Source organism: Mirounga leonina (assembly GCF_011800145.1). Classification (NCBI taxonomy): domain Eukaryota; kingdom Metazoa; phylum Chordata; class Mammalia; order Carnivora; family Phocidae; genus Mirounga; species Mirounga leonina. The sequence goes on along the minus strand of NW_023270314.1, from coordinate 506,490 downwards.
AACTTTAATCAAAAGCAACAACTGAGGGGCGCCTGGGTGGCTCAGTCAGTTAAGCGTTGAACTCTTGATCTCAGCTCAGGTCTTGATCTCAAGGTTGTGAGTTCAGGCCCTGCGTTAGGCTCCACGCTGGGTAGGGAGCCGACTTAAAAAAAATAAAATAAATAAAAAATAAGCACATATTCTCCTTAAAAAAAAAAAAAAAAAACCAGCAACAACTGATAGGAGGAAAAACAGGCAAGTTTTCTAGGCCCCATTCTGAAACAAAGTAATGGGAAGCATTCAGAGCTTGAGGGGCAGAGATACTATTCTCTGGGGCAAGGCCAGTACCTTTCTAAAGCAAGAGCGTGGAATGGATAGAAGGGGTAAGAAAATAAAAGCAAGTGCTGCTGAGGGTACTCACCAATTTTCTCTTCATTTATCACATGACTCCCAACCTGCCCATCAATCCACGGTCAGCCCTTTCCCTGCCCAGCCTTAGACACCAGCTTGTCTCCTGCTCCTACACTGGGACCTAAAATGATGACTGCCACCAGGAATAGATCCTGTCTCTCTCTGACCCCTGAATTGAGTGAAGGGACATCCCTTCTCGGCACCAAAATTAAATCTGCAAAGTCAGTTTTAGGATCATTGTTATAAGAGGTGCTTTCTTTCACAGTTTTTGAATACTTCAGGATAAGCCTGTGAGTGAATTGTTTTTACATGGCAAATCTGTTCCAAGCAAAAAAAAAAAAAAAAAAAAAAGGTAAACTCAGACTTTCATTTTTGGAACTCATCTTGCTTGTTCTTAAGTTAGAAATTGCTTGTATGACCTAACACCTATTCCTGCTGGCCTGTGAGATACATGATACTTTTTCCCCTTTCATAATTTATTGTTTCAAGGGCAGACTTTTGTTAGAACACTGCTGTTAAGGGACAAAGAAAACACCCACTTTGTTGAATATTTATGTTTAAAGTGAGTACATTGCACTAAATCACTGTGTGCCCATGGGAACATCTCTAACCCAAATTATAACCGTATCTATAGAAAGAATCCAGCACTGAAGCTTGCTTGCTTTTTTATTTTATTTTATTTTATTTGGTAATATTTTTTTGAGTGTGTTGATGCCTGCAGAATTCACAAATGTTCATTTTTCTTTCCCCAGCTGCTGGAACAAACTAGTTTCAGTTAGGTTTTCTTGCTATGGACTTCCATAGCACATCATACTATATCATAGTACCCTCTATATAACTGTATTACTGCTTTTTAATTAGCAATAATCACGCCTTGGATAAACCTCATTGGCTACGATACTGCTACGGCGCAAAGCTTTATTATTACTGCTTTTTAAATGATCTCTTTTCTACTAGTCATCAAATCTCTGTATAATGGCACTATGAAATATATTTTCAACAAATGAATGAATGAATGAACGAATCAACAGTCTACTTACCTTGACTTTTAATGAGTAGCTCAGGCTTTGGCCTATGTGTACCATCCAACTGATAAATGTTTCTTTTTCAAGGAATTACATAATAACTAGTCATCCATGTTGGATAGCCCCTGTAAATAGTAAAGAATAAGTAGCAAATCTGTACATGGGTTTAAAGTTAAATCACTGGTAGTTAGTGTCTTTGATTTGTGTCAGGTGCATTTTAGTTCTTAATTTTGTTTGTTTTAAATCTCAAAATTCTCTTAGAAGATGAGGTAGTATTTGAAAGGTATTTAACTACGATCCCAGATATATATATATATATATGCCTACCAGAATAGTATTTCTTTTCTTGGGGAGGAATGGAATGGCTAAAAGGAAAATGTTTCCTTTTTAAAAAATTTAACTCTGTGCTCGCTCTGTACCATGGAGTCGGCCTCATGAAATAGTTAACAGCCTGAACTTTGGCATTAAGCAGACTTAAGATTCAAATCTCCCATTTATTGGTCCCATGGCTGCCTTAGTCAAATTGGGTAATCCTTATTCTTCATCAGCAAAATGGGGTTGTGATATCTCCCAGTGCTGTAGCAAGGATTAAATAAAATGCCTGGAAACTTGATATAATTATATAATAATAAAAGCTAAAGAGTTTGTTAGCTGCTAATTTATTTTGTTTCTAACTATTCTTGGCTATGCCTTTGTGGGTGTATACCTACATTCTAGGAAGAGGAGTGGATTCTCAATGTAAGAATAACTCAAGGAAACCCCTTTATAAGTTGTGTTAGGGATCTCCAGAGAAACAGGACCAATAGGATGTGTGTGTGTGTGTGTGTGTGTAAAAAATAAAAAGATTTATTATAAGGTATTGACTCATGCCATCATGAAGGTTAAGAAGTCCGAGGATTGGCTCTCTGCAAGACAGAGACCCAGGAAAAGCCATGGTGTGTGTAGTTCATAGGCTCAGCCTTTGTAAATACCAGTCTGAGTCTGAAGGCCTGAAAACTAGGAGGTCTGAGGGCAGAAGATCAATGCCCCAGGGGTTCAAAGCAAAGTTTCCTGTTCTCTTTTTCATTGTATTCAGGCCCTCAACAGTTCGGATGATGCCCATCCCCACTGGGGAAGGTAATCTGCTCTACACAGTCTATGAATAAAATGTCGATCTCTTCCTGAACCATTCTCACAGACCTACTCAGAAATAGTGTTTAACCAGGTATCTGGGCATGCTATGTTCCAATGAAGCTGACACATAAAATTACCTGTCACGTAAGCGTATTTGTTCTTGGTAAAGTTGATTGACATTGGAAGCTATAGTTTATCCACATATTAAGCAAATCCAAGATACTTATATATTGGCATGGGCATATATAAATAGGGAAAGAGAGGAGAAAAATGTGTTAATACGGACAATGAAGAAGCACTGGGTATATGAACCAGACAGGGCAAGTATTAATGCTTATTCTGAGAACAGGCTCTTCTTCCCAATGGACCAATGTGCAGTAATGGGAAGACAGTGGGATTTGAAACCTAGCAGCTCTGAATTTGAGTCTCATCTTGAGACTTCCAGTTGTATTATCATGGGTATGTGGTTTAACTTCTCTCCCTGATGCTTTCATATCTCTCAGATGAAAAGAATTATATTGCTAATTTTAAGGATGAAAAGAAAGAACATGGAAAATATTATCATAAAGACATCTAGTATTTTCTTTCTGATTTCCTATTAAGCACTATTTTTTAACTAGGAATGTATATTCATACCTATTATTATTTTATGACATGTAGAGGAAAATATAGCCTTAATTATATATTCAGAAGACAGGTATACTGCAAACTAGGCATATATTAATAGGCAATGTAGTTCTTTGGGTACCAGTTCCAACAATAAATGAGCTGCATGGATTTTTTTAAGTTGAGTAACCATTCTGATTTGGGGGCTCCTATTTGTAAAATGGGGACTATATATTTATTGATTTATTGCCAGAATTATGAAAGATAATAATCATGAAGCATCTTTTTCAGGACATCACAGATACAAATGGACTTTTTATGGATATAAAAGCTTATCTAGATGTCACAGTCCCAACTCTTACTCAGGAGAAGTACCTTTGTAGTGAATGCTCCATTTAATTGAGACCTCACGTATTTTTCAGACACAGTACTATATGAGAATATGTTTCTCTTTCTTTAGACCATAAGCAAAAACTAATTTTAAAATTAAAAAAAAAAAAAGCTACAACTTCATTTTTCCCCTAATCTTTATTGATAAAGTTTTTGGTAATGCAATTGAAATATAACAACAACAAAAAAATCATTTTGATTGGATGCCTACTACTCCATATTTGGCAGGTTAGAATAAAAAAAATCTTTATGAAATAAGATGTCATTATTATACTTTATTTGTCAAAGTCTAAACAAAATTCAATTTAGCACAACTAAACAGGTCTGTGTCAAAAGAAAGATAACAGAAAGGAGGCTTAACTGTATTTTCTGAAATCTACTTGACAGCTATGTGACATCCAATGAAACAGGGTTAGCTTTGGGGAACTATGGGACAGAACCAAATGTGCCCATCTGTCTAGTTCATGTCACATGGCTATTGTCTTTTCCTGCATCTCTGTTTCGATTCTTTTTCATGCAGTTAAAGTCCAGAGCCAGGAAATGACTTGCTCATTACCCTTTAATGAGGAAGGAATTTAACCTTTTCAAGAAGGGACATCTTTTTTATTTTGCTCACAGTACATATGGTATATACTAATCCTGTATAATAACTTAGCAGTAGTTTAAAATAACTATCCAGTTAAGTTATGCTTTTTGTAGCATATATATTAAATATTATTCTCATACGTTGAGGTTATGTGCAACAATCAATGCCCACTTCCTTGTTAGTGCTTTTTACACCCAAAGTCATCTTTGTAAAAGATGTCATTTTTACCTCTTAAATTGAAATAGTTTAATTAAAAAAGGGAGGGGGGAGGAGAAAGTTGAGTTTGTGATTTGAGAAAAAAGATATGAGTAGAGAGAATTCTTTTGTTTGGTCCTCAAAATCAAAGTTTATTATCCTAGGGTGACCTGAAAGCCATAGAAGTGCCACGTGAGACCAGAAAATATAACTTTCATCCGTGGTATCTCCTTTGGAGCTCCAGTTCAATCAGTTATATCTCACTGAAGCTTTTTTTTTTTTTTTTCTGAGATGAAAATCCTACCTATTTCATTTCACTTGACAATTCCTGTGAGTTTCCTTCTTTCCAGTTACTTGGGGATTGAGAGGATTAATTAAAATGCTTTTATAAAAAAAATGCTACTAATGTCATTACTCTTTTGGGTGAAGAGTGATAACTCTGACCACTTGGATGTCTAGGAGCTTAATTGAAGGGTTCCAATTTCATGCACCCATTATGCTCTTAAGTTTTATAATTTTAATTAAATATATTAACTGCTATTTTTATACATGGCAATCGCCTAGTCTGGTTACCACTCAAAACCAGACAGCTCATTTTTTTTTTTATTCATTCAAATATAATTAGAAGTTTTCCTTAAAATTAACTCTAGCAAAGCAATACTTGATATTATGTATTTTATGGCCTTAAATGGTTTAAAAAAATAAAATAAATAAATACAAAACGAAGTGATGTCTATGGCATTTTATCAGTTGGGAAAGTGTTTGGTGTGCAAGTGATAAGAAACCCAAAAGAACATTAGCTTAAACTAGTTAAAATTGTATTCTCCATCTTACAAAAAAGAAGTCCAGAGGTGTGTAGCCCCAGGGGTCATAGGAGAGTTTCATGAAGGGCTATTTACTTGCCACAATCCTCAGAACAGGACTTGTACCTTACAGTCAGCAAGAGGGAGGAAGGCTAAGGGAGAACATGGTCTCTCTTCTTTTAGGACCTTTCCTAAGAGGTACACAGACCACTGTGCTTTCATCTCATTGGACAGAGCTTACTCACATTACCAAGCCTGGCTTTCTGATTGGTCATGGTTCTTTTTATGTGTTCAGTGGTTAGTATGAATTAGATACTTAATTCCCGAGCTCTGTGTCAGTCTAAAACCTTGGAATTACTGCAGTTTATTCAAGTAGTAGTAACTTACTCATTTTATTAACCAGGTTTATTTTTTCAAGCTATCATTTCTATTGACTGTTTTCATAAAGGCAAAAGTGAAATGGAATTTTCTAAAAATTAAAAAGAACAAGCATGCCTATCTCACTTTTGTCAGTGCATCTGAGCAAATTGTCAGTGGCTCTTTATAATAATATTACCCTCTATATAGATTCCATTTACTGCTGGTATAGTCACTTGAGATTTCTGCTTGATACCTATTTTATCAAGCAAGATGCAAAAGCATTTGTGTGTATGAGTACAACATGTTCTTGTCACTTCTGTTTGATAACAGAGATGTAAGATTTATTTTTCCAAGTGTCCTATTATAAACATAGCCTAAAACTAAGCATAAGTCTTGAAAAAAAAAAAAAAACAATAAATGCAACTGTAATGCCATTTCACAGTTAAATTATATAAAATGTCATTACTAGAGTCATTAGCTAAATTAGCAAATTTGATTACAAAATTTGGGTTAATGCAAAGTTCAAATATGTCTCCAAACCAATGCTAATTAATTTCAGTTGGGAAATTTCAAATGCATAAATACCTTAGGATAAAATTGAACATCTAAAATTTATAATATTTTATCTCTGAGGAAAAGCATCTTAATTTTGAAGTACCTACATGTTAAAGGACAATCAAAATAAAATTCAGAAAAACATCTCAATTTAAGATGAACATATTTTTGTTACTATAGTAGTCCCAGCAGAGTACTTATCTATGAGGGATATGTTCCCAAACCCCCCAGTGGATGCCTGAAGTTGTGGGGAGCACCAGACCCTATATAGACTATATTTTTTTTTCTTGTACATTCATCCCTATGATAAAGTTTAATTTATAAATTAGGCACAGTAAGAGATTAACAACAACAGTAATAAAATAGAGCAGTTATAACAGTATACCATAATAAAAGTTATATGAATGTGATCTCTCTTTTTCTCTCACAATATCTTATTATACTGTACTCACTCTTCTTGTGATGGTGTGAGATGATAAAATGGCTACCTGATGAGATGAGGGGAATGATACAGGCCTTGTAAAGTAGTGTTGGGCTACTGTGGACCGTCTCAAGATTCATCAGAAGGAAGATTGTCTTTCAACCACGACTGACCACGGATGACTGAAACTGTGGAAAGCAAAACCATGGATAAGGGGGGACTACTGTACTCAGGCCGTAGGGCTTACAAATTATTTTGTGAACCATTATTTTGTAAACATTAAGTTATCTGATTTATTTGGATTACTAAGTATGTTTGCCCAGGGAATAGCCAAACTTTTTAAAATTTAAATGCAATTAATTAACATACAGCATATTATTAATTTCAGAGGTAGAGGTCAGTGATTCATCAGTCTTATATAACACACCTTCCTAATGTCTATCATCCAGTTACCTCATCCCTCCCACTCCCCTCCACTCCAGCAACCCTCAGTTTGTTTCCTGAGATTAAGAGTCTCTTATGGTTTGTCTCTCTCTCTGATTTCATCTTGTTTTATTTTTCCCTCCCTTCCCCTATGATCCTCTGTTTTGTTTCTTAAATTCCACATGAGTGAGATCATATGATTGTCTTTCTCTGACTGACTTATTTGGTTTAACAGAATACCCTATAGTTCCATCCACGTTGTTGCAAATGGCAAGATTTCATTTTTTGATGGCTGTGTAATATTCCATTTTATATATACCACATCTTCTTTATCCATTCATCTGTTGACGGACATCTGGGCTCTTTCCATAGTTTGACTATTGTGGACATTGCTGGGAGTAGCCAGATTATTTATTACTGAAACACTCTCTTAATGATATAGTCTTAACTTTAAGTTGTTTCAGCTTTCCATTTTCTTTTTTTTTTTTTTCTGTGTAGATTGTCATTTAATTTCTACAAAGCCTGTCATTATTTCTATTGGCTGATTGAAATGATGTCTTTGAGTTTTTATATGCATGAATTGATCTGTCTGGAACATCATTCCCTGCATCCTTGACTTCTCTAGGAACCTCACCTGACTTTGTCAGCTTGGGAAGGTGTACCTTTCATGTGTTCCCAAAAACACTTTATGCTTTATATACACTGTGTTGTGACTGTTTGCCTGTCTAGGTCCACTGTGAGACAGTTCATTCAAAAACTATTTATTCATTTTTTTATAATTTTATTGTCAATGTTTTATATGTTGTAGGAGTGCCACAAGTTATGCTTTAATGAAATTTAAAAAAAGGGAGAAAGTTACTATCTTTTAATATTTCCCTAGTTTTAAAGGTCCATGACTCTATGTAAACTGCATCCTGTTTCACTCATGTTCTGTGTAAACATCAGCTTATATAGCATCCTGTAAATTTTTGAAAAGTATACCTTTCTTCTACTGATGTGCTTTATTAATACCAACTTTTGGGGATGCCTGGGTGGCTCAGTTGGTTAAGCATCTGCCTTCAGTTCAGGTCATGATCCCAGGGTCCTGGGATCGAGTCCCGCATCAGGCTCCCTGCTCAGTGGGGAGCCTGCTTCTCCCTCTCCCTCTGCCTGCTGCTCTGCCTACTTGTGCTCTTTCTCTCTCTCCCTGTCTCTCTCTCTTTCTGACAAATAAAATCTTTAAAAAAAATACCAGCTTTTGAATATCTCAGATTTCAACCATTTTGAAAGACCTTGTTAGAACCCGAGGCAAAAGATACCTTTGCTTGAAAATCTGTATGCTTCTACAGTTCTATATAGAGGGTAATCTTATTACAAAGAGCCACTGACAATTTGCTCAGATGTACTGCTAAAAGTGGGACTGGCATGCTTTTTCTTTGTAATTTTTAGAAAATTCCATTTCTTAAAAAAGAAAATTCCATTTCTCTTTTGCCTTTTTTTAATGAAAAAAGTAGAAATGATGTAAATTAGATTTTTATTGAAAAATAATTTAATCCCTGTAGCTTGATTTCTTATTTTCTCTATTCTTTGCAAGTATGTGATTGTCAGGGACATAGAGATAAGGTCTGAAGAAATGTGTTGCAGTTAGTACATATGAGATGCAAAATGTGGTATCGTTATTAACTTCAACACTATTGGTATTTGGGGCCAGAAAATTCTTTATTTGGGGGGCTATCTTATGTCTTCTAACATGTTTACATATTTAGCAGCATCCCTGGCCTCTACCCACTAGATGCCAGTAGAATCCACCCAGATATGACAACATAAAGGTCTCCAGACATTGTCGAATGTTCTCTGGGGGACAGGGTGGGGAGGACAAAAGTCATCCCTGAATGAGAAACACGGTGCTAAATAAATGTTCCCCGTCTGTCTCTGTCAATATTTAAGAATCAGCTAGGGGTTTGTATGCCTATTTACATTTAATGTTTGCATTTAACTCTGTCCAATCGACTGTTATCATGGGTTTGACTGGTTTTCATTTATCAAGTGTCTAGATTATTGTGATTCTTTAAAAATGGCATTTTGGACAAAGATAGCGTTGTCAGGGGAGACTGGCATAAAGATGGGCAGAACTTTCACAGGGAAAAAGAAAATTCTACATACTCAATGGTAATTCCTAGAATATATGATCAAAATCAGATTAAAAATAATCAAAAGGATTTAAGGGAGGGTATTTTGTTGTTTTATGTATGTGTGTATGTGTGTGGTGTTTTTGTTTTGTTTTGTTTTTTTGAAATACAGTGTTCTAAAATTTAACTGTTTGATTGAATAGTACTTTATAGATCCAGATGTGCTTTCTTCCTTTGACTAAAATAATATTTATTATGTTTCCCCAATTTGTGTTCTTCTTTACTGGGTGCTTGATTTCATTGTTTCTCAAAGATAAATCATTGGGGGATAAATATGAGAAGTGAAATATGTTCTTCTATTAGAAAATACTATATAATATATCCACCCCCAAACACAGATATGTAAAAGTGACCCCACCACTTAGTATTCAGAGATCAGTAACTTGTTATTTCCATTTCTTTCTCAAAAGTCACTTCAACTTCACATTAATGTATAGCATCAACCAGTTTCCTTAATTATAAAGCAACTTCATGTAATATGAATAAAATGTTTTCTCATTAGATTCTGGCTTGATGGTATATTAAAATGTATTTTTATTTTTAATATACATAGAATCCAGAAGATTTTATTGACATCATCAGCATGTAAACAAACACTGTCCTCAATTTTAAACAGTTCTGGAAAAGCCTTTGGTATGAATGATTTATTACAGTGTAGCCTCTTTTATAATCAGATAGCTGGGCTTCACCTGTAGCACACTTCTCACCAGTTGTGTGACCTTTGGTGTGTTGCTGAACTTTCCTTGTCTGAAGCTCATCTTCTGTAAAATGGGGCTAGTAATAATAGCCTGCCTCAGAAGGTGATTGTTGAGGGGGCGCCTGGGTGGCTCAGTTGGTTAAGCGACTGCCTTCGGCTCAGGTCATGATCCTGGAGTCCTGGGATCGAGTCCCACGTCGGGCTCCCTGCTCAGCAGGGAGTCTGCTTCTCCCTCTGACCCTCCTCCCTCTCATGCTCTCTCTCATTCTCTCTGTCTCAAATAAATAAATAAAATCTTAAAAAAAAAAAAAAAAGAAGGTGATTGTTGAGGAATAAAAAAGTGAATTTTATGTGAGGTGCTTGACACACGTTAAGTGTGAAATAAGTTTAACTTTGTTATTGTTACCATAACTATTTCAATGTGAAGGGGTTCTATTCCTCTGTCTTCTCTACAGTAAATAAAGAATGGGTTCTGTAAACATGGCAAAGAGCCGTCACAGAAGCTTGGGTGTTAGAGTGCTAGAACTAACCCCCATTCATCCTGAACTGCCAGAACCGGGTTGAATTCCTTTTCAGAGCATCGATGCAAGTTAGCATTTTACAAAATCTGGAGCGTGCTAGAGCAAAAGGAAACATAAGCTAGTGTGTGTGTACCTCAAATGGAATTATTTTCTCTCTTCTTTTTCCCTTCTAGAAAGAGCAGGGGATTTATTATCAGAGAAACTGTGTTCCAGTTCTGGCTTTGCCTCTTATTAATCATAAAACCTCGAGTTAGTGGGTAAATGTCCTGAACCTCCTGTGTAACCTGGAGCTGACAACACTTTTTACTGTGGGCTAGGTGTTGCTTATGGCAAGCCTCTGCCAATGTCACTTTGACTCTGTGAACCTCCACTTGTCCATTCGTGAGCTGGGCCAGTGTTGGTCCCCCATCCGCTAGCAGAGTAATTTTCCACACCATTTATTTTCTTATTTGTCTCCCCCACTAGATTGTGCATCCACAGGCGAGTGCCTCTCTGTCTTGTTCACATTTGCAGCGTGCACACAAGGCGTAGTTGATGCTTAGTTAAATCTTTAGCCCTGAGAAATCAGCCACAGCAGCCTCTAACTTGGACTCGCTCCGGTGTTAACTTTATTCTGATAATGTAGGGGATGATACTCTCGGATTCAAAGAGCCATGTGATATATAATCCTGGACAGTTGCCTACGGCATCACTCCATGGGACTCGGTTCCTCCAAAGAATAAGGCAGGCTGGACAGGATTGTCTAGGTGTGGTGATCATGCTAGTTATCATTTTCTCCTCTTTGTATATTTTTTGGAATTGGGAAATGACAGGAATATAATACATCTGCGTTGGGGAGCCCATGAGGCTGAACTCCCCAGTTTGCAAGGTTTATGGGCTTTAGGCATGTTGTCAGAGGTATGCGCTTGTCCCCTCATGTTAATTCTGTCTAGCCTAACAGCATATTTGCCCTTTAGAAAGTAATTATGTGGAGACTAATTAGTGGGCTGTTGCAGTTACTTAGGTGACAGTAATGATACAGAGGACTCTGACAAGAGCCATAAAGCTAAACCTTGGGAGGTAAAGAGTTAGAAAAAAGAGTCGGCTTTAAAGAGACTTTATAAAACATGGAATTGTGAGTATGAGCGAAAAGTCAAAAATGATAACCAGGTTACTGATTTTAGTAAATGCAGTGAATGACAGTGCTGATTGCTGAGGAGATTTTTTTTCTTCTTCTTTTATTTATTTCTTTTGTTTATCTTTTTATATATTCTTGAGCAGGAGATGCGGTTTTCAATTTTGGGATGTGTTGATTTTGAAATTCCAGTGAGCACTGAGATTGATGCAGCTCAGTAAGCTGTCAAAAATAGATCTGGATGTCAGGAGAGCAATCATTCCTTCAGAACTGAGAACAGTCTATACACGAGCTACATGTTATGCATGATGTCATACAGAGACTATTTGTAAAGAAAAGAGAAGAAAGACAAAGTCCTCTGAAGCACCAACTTCTTTTAAAGGAATGCTCTTCAAGAGACACCTTTTTTAGTCTCTGTAGGATGGTCCCAGGTCAAAAGAGCTAGGGGAGACTGGTCTCCAGGAAGCAGAAGACATAACAGTTCCAGGAAAGAAGGAGTTACAGTGTTACAAGTACTATAGTCGGGTGGGCCATTCATAAAAGCACACTTTTTGCGGGGTTTGATAATTAGAGCCTTAACTGGATTTAGGGCGTAAATGGGATTTGAGTCATTGGGCATTTACACTATAGATCATTCCGAAAGGAAATCTGAGTCTGATGAGAACAATAATAAACAGTAGTTAGAGGTGGAGACAGGAAAGAATAAAGGTTGTAGAGTCTTTTCTGTGCTAAGAGGGACATTTTTTGTATTTTTAAGGCAAAGGAAACTATAATGGACAAGAGATTGGAGATATTAGATAAAGAAGGGTTCATGGAAGGATTTTCATTCCTAAAGAAGGTAGAAAAAATAGGATTAAATATCTCGATCTTATTTCTCCTCTGGTACCATCAGCCCTGTATCAAAGGAGAAGGACCTTGCTATCTGAATCTCAAAGGAAAGTGATAAAGGCAATTAAGGTGGTAGATAAGTTTCTGAAATGAGATGATGCATATGAGCTTTGTTAACTGTAAATCCGGTGTTTTGTCAATAAAATTATTATTGTAAAGAAAAATACTCCTTTTTTGGAAAGCATGTAAGTGTTCTTTCTCTTTAACAGTTTCACCTTTTTTTTTTTTTTAAGAAGAGACTCAGGTCTTTACAAAGAATATAGCCTCCCTTTGTTACATTGAACTTTTTTTTATTATTATTGAAGTGTAGTTGACATAAAGTGATATTAGTTTCAGGTATATACGTGCCTTTTTTTCTCTTTTTTTTTGAACATGTTGTTCCTTCTACTTTTTTTTTTATTATGTTATGTTAGTCAGCATACAGTACATCGTTTTTGATGTAGTGATCCATGATTCATTGTTTGCATATGAGTGCTCCATGCAATGAGTGCCCTCCTTAATACCCATCACCGGGCTAACCCATCTCCCTACCCCCCTTCCCTCTAAAACCCTCAGTTTGTTTCCCTGAGTCCATAGTCTCTCATGGTTCGTCTCCCCCCTCTGATTCCCCTCTCCGTTATTTTCCCCTTCATTCTCCTAATGTCCTCCATGCTATTCCTTATGTTCCATAAATAAGTGAAACCATACCTGCTTTTAAAGGCAATTGAACATATTCACAAACTCTTGAGTACTGTAGGAAACTTTGTTTCTAGCAGCTAAAAAGTATACTCAACAGCAAAGCGTATCAAATTCATGATCAAATTGTTGCTCAAAACTTTCTATAGAAATGTACATTTAGGTATCTACATAAGTGATGTTAATGTGCTTTGGAATGGTTTGATCTATTCAGATGACTTTTAAACAAATATTAGAATTAGTGAGTTTAGGGTGCCTGGGTGCCTCAGTCGGTTAAGTGTCCGACTCTGGATTTTGGCTCAGGTCACAATCTCAGGGTTGTGGGATCGAGCCCCGTATCAGGCTCACAAGCTGGGCATGGGGCCTGCGCAAGATTCTCTCTGCCCACCACCTCCACCCCCCCAAAAGAGAAAGAAAAAAGAAAGAAAGAAAAAAAGAAAACTGAGGTTAATCATTGCTAATGATACGAGTGAGCAAAATTTAATTTTGAAATGATTTTCTTCAGGTATGTTTTCAGTGCTGCCCATTAAATAGTAAGCTGAATGTTTTTAAAAATATTCTACAAAATGATGTGTTTTTATCAGTAGCCTGCTCATTTTGCAAAGGCCTCAGCTGCTGGCAAGTGGACTCTGCAGTTTGAGGTTGATAAGAACAGTACTCAGGCCTGATAGAGGTGCCAAACGTCTGTAAGATACTCGCTTATTATAAGAGACTAGGCATAGGCCAAAAAGCATCTGAGAGAGCTTTTTGAATTTAGTCCAGCCCTCTGACACTGTATTTTCATAGATATGACTATAATTGATTCTGATTGAAGTCATGAGGGTAGGGTCTGGAATGATGGGTAATCCACGTGGCCAGTGGCTAAGGAGCTTCCTCAGGAGGCCTGTGGGGCCTGAGGGTCAATAGTCCAAAACATGTCTCTTAACAGTGACGTGAGATTTGCTCAGTGTCCTGCAATTCAAACTTATTTGACCAAATCCAGAAAATAAGGAAATAACAACGTGGATAACCTTCAGTCTTTGGTTTCTGTTCCTTTATGCCATCTGATTAAATTCTGACTCTATCCTGTTGACCCAGATTACCTTTTGCCTTTCAGGCAGTCATGGACAAATATTTCCCCAGTAATATGGTTAGTGAGAGAGGCACCTCTTGTTCTCATGTTTAAATATATATGTGTGTGTGTGTGTATATATTTATATATATATCACTGCCTTAGACAAATTTCCTTTCTGAACTGATGAAAAACTGTGCATGCTCTAAGACAAAATCCAGGTGGTTTGTCATTTCAGTGGGAGAGAAAAACTGCTGGAAAGGAAAAAGTTCACTGGGGGTAAAGGGCTCTTTGAAAATACTTCTTAATACTTTCTAATGCAATGTAAATGTAGCTGATACCTCTCCAGTATTTTCTCTCCTGAGGAATCATTTCTTTCTATTAAGAATTTATTTTTATAGTACCAGGTCAGCATTTTTACAGCCCCTTTAACCATTTTTATTTTTGAAATATAAAGTACAAATTTGTGGTTTTATGGATAGTAATACAGTCCTTCTTCAAATTTCTATTTTCCTCATGCAGAGGGTTACTTCTACAGGAGAACAGCAGGTTTGCAGAAGCATTACATTATTACAAACTGGCGATTGGAAGCAGGCCTACCCTGGCTTGTAAGTAATATTCAAGTTCTTTGAAAACACCCCTTTTTTTCCTTCTTTATCCACGAAAATTATCTTGGTGACTTACAGCCTCAGAGAGAAAAAACATGCTATTTCTATTTCTGAAGATTTACCAATCCGATTATGAGCCTCTAACAATTACATCTCTCTCCATTTAATCATGTTTCGATAACCATTTATCATTTTTTAATATATTAAGGTAAATGCAGCTTTTATGCATCTAGAGTTTAAGCTCAAAATATTTTGAGCTCTTCGAGGGCATATCCATATATTTTTTATCCATATCCATATCCATATATTTTTTATTGACACCTCTACTCCTTACTGCATTGTTGTTCCCATATATATTTGTTCCCTAAGTATTTATTTCTTGGTTTTCTAATAAAATCAAAACTAATCCATAGAAACTAAATTGGAGTAAAGATAACTTTATTGTTGTCATAGTGTATATCATCTTCTCACATTTGTATTTCCCATTTTCTTTTTCCCCCCAGCTGCGTATTTAAACACCGGTATTATTCTCATGAACCAGGGGAAGACAGAAGAAGCCCGACGCACGTTCCTCAAGTGTTCTGAGATCCCTGATGAAAACCTAAAGGACCCTCATGCACATAAGAGCTCAGTTACCAGCTGTCTCTATAACCTGGGCAAACTCTATCATGAACAGGGACACTATGAGGTCAGGCCCAGACCCCGGCCTTTTCCTTCCCTCGTGTTCTTGATTTGAATCTCCATGTTTTCCACCCTGAGATCTCATTGCAGGGACACTATGATCACTTCAGAAGTTAATATGAGTTTTTATTCAGAGAGTTTTATGGTGAAACTCATTTGGAAAAGAACCTCTGCTAAACAAAACTTAAGATTTCTTTGCTGTGCATTTCTCAGAGCACTTGTAACTCTTCTAAAAAGGGAAATAACATGCATTGTGTCTCAAGCTTATTTGCTTATTAGTCTCTTTGATTTTATGATCCAAGATACATTATTATTATTATCTTATATGCAGCATTTGAGGTTTAAAAAATACATTGTTTATATTCTGGGTATTAAGGAAGTGATTTGGTGCTAATCCTACCCATTTATTTTAATTCTTTTTACAATAGTAATAAAAAGAAAATTTATTTATTTATTTTTTTAAAGATTTTATTTATTTATTTGAGAGAGAGAATGAGATAGAGAGAGCATGAGAGGGGGGAGGGTCAGAGGGAGAAGCAGACCCCCCGCTGAGCAGGGAGCCCGGGGACTTGATCCCGAGACTCCAGGATCATGACCTGAGCCGAAGGCAGTCGCTTAGCCGACTGAGCCACCCAGGCGCCCCAGAAAATTTATTTTTTTAATTGGGGTGAGAGGAAGAGTGAAGGAGATGGTATCTTGTACAGGAAGCTGGGAGGGGTGTGTACCCTTTCTCTCACAAGAAGCATGCCTGCATCAGTTTCTTCTCTCACATTTAATGTTGCTCCTCCTTCCCTCTCCCTCCTCTCACCCATACTCTTACTCCATGTATTAAGACTGCAATATAGGGCGCCTGGGTGGCTCAGTTGGTTAAGCAACTGCCTTCGGCTCAGGTCATGATCCTGGAGTCCCAGGATGGAGTCCCGCATCAGGCTCCCTGTTCGGCGGGAAGTCTGCTTCTCCCTCTCCCGCTCCCCCCTCTTGTGCTCTCTCACTCTCTCTCTCTCAAATAAATAAATAAAATCTTTAAAAAAAAAAAAAAGACTGCAATATAAAGATAAAGATATAATTTTTAAAAATAAATTGCATTTCATAATCTCAGTGGATCTCAGTAGCCAGAAGATTTGTTAGTTGCTATTTTGTTTAGATCCTACTTGGTTGCCTGGCTTGAAGTAACTATAGATTTTAGATGATTATGGGTAACTTCCACGTGTGAATTTTAGTAGTTTTTTTTTTTTTTTAACTGAATCATCTATGTGAACTGGAAAATTTATCTTAAAAATAAATGAGCCTTGGGGCGCCTGGGTGGCTCAGTCGTTAAGTATCTGCCTTCGGCTCAGGTCATGATCCCAGGGTCCTGGGATCGAGCCCCGCATCGGGCTCCCTGCTCAGCCAGGAGCCTGCTTCTCCCTCTTCCACTCCCCCTGCTTGTGTTTCCTCTCTAGCTGTCTCTCTCTCTGTGTCAAATAAATAAATCTTTAAAAAAAAAAAAAAAAAAAGAGCCTTGGGAACATTTGAGTGCTTGTTAAACTAAATTTTTATATGGCCTTCTTCACTTACTGGGTTGAATATTTTCATTTATGAAATTGAGGTAGAATGATATCAAAAGCCAGCTCAATTATTTTTCTCTAACGAACCATTTAGAAATAGCAAGGGAAGGTTTTGATTTTGGAAGGATGTTACTATTTTATTTGTAGTGAATATCCGTGTACTTTGTCTCTTCTTTGTTTCCTGAAATAGGACGCCCTTAGTGTATACAAGGAGGCAATTCAGAAAATGCCAAGGCAGTTTGCTCCACAGAGCTTGTACAACATGATGGGTGAGTAAAATGTAGTATTTTAACTCACATTTCAGAAATTAAAAGAAATTAAAATCTGTGCTTCTGTTAAATAGAATTCTAATAAATCATATCATTAATCCTCATACACACACACACATACAACTTATTCACAGTTAAGGTGATATACATTCAAATTTTCACAAAACACACTTATTCTTTTTTTTTTTTTTTTTAAGTAAACTCTACCCCCGGTGTGGGGCTCAAACTCATGACCCAGAGATCAAGAGTAGCATGTTCTACTGACTGAGCCACCCAGACACCCCGACAAAGCACACTTATTATAACAAGAGCAAATAAATGCATTAACATAAAATAAATTTTAACAAATTGGCCAGATCCCAGAGTTGTTGCAAGGTACTCTCAAACCCTTTTGGGTTTTGAATATTAGCTAGACTCTAGAGATTGAAAATGGTGAATAAAGATTTATAGCTTAATGGTTTATCAAATTCATGATAATATTTGATCATATTATTTTCTTAATCAGAAGATTCCCCCAAATATACATGGTGTGATATAGAGAGTCATGATTTTTGTGCTTATAACTGTGTAAGACTGTTGAATCACAGACCTGTACCTCTGAAACAAATAATACATTATATGTTAAAAAAAAAAAAAAAAAAGAAGAAGATAGCAGGAAGGGAAAAATGAAGGGGGGCGGAATCAGAGGGGGAGATGAACCATGAGAGACTATGGACTCTGAGAAACAAACTGAGGGTTCTAGAGGGGAGGGGGTGGGGGGATGGGTTAGCCTGGTGATGGGTATTAAAGAGGGCACATTCTGCATGGACCACTGGGTGTTATACGCAAACACTGAATCATGGAACATTACATCAAAAACTAATGATGTAATGTATGGTGATTAACGTAACATAATAAAAAATTCAAAAAAAAAAAAAGATGAGAATCACTGAACCAACTTGTGTGGTTTTCATTGATAAGGTTTTGGATCACAATAGGTTTTTCCAAGTATTATTTTAGAGTAAGAACAGTACATCATTCCTTTTCTACATTGAATAATTAGTTCAGTTGTCTTATTAGTCAAAGTATGTAAGTTAGGACATGGATTTTTCTAGAGGCAAGAGGTCAGGAACTAGAATTTCTAATAGAATAACCTACCTATCATCTATGATTGATCTGTGACTGCCTTACAGTAAATTGTTACCATATCTATTTGATAGTAGACACCACTGAAAACTCCCTATTCAGTACCTATTTATTATATGGTATGACTCTTGGAAAAGAATCCCTACAGTTTAAGATGCCCTGCTGATTGACTAGCTTTGCTATTGCCAGATAAAGGAGAGGGAAAAAAAGTTGCCTTTGTCTTCAAATCAAATATTGTTCTCCAAAGCACAAATTGCAAACTCAGATTTTCCTTTCTCATGAAAGTTCGTTAAGTTGTTTACTATTTTTCTGCATATGAAATAAATGAGAGTATATAATCTTTAGGATTATTTGATACTTCTATATGCTATGATTTGAGAAATTTGATAGTAGCTGTTTGGCTTGAGCACACCCAAAAAATCCCAGACCATTCCAAACTAGAAAATATATGGCTAGCAAACACACTCACTTCCTCTTTTTCCTAAATGAGGAAAAAAAAAAATTAGCAATAGTTTAGAGATAGAATGAGGCACAGGTCAGTAAATAGAAAAAAAAAAACCAAACAAACATAATTTGGCAGAGGTCAATATTTTCATTTCATGTGTCAGGGAATCCCACCTCGGGTTAGCCTATGCAGCAGTGGAGTGATTTAATACTCATGTAAAAGAGGGCCCCTAGGGTATTTTTAGTTGCGGTTTCTTTTCTCTTTGGTAAAATTACTAAAAGGTAAAAATCTAGCTTCATTAAGTGTACTTTTTGCCATCACGCTCTTAAGAATTAAAGCAGTAGCTTTCACTCTCCAGCATTTTACCATCAATCTATCCACCCATATACGTGTCCATAAAGCTTTGTGTCTAGTGTCTAGATTTGTCAGTTGAATTAACTTTTCTGTATTAATGCAGTATAGTTATTCATGTCAAAATGATTATTAGAAGGATTGTTTTCTCCAGCTTTCTCTAAGGCACAATGGTTTTCATTTATGATTTCATTTTTAAGGCGAATGCATGGGAAGGCCTTCTCAATTTTCCTGAATTATCAAATAAGATGTCCTTTAAATGAGGAGAGGACTCAGCTCCTTGGCAACAGACTGCATGTGGCATCTTTATTGTTTTTTGGGTTTTTTTTTTAAGATTTTATTTATTTATTTGAGAGAGAGAGAATGAGAGACAGAGAGCACGAGAGGGAAGAGGGTCAGAGGGAGAAGCAGACCCCCCCGCTGAGCAGGGAGCCCAACGCGGGACTTGATCCCGGGACTCCAGGATCACAACCTGAGCCAAAGGCAGTCGCTTAACCAACTGAGCCACCCAGGCGCCCAACATCTTTATTGTTAATAGGAAGTGTGGTACTCACTATAGTTAATGATTTCAGAAAATTCATTCAATTATTTTATGCAAATAAATTTGATTGAAAATTCAGCCGGTACCTTGGGATCTGTCTCTCATATGGTTACACAGATGCTGAGCATACACCGGCAGCGAAAGATAAGTGTGTCCCTGGGGTTATTGCTTAGTCCTTTGTCTTATTTTTCATTATCGAAAGAGGTCATTTTGCCCAGACTCTGAAAAGCACTCTAACAATTTGTGAGGGGAGAATCCCCATATAATTTAAAATTCCAGGTTTCTTCCATAATTATGGTAGCTGCCTTCTGTTTAATTTTAGGTGAGGGTCTATCAGCTGAGCAGTTTTCGTAGTTTCAATTGTTCGCGAAACTATAATTTTCTCAGAGTGAGTTCACCTCCTAATCAAATGGGTGAAATCCTCCGAGTATTTGCTTTAACTCCTAATACATTTTGATTAGCCTCCATTTGACAAGAGGAAAAATGGCCCAGGGGATAAGCTGCCCTATCAGTTCATCAGTTTCATTAGTCTGTCAGCCTGTGCTGATTATCCTATCAAGTTTATCAGCAGCCTTGAATGTGTCTTCTAATTCACACATTTACATATTATTAGTGCCCTTTAGGGATCAGTGATGGATTATAATGTCTGGCTAGATTCAGCCTGTAAGTATTCATTTTTCTCAGGGCTCATTCAGTGACACTTTCAAGAACCCCCCACCCCCCACCCAGCACTTGTGTTTATACATAAAAACATTATCCTTCTTCCACCCTGTTTTCTTTTCTTTCTTTTTTTTTTCCGAAGATTTTATTTATTTATTTGACAGAGAGACACACAGCGAGAGAGGGAACACAAGCAGGGGGAGTGGAAAGGGAGAAGCAGGCTTCCTGCTGAGCAGGGAGCCCGATGTGGGACTCGATCCTAGGACTCTGGGATCATGACCTGAGCCAAAGGCAGACATTTAACGACTGAGCCACCCAGGCGCCCCCGCATCCTATTTTCTAGTGTATTTGGAGGTTAGGAGAAATAAAGGAGTATGTGTGAAAAAATACAACTATATTTGAATGTTCTTTTTAGTGTAATAACTCAATTCATTGCAGTTGCTTTTTTAAAAAAACAAAATGAAACTTTCTGGTCCTTTGCATTTTCCCGTCCTTTGAACGTTTTACAAGAAACTTCTGTTCTGTATGCTACATGCCAGTGGTCGACTTATCCTGAGCACCAAATGACCATATTTTCCCATTTCTGTATTAACAGAAAATAGCAAGTTTGATTAATTTGCTTCCCAACTCAA
The DNA here is from genome assembly GCF_011800145.1 of Mirounga leonina. Lineage (NCBI taxonomy): Eukaryota > Metazoa > Chordata > Mammalia > Carnivora > Phocidae > Mirounga > Mirounga leonina. The sequence goes on along the minus strand of NW_023270314.1, from coordinate 485,650 downwards.
CGTTTTCTGTATTTTATCCTAAGACTTATTTTTTTGTTCCAATTCCTAAGTAAACTTAAAAAAAAACTATTGAAAATATATTTTCATTATTCTCTTTGATTTCATAGGACCATAAAGCAGATACTAAGTATTCTTTTATAAATAAATAAACTTTCACCTAGGTGGCTTTTGTAATTAGCAAAGTATTTGAATACATGAGATATTAAGAGACAACATCACGAATAATGGTTAAAATTGCTCCTAGCCAGTTAAGACTTTATTTCTGAGGGCCTCAGTTTCCTCTTGAGACAGTAGCTTGGGTTAAATGGGGATTCACTATAGTGTGAAGTCAGAGAGGTTCACACTATGGCTTTGACACTTAAGCTAAGTGACTTTGAGCAAAATACTTAACTGAAGCCTCAGTTTCCCCATCTATAAGATGGCCATAATAGTAGCATCAGTTTGAGGATTGATTTAGATAGTGAAAGTACAGCATATTTGACCAAATGCCCAACCTGGTGGGTGTTTCATAATATTACCTTCCATTGTAGTCACTGTCCTTTCTGAGACCTGTAAACCCCAAAAGTTTGTTGGGGGTTTGTATTTTTGTATCTTTGGTTGTATTCTGTCAGTTCTTTCTGTATTTACCAAAGTAAGTATGGTTTCTTTATAGATAAGATTTTGTCATTATGGTGGCCTTGCGGTCACGGACATTCAACGGGATTGGGTTTAGTTCTGTCCTGTCTACAATTTCTGTCTTTTCTCTTGAAGTCCATTTTCCTTTGTCTCTCAGCAACCACAATCAAAATCCTTCTTTTAGCATTAACTATGCTAACCAAAAGTGAAACAGCATACTCAGCTAATGCCCAATTAACTTAATTCCAGTAATAGAGTACACCCTCTAAATTAAAATTGTCATATTTAGGTTAGAGTTTCTCCTCCTTTTCCTGTCAAGACATATTTTTTCCTCTAGACTTAGTCAAAATTTTTCTTTATTCTGACATCTATTGTAGGCCTTGATTGAATCTCGGTTTGTCCTCTCCTCAAATTATAGTTGTATTTTAACAGAGAGTTAGAGAGTACAAGTAGGCAGAATGGCAGGCAGAGGGAAAGGGAGAAGCAGGCTTCCCGCTGAGTGGGGAGCCTGATGCGGGGCTCCATCCCAGGACCCTGGGATCATGACCTGAGCTGAAGGCAGCCGCCCAACCGACTGAGCCACCCAGGCGCCCCGTATAGTTGTCTTTTAAGATCGTAGAATGTTAGAGGTGGAAGATTCTTATCTTAAAAATTCCTCCTAATATAATCTCTTTTACTTTACAAAGTAGAAATTAAAGTAGTAATTAAAGAGTTGAGCTGATCTTTTTAGGATTATAGTTTGTGTTGAAACCCAAAGAGTAGTTTCCTTTTTTTTTTTTAAGATTTTAAATTTTTTTCTTTTTAAAGATTTTATTTATTTATTTGAGAGGGAGAGAGACAGAGATAGCTAGAGAGAGCACGAGTGGGGAAGAGAGGGAGAAGCAGGCTCCCCGCTGAGCAGGGAGCCTGATGTGGGGCTCAAACTCAGGACCCTGGGATCCTGACCTGAGCCAAAGGCAGGTGCTTAACCAACTGAGCCACCCAGGCGCTGCTAAGATTTTTTAAATTTTTAAATGATCTCTGTATCCTCCGTGGAGCTCACACTCACAACCCTGAGATTAAGAGTTGCCTGCTGTACCGACTGAGCCAGGCCAGCACCCTAGAAGGGTAATCTCCTGATTTAGATTCAAATGCTTTTTTTATTTAGCCCTTGTGTGTTACTGAAATTGGTATGTTATTTACTATGTCAATATAGCTTTTATTTACCTATTTAAAAATCAGCAAAATATCTGTAGATGTAGATATAGATGTATATGTCTTATTCCTTGTTCAAATATATATTAAAAAACCTCTTCATTTTTACTAAAAATCAGAAAAACTACAAAGATGAAATATGCAGGATATTGAAAATTTTTTTTAATGTAGGATAATTTTTAACCACCTTCAATTTTTCCCTTTTATTTCTCTATAATTGTTTATTTCCCTTATTATATATACAAAAACATTGCTTTTGAATATTCCTGAGATTATGGAAAACTAAATTAGGCTGTGACTTTCAATTACTTTTATCAGTTTGAGCCCTTCCAATCCCAAAGGTCATTTTAAGCCTATTTACTATTTAAAATAAAATTACTTGGCTTTCTCAATGCAAAGTAATTGTTGAGATAATTATATAAGCAATTTAAGCCATTTCATCTTGGTAATATATCTTGAGAACAAAAGGGCATAATGTGTTGCCTGGAGTAAGAGAGAATCTAGAGTTACTGCCTTGTCATTGCATTGTATAATCACTATGTTTAGAATAACCTCTGTGTACAAAAAAAAAAAAAATGTTTTAAGTCACAAGTGCTAGGTGGAGGTTACAGAGGTGGTAGTGGTATGAAATGGAAATAGCCCATATGGTTCCTGTTCTCATGGAACTTTCTAGGTGATTTCATAGTTGGTCTGGAGCTCTTCAGTACCTTTCCTTAATATGTAAATGCCTATAAATAAGATGGAAAATGATATCACTCTAACCTCGAGAATATTTTGTCTATAACTGTAGGCTGTCCTATGTTGTCTGGACCAAACCAACCAAACAGGAAAAACCTCTTTTTTTATTTCTAATGTGACACTAGTTTTCACAATTTGCATACATATTTTATAATTTCCTGTTCTTTAAAAAAACATGTGTTTACAGTGGGTAACATGCTTTTTATGTTAGAGAAAGATTGTATTTTTCTTCCAAGGGAATGGCATGATAATGATCCATTGCTGTTTTTGGCCTTACTGGCCTTTATGTTGATCTTACCATTTTCATTCTCTTATTCCTGAAAACTTCTAGTTTTTTTAAATACACATCCCTATACTTATAAAATCCCTGCTCAGTGATAAAAAATATATTTTTCTCCATCAGCCTGCAACTAACAAATCTTTTACTTGCATAGGTTTGAAGTTGAAAAGATGTTTTCTCCTCATATTCTCTAATAAGGGAGGAATTTTTCTATTTAATTTTCAGTTTTGTTTTAAAAACCCCGGCTCTTTAATTATGAGAGATTTCCTTAAATTTATTGAGCCAGTAGAGAGAATGGAGAAAAAAAAACAGTGAATGGAAACACAGTGAATTTGTTAGAGTAATTTTTGGATTAAAAATCTGGTCCAAATTTTAGAATTGTATTTTTAAGAAAGAGACTTGTGGAATAAAAGAGTCAAGTGTCATAAATGGCTACTAGTGATCTTTAGATTCCTTACTCTTAGGTAAGAACTAACACACAAAATGTCAGATATACCTCCTGAAAACAAAATGTAAAAATTCTTTCTTGAAAACTTACCCTAAGTCTACTTGAAATAATGTACAATCTATGCTGAATTCAGTTGGTAGAATGGCTGTAAATGATTTCTGTTTTTCTCTCAGCCTTCTGTATGGCTAAGTTTTTTTTTTTTTTAATTAATTATTTTTGCTGGATTATTCTAACACGTGTGTGTGTGTGTGTGTGTGTGTACTTCACCTTGTTTTAGAATTCATTTAGAATCAAGATATTCAGAATAAATTTTTGACATGATGGTTCATATGCTTAATGTTTCTTCTGTGACTGGCTGTTCTTAAGTGGATTGCTCAAGGCATTTAGCATGCTGACGGTGAATGAGATGGTTTTCAACGGTGTCAGATTTGAACTTCACATCCTTCAAGTGTGGAAGCATTAACACTCTGGTAGTGTTAAGCTTTTTATACCATCTGCTTCCCCTGTTTTGAGTTCTGGTGATTTTCCTATGATTGCTTCTACTGGCACTCTTGAAAATTAGTGAGTCAGCCCTACAAATAAGAGTATGACCATATAATCGGATTAGCCATTGATCTATGTACCTCCAAAAAGATTACAGACTTCTAGTTTTTAAGATAAATCTATTTATTGCACTTTGATTTTTTTAATTATCAGAAAGGACAAGACCAGGAGATCAGTGTTAGGTGTGTAGTCCACCAGTCCAAGAAAGTGAAATGTAAATTTGAGAGATTTTAGAAGTTCACTTTGTAAGATGTGGAGCCAACAAGATAAGGAAATCATGAACTTTTGACTGTGTATCAAAAAGAATAAATACATAAAATTTATGTTCAAAATCTATAAAATTTTCTCCTCAAAGTTCATTTTACATTATAAAACTACAGTGGTTTAATTTTCTTCTTTTTACCATTCATTCTTGGTACAGATTCTACATTATGTGCTATGGTTACAGACATTAATTTGCAAGGCATTAGTCTATACACTACAGAGGCCAGCATCTAGTTCAGCTGCATTAAATAGGTAATATATTTTGTTTAAAGTTTCAATTAGATGCAGGACCAGAAGATATATGGTCCCTATGGGGAGTTTGAACACTTTCATGCCAATAGTAGGGTTGCTAAGAATCATGCTTGGTCTAGATGTCATTTGCTTTCCTGGAAATATGATATGAGACAGTTGATTATATTTCATTGCTATTAAAACCACATGAGCCCACCTGTTACATTAATTCATACTTTTGCCAGTTTAGTGGTAAAAGAAAAGATTGAAGTTTCAAAACTTTATTTTTAAATTGAGTTATAAGGAAATGAATACACTCAAATTAATACCTAATTATATCCTTATTCTCTGATTTCCAGAGTTTCACTATTTCTGCTTGAAAAAAAATGTTTTCTGATGCTCAGTAGAAATGAGAAAAAAAGCATACATTTTACTCTTTTATTGGGCAATGTCCATGAAGTGAATCTTCTACTCAGCAGTAAATATGGATTGGATTATTCTTTAAAAAACTGAGGTGATGTTGGGGCACGTGGGTGGCTAAGTCATTTAAGCGGCTGCCTTCGGCTCAGGCCACGATCCCAGGGTCCTGGGATTGAGCCCTGCATCAGGCTCCTTGCTCAGAGGGGGGCCTGCTTCTCCCTCTCCCTCTGCCTGCCGCTCTGCCTATCTTTGCTCTTTCTCTATGTCTCTGTCAAATAAATAAATAAAATCTTAAAAAAAAAATTGAGGTGTTGTTATATTGTACCTGGGAAATTAACTAGATTTCAAAATCTGGCATTCTTAAAAGATGCCAATTTTGATAACATTTAGATGAAATGGATATAATCCTGAGTAAGAAGAAAATCTTGTTATAAAGGACACAGTTTGGAAAATCAATGTCAAGGAAACTATAAGTTGCATGTATTTAGAATAATCAAGTAATACAAATAAAGTTTAAAATTAAACATATTACTTGGGGTGCCTGGCTGCCTTAGTCGGAAGAGCATATGACTAGTAGTCTCAGGGTTGTGAGTTTGAGCCCTACGTTGGGTGTACAGATTAAAATTTTAAAAATAAATACACTTAAAAAATAAATAAAATTAAGTACATTACTAATTGTATGTACTTTGCTGTGTATGTATTTGTATCTGTTTTTCCTAATAGGTAAGGAAAGACTTTTCTACATAAAAATCAATCATTTAACTTCCCAAATGAGCTATTATTTAGTTTTAATTTTATCTAGACTGATAGAAGCTATTGTTATACTCAAATTGAATAAAGAATTAAAAAAGAGCATGCAAAGTTTTCTTCCAGAATACAAGTCTTTTTTGCCAACATGTTACTTATGGGCATGGAGTTTTGGAACTGTTACTTTCAAGTAATCATTACAAATAGGGTGAATTTTTAAATACCTGATATATCTTAGCGAGTAATATTCATATAAAAAGGATAGTATAGATTAAATTATTCATTATGTATTATAGAGACATATTGCTTGATCCAGAAATACATATGAAATATATTCCCAAGAAGTTATATATAAAACTGAAAATGCTTTTATTATACTCTTCTGACATCTTCCTGCAAATATTCAAGTCTTCTTTCTTTTTTTTTTTTTAAGATTTTATTTATTTATTTAATTGACAGAGAGAGACAACGAGAGAGGGAACACAAGCAGGGAGAGTGGGAGAGGGAGAAGCAGGCTTCCGGCCGAGCAGGGAGCCCGATGCGGGGCTCGATCCCAGGACTCTGGGATCATGACCTGAGCCGAAGGCAGTCGCTTAACCAACTGAGCCACCCAGGCGCCCCTCAAGTCTTATTTCTTTGAATACCATTATTTTCATTAATTCTTTACAGGCTAGTACATTTATTCGTTCTTTTTTCTTTTTTCCAATGTAAACTTTGGTTTTTAAAACCCAGTTTTGTACTTCCTATATTTCTAGTGATCCCTAATTGTTTCAGTTGTATTAAGCCATTTTATTCACTCCATTGTAGTTCTCTTGAGGACAGTGTTGTATTTTTGAGGAGAGGATCATCACCTCCACCAACCAGCACATGAAAACACACAAGTCTCATTTTCTGCATTTTGGAAAATTCTGAGCATTTAAAAGGATTGGCCCCAATTTTTGTTGATTAATTATTTTTAGTGATTTATTTCCTTGAAAACATAAAGGGAATTGATTAGCCTGAACAACTCCACGATCCCCAGTTGCATGTGGAGAAATATTGATACAGGTTCCCGGCTGTTTTGCAAGTTAAATTTTGATGGCATATCAGATGTTTCCTGTATCTAACCTTACGCTGGAAATTAGGAACCTTTTTAACTTTCACGGAAGTTTGAACTCCTCCTTGATGATTAGTTTTTTTACTTAATGAGATGCGTATTCAGTTTTTTCCCTTCCATTTCTTCTTTTTGCTTATAACTACCCTTTCTGGCTTCCAGGTTTCTTCTTAAGTTTGATGCAGGAGGACTTGGTGAAGCGTTAACATGTTGGACCTTTTCATAACCCTCCTTAATTTAAGACTCATATTTCATTTTACTTCTAATCCTTCCACCCCAGTGGAAGAAGTGATAATTGTTGAAATCTGATGTCAGATACAAAACAGCCTGTAATTTCTGTAACTACTTTAATTTCTTTATCTTTTCCTGCTCTGTACAGTAGCTACTGAGCATTTCCCATCAGAACTAATGTACTAAGGCAACGGGACTGTGTTATTTTACAAAGATAAGATCAGGCGGAGAAAAGGGTTAGGATGGAAATGTAAGAGATTCACAAAATTTGACAGCCTATAGTTATAGCAAGTTTATAACATATATAAATAAAAAAATGGCCAGACTCCCTAAGGTTTCTATGTTAATGCCAACACAGTGAAGTAAAAAGTGAGAATTAAAATCACAGCAAGTTAAACTCTTGATGTAATAGGCTCCTGATGTCATATGGTTCTGTCAGACCACAGATTCTAGAAAAAGGAATTACTTGGAAATTTCTCTTCAGTGACATACTTGGTAAAAATACATCTAAATCTTAAGTTGGTACATAATATGATCAATTATTTATCAGATATTTATCAAGACTCTTTGGAGCTAGAGGCTTCTGAACTTAGGTTGGAGGACAGATAAAGAGATAAATGGTTTTGTGTCTGGCTCTACACATCTCCCTAGTTTGAGATCAGGAATATTACAATTGGTAAGATAGGTATATAAAAAAAGGGAAGGGGGCTTGAATACATGAATAACTGAGTACTAATCTGGGATTGGGAAACTCAATTTTCTAAAAAATTTCCCTTTTAAATTGATTCATGAGTTATAATTCAATAGCAATAAACATTTCAGAAAGAATTTTATTAAAAATTTGACAAAATGATTCTAAAGTTTATTTGGTAGACTTAACAGGAAAATAGAGCCAAGAAAGGTTAGAGAAAAATAATGGGAGAGACATGCTGTACTCAATATTAAAATATTAGAAAAACCTACAGTAGTTAGAGCAGTGTTGTAAACACTACACACAGATCAGAGTTTACAATTTTTTTTTTGTAGGTAATAAATGTGAAATTAAATGTTGGTGAGGAAAAGGAGTTCTTATAAAAGTTGATTGGGGACAATTGATTAAATGATGTTTAGAAAAAATAAAATTAGACCCGTGTCTCACATTATACGGCAAATGTATTTCATATGGAATAAGTAGCTAACTTATCAATAATAAAACTATATAATTAGAATATATGTCCCTCTGATAAAGAAGAATTTTTTATGCATAAATGGCAGTGACAAAACTACAAAGGAAAAGTCAACCTAATTTGCATAAATAAAAGTTAAAGTAGTCTGACATGAAAAACCATTTAAACCATCTTTTGCATATCAAAAGGGAAAGGTATATATCTTAGTTGAAAAATGGCTTAAAACTATAAAAAAAAAAAACCCACCAAACCCATCAAACAATGACCTGCAAATAAAAAATTCATGGGTAAGAATTTGTGAAAAAATTTGTAAAAATATATGAATTTTCATTAAGAATTAAAGTAGGAAAATTGATGGCTTTTTTTTCTTTTTCAAATGGACATTTCTAAGAATATTACAATGTCATTTTGCTGAGCACTTGGAAAATTTGTTCTCCTTATATAATACTGTGGAAGTGAAATTGGTACAGTATTTTGGTCGGCTGAGCAGGGGGTCCATCCCAGGACCCCTGGATCATGACCTGAGCCGAAGGCAGTTGCTTAACTGACGGAGCCACCCAGGCACCCCTGAAATTACCTTTTTAAACACAGATTAAATGAAGTATAAGTACTAGAAATTTTCTGTGTTGTTTGATGTGCACCGAAACATCAAACTTTGGAAACCTAATCAATAAATATGTTTCATTGTCACTTGCCTGTAAGTACCATGAGGGTAGAAATGAATAGTATCTCGTTAATCTTTATGCTTACCATTGTATGCATTATCCATGTTGGTTACCCTAAATTGGTATGAAAGAGAGCATTGAAGAGTATAAAAAAGAGAGACATTTAACAATTCCTCAATATTATAAATGTTGAGTAAGGGGTGATCACTTTTGGTAAAGGTGGTCACAAAAGTTGGGGGTTTTTGTTCGTTTGTTTTAGTTTTCTTAAAAGGGAATTGGGAGATGTGAGATTGGATATAGGTAGTTGAAAGGAACAGACTTCTAGTAAAAGATACGTAAGTACAGAGACGTGATGTATGACCTGATGACTACCATTAATGCAGCCGTATGGCACCTTTGAAAGTTGCTAAGCAAGCAGGTCGTAAAGTTCTTATCACAGGAAAAGAAAATGTTTTTCTTTTTTAAAAAAATGTATGTCAGATGATGAATGTTAACTGAACTCATTGTAGTAATCATTTCACGGCATACGTAATCAAGCCATTGTGCTCTACACCTTAAACTTACACAGTGAAGTAAAAAGTGAGAATTAAAATTGGGTTTTTAGGGTTGTATGTTAATTATATCTCAGTAAAATGGCCAGAAAAAAAAATACGGAATCTAAACTGAATCTTAACACAGAAATACACTATCGAGCAGGGACAGGAGAAACAAAAGGTAACTCTAGCAAGGATGGGTAGTATGTTCCATTACGTACTCTATTCGTTATCTGCAAGCCAGAGCTGTCCAGTAACTTGAAACATGAGAATCAGTGAGATCTGGACTATTACATCATCAATAATCCAGCATTCTTTCCTTTAAGGAGTTAGCCTTTGCCTGCGTTACTTAGACCCAGGGCTTTTCAGGGAGGAAGAGTGACATTATTTGTTCTACATCTGAAACTGGTTTATATCTGCTTGAAGCCAGCCTGGAGACATCCAAATCCCTTTTGTCTGCGAGTGAATCGGAAATAAATCGGGGCGATGAACCTGATCACTACATCATCACAGCACATCTTCTCATTCTTATGAAAGTGCCTCTATTATGTCATTTTTTTTTTTTCAGGATGAGAAGGAAAAATTGTCATCATTGCTTCTTTCCTCCTGGGTGCTATAAACATTTTTTTTTATTATTATTATTGTAAGTTAAGAAGAATTATAGTACCAGAGAAGATGACATAATGCTCCTCCCTCCGCTCTCTTCCTGATCAAGTATTTTCATTTCCTTCCTTATTGAATGTAACATTTTCTTTTCCTGTGGCCATTTCCTTCATGGACTTTTTATGATTTTAATATTTTAATCAAGCTTGAAGGATTACATATATATCCTTCTCTCCTAAAACTGAATCCACTGATGGCACTTTTTGCAGTTATTTTGTCTCCTAATTATTTTTTTATAGTATTTGGACAGAATGGTATGGTAGAAGGAGCCAGAGAGAGAGCTCTGATCTGAATCCTGAATCTGTCATTTGCTTAGCTTTGAACCTTGAACAAGTTGCCTCATCTCAGTGAGCCACAGTCTCTTCATTTGTGAAATGAGACTGATGTTAATTATAGTGTAGGGATAATATGAAAGTATAAATATGTTTAAGACATTAGTAGGTATTTGATAAATAATAAGCTTTGTATGGCAGGCAGCTCGATGCCATGGGGAAAAGTGTGGGCTTTAGAGCCATTCAAAACTTTTAGAATAGGATTATTAACTGTCCTTGTGCAAGTCACTTATCATTCCCGAGCCTTCCTCCTCATCCGTAAAATGGGTCCTCTAATCCCTAGTACAAATGAGAAGTGAGAAGTATGAAACTTCTACCTTGTCAGTGACAGGGGTGTATCCAGTTGTTGCCCGTATATTGTTTGTTCCCCTCATCTTTATTGAGTCACTTTTAAAACATTTAAATTCATCCATTACCTTTTTCTTGCATTTTAGGGTTTGCATCTTGATTTTATTACTACTTTTATAGGCTGTTTCTGTGTTAAGATTAACCATAGCACTCAGGTGTATCTCCTAGGATACATATTCTCCTCTTAAGAGTTGAGTACCATATGCAGCAGAAGCATTTTTAAAGGTCAACTATAGACTATTACTGTTCTTCCTTATTCTTTTAATTCCGTAGATAAGCCCAAGGCAAAGTGAAATGATCTCGATGGCCAATGTATCACAAGCTAGAAAACAATTTTCCAGGAGTGAGAAAGAGTATGCTTTTCCCCTGAGCTGGAGAGTTGAAAACTTTGTGATTGTTCCCTACTAGCAGGTTAAAGCTTTGTGCTTTGAGGTCAGGTTGTCCTGGGTTTGAATTCCAGCTTTATGGAATTCCACTTTCCACCTTTATGACTCTGTGTGTTTTATTCAGCCATCCTGCTTCTCAATGTTCTCATCTGTAAAATCCAGAGAAAGACATTCTTTAGTAAAAAATGAGATTCATGTATAAAGCAACTAATATAGAGATTGAAAATTATTTCATCTTGCAAACCAAATTTGAACAGGTAGTTGGTAGTGGTTGAATGAGAGTAATGTGTGAAGGTTCCTCGTGGGGCTGAGTGAGAGAACATTCTACATGCCCAAAGATAGAGAATGAGAGGGGTAGGTGCTTATAAATTAGGAATGTGCCCCCTATGGCTTGCTACCCTAATTCATAATAAATATTCAGTGAATGATTGTCATTGTTATCATTGAGATACAATGAATGGTTACCTGAAGTTTTCCTGAGTGGTAATGGTCATTTACATTTTCATACACTTGCCACGATGCAATATTACATTATATTTCCTATAGCCCTTTCATATTTCCCTATCTCACAAGTTCTTCAAATTAATAAGTTACTTGTGAATTATTACTGAAGAAAATGGGCTAGATGCTAATTAGCAAGTTAATATTTCATCTCAAAATAGCTTTTAATAATAGATTTATGACTTGGAAAAATCAGAACACTTTCTGAAATGATCTTCAGACAACAACTTAAATATACAGATTTCAATCTCAAAAACAATGTGAAATTTGGGTTCTCTCACAATCTTTTTTTGTGCAGAAAACCTGTTTACTATTCTACAAATTAGTTGAATTTTTTATAAATGAAAAGTAGAAGTTATGTTAAAGCTAATGATGGTACAGCTTCTATAAGCTGACCTATGAGCACTGGAAGACCCAAAGAGGAATTTCAGGCTGATTCCAGACAGAATCTCTAATCCCTCCCATCTTTTAACTCTAACTGTGATGTTAATCTGTGTTTTCTACTGGCTTTAGAGTCCACTGTAGAGATCAATATTTGGGTAGAATTTGTCATTAATTGCTTTAAATTTATCAATACTTTAGGGATTGTTGCATTCTTTCTGTTACATAAATCATATCTAGTATTGTTGCAGTATGAAGAAATGGTTTGCTTTCCCTAAAAAAAAAAAAAAAATTACTGTTTGCTTATTTTTGGGAAACATTTGTTAGCTCAACATGGCAAAAAAGAAAAAATCTGTCTGACAATGTTTTCATTTTTATGGAGATATTATAATAAAAATACAAGATTATAGAAATAGGAAAATTAAAAAAAATTCATGTCTAATCCTACCACCAACAACTGTAAGCATTTTGTGTATTCCATTCCAGTCTTTGGTCTTCGCTTCAGTATTTCTTTCAGTGAACCCAAGCACTCTATTTAATCTCACCAAATTCTTCTTAAATGCAAACACATTTTAAGTTTTAGATTAAAAGAAAAAACTTCCAGCTATCATTTTTATGACAGTATAGTTTAAGAACTGTTCTGAGAACTAGAAACACATCGATGTGCGTGAGTGGTATGTACATTTTTGTGCATATTACAGATTTGTCACCAGTATTTTTTACTAATGAGCCGAGCAAAGGGCACTCAAAAGGTCAGGACACTCAAATCAGTTCAATTCATCAAACATATTTGTATTGACAGCACTGTGCTAATACAAAGAGAATATGATTCAAATAAAAGGAAACTGGTTCTTCCTTTGAAGCAAAGAGGTATAGCCAATATGGGTAATATATTTTAGGAAAAAGCCTCTGATTATGCCTCTAAATGGAAAAAGCTATCGTAATTGTGATTATTTAAGCTATAAAGGTCTGCTGGACAAATAATTCAGGTTACCAGTCTATTACCTGTTCTTAGAAATTGAGTACTTTCTATATTTGCAGTGCTTATTAAAACTATAATGCTTAACTTTTAAATACACAAATCACCTTAAAATATAATATTCTCATCAGGTAAATATTCTTCCATACTATAAGCAAATAAGGGAGGGGAGATGATAATAAGTAGAGAGCTGATATAATTTGGCTTTATTTCCAGTTTTTTATTTTTTGTTTTTCTCTTGCTTGGCTGTTAGCAAAATACTCTTTGACAGGTAAAATTTGCATAACTTAAAAATAATAACTGATCGCTGAAAGTCTTCAAACTAACTTTGTACATGGTCCTGGGCATGCTAAATAGTTATATATTCACTGGATTTTCCAAATGATACTCATAAATTTTATCTATTAAAAATATAAAACGCAAATAATTTCTGAAAGAAATCCAACACCAATGCTTAATCCAAAATATTTCTCACTCCTTCGACTAATCTTTTCTCAACAATGTAAATCTTGGCAGGACCTTAATCTTCTTTGTCTAGGTCTTCATAATTCTCTCTTACTTAGTGTGTATTCTATAAATACTTGAATTTCTGAAGGAATAAATGAATGTGAATAAAAAAGAACAACTGGCTGCACATAAGAAAGAACAAGCTTATCTTTTTTTTTAAAGATTTATTTATTTGAGAGAGCGAGCGAACAAGCAGAGGGCGAGGCAGAGAGAGGGGAAGAGCATCTCAAGCAGACCGCCCCCAAGCTGAGTGCAGAGCCCAGTGCGGGGCTCGATCTCACAACCCTGAGATCATGACCTGAGCCGAAATCAAAAGTTGGACGCTCAACAAACTGATCCACCCAGGCGCCCCCAGACCTATCTTTAGGAAAAAGAGAAGACAAAGGGCCTATGCTTGTGGGTTTACTGTTACTAGGTTAAAAATTAAAGCTTTATTAGTTACTGAATTTTTTAATTTAGCCATTTCACTTAATTTCTCCAAACACAAGTTTTCCTATTTGCAAATTGGACGTGATGATGACTTTTTGGGAATCAGATGAGATGATGGGTGACAGTCCAGAATTTTGAATTCTGAAATTTCAAGGGATGTAAACACGATGATGTGACGCCATTGTAGCTGTTGGAAAGCTGTGGCCTCAGGTTGATCATGTATTTCTTTCCAGGTGAAGCATACATGCGATTAAGCAAACTCCCTGAAGCAGAGCATTGGTATATGGAATCACTGAGATCCAAGACTGACCACATTCCTGCTCATCTTACCTATGGGAAACTGCTAGCTCTAACAGTGAGTAACCACCTTCCTTCCTCACCCTTTTGGAGCTGGTTTGCTCCATGCAGACTGAGATGGATAGAGTTTAAGGTATTGGTTCTCAGCCAGTTAACTCGGACTGTTAGGGAGTAATGATGGTAACACTGTCAGAACTCTGTATAGAACCTATAGAAAAATGTATTTCTGTAGGGTTTACCATAGATAAAATGTGGTATGTCTTGATCCTTGATGTAACTTAATGGAAAAATAGAAATGGTGAATCCCAAATACGGATTACATAATGAATTTGTCACAATAACAATATTTGTGTAAAGATTATGTTCTACAAACCACACCATTAGCCCCAAATGGGCTACACTGTAGAATGAAGCTGGATTCTTTCCAAACAACCAGCATTATGTAAGGCTTTGCATGTGTGTCAGTTAGTGTCACCTGGAATTCCTACTAATTAGAAATCATTCTGTGAGAGAAATGGTGCCATCATTCGACCACCCACTATGTGACAAGCAGCCTTGGAGGTCACATTCTCATAGAAGTGGTGTTCCTTTGAAGCATAAGAAATTGCTGGTATTCTACCACTGTGATTTAGAAAAATTGTAATTCCGTGTATTTCAAAGTAAACTTAATGTCTTATTTTACACTATAGGGGATTGTTCAAAATATTTAAGTAAATTTTCTGAGTTTATCCAGCTAATAATAAGTAGCAGAACTAGCCTTCAATCCTAATCTGAATCTATTATCTGTGCTGTTTTAGTTATATCACCTAATCTCTCTTCAATATTAATAAAAATAAATGACTCCTAAAAAGCATAGAGCAGATGGTCAGGAAAGTGATTCTGAAGTGAGTTTATAGAAAAGTATTTTATAATTATGTAAAAGTAATAATATTTTTTTTTCTACAGAAGATGGACTAAATACCTGAAATTATTATGTATCCATATGAAGACACAACTAAAATGCTATTAATGAAACTATGTAGGCAGACTCAGTAGCCAGAAAATATACTACTTTTAAAATATATCTAGATATGCTTAATAAAATAGATATACTCTTTTTTTTTTTTAAGATTTTATTTATTTGACAGAGAGAGACACAGCGAGAGAGGGAATGCAAGCAGGGAGAGGGGGAGAGGGAGAAGCAGGTTCCCCACTGAGCAGGGAGCCCGATGCGGGGCTCGATCCCAGGACTCCAGGATCATGACCTGAGCCAAAGGCAGACGCTCAACGACTGAGCCACCCAGGCGCCCAATAGATACACTCTTAATGCGTAACTGAGCTCAAAACGTAGTGAGACAATTTTCTAGGGGCTAGCAATGAGGGGTAACTGAATGCTAGAACAGTAAACAGTTGGCTGATCTGCAGCTGATTTGGGAGAGTTTACCAGTTGTGGTAACAGGAGAGAATGGGTTTTTTGTTTGTTTTCATTCTTGCTGGAAATGGAAAGCTTCGGACCAATGGAAAGCCAGGGATTAGGTACTTAAGGAGGAAAATTCATACCTTCAGTGAAAAAATAATCTAGAATAAGTTTGCTTACTGATATAAGAAGGCATTATGAAGGTTTGCCTATCTCAGCATGGGATTTGAATGGAGAAGGAATGAGTTTGTGCTACTGCCCTCCCTTTATCAGGTTTTGAATTTTGAATTTGCTTTACTTGCATGATGATGAAATTCCTAGACCAAGAAATTAAATAAAAATCAGGCCACTAAAAACTCTTGCTGAAGAGATTACTGAAGATGTCCTTCAAAAGAACACAGTTAGATCTGGAAGGAGTTGCTGAGTATGTTGCAAAAAGAATGGTGAACAAAGAAATGGTGATCATGTGGGTAAATAAAGAATAATAATAAATATTATGCTAAATATTTATAATATTGAATAAAATATTGAGAAGGAATAGCCTCACAGGAACAATCAGAATGGTGGGGGAAATGATATTTAAACTGATTTTTGGAAGTCAGAAAGTGGAAATTGATTTGTCAGAACAGAGTCCACCATCTGAAGAGGCTTTGGAATGGGATAGCAATGAAAAGAGATCTTATGTACTCAAAAAGAAGCTCAGAGAGACTCAAGACTTGAAAGCAGTTGGCATGGGAGAGAGTGAGTTAAGGAGCCTTTATTGAATCGGATAATCAGCTGTCAGCTGCGTCTGGAACAGTCAGGTCTCTCCTCCCGTGTGAGCAATGCCAGCAACTGGGCGCTCACCTCCAAGGCAGGGAAAAGGCTTATAGTGGTGCAGCAGTTGAGTAAAAGAGGTTCATGATTCAGGAACAGCTTGCACAATCAAAGGTGAAATGCAAGGAGGACTGAAAAGATTGATTCAGTGTCTTCCGGTGGAGCACACAGATGGTCAGTACCTCTCCTCCACCACAAGCAGAATACCAGCACCACAGAGTTTACGCTCACCCAGCACTGTGTGTGCGTGTGCGCTCCCACACACACACACACACACACACACCCCACCTCCCAAGAAATTTTTGAATTCTTATCTGGAGAAATTGAATCACCATAGGGAAAAGAAATCTTTATACCTTTGGAGATCACCTATTAATGGCTATCTCCCAAACCAGATGCACAAAAGTGAATCTTTCCCATCTGGGAAGCACACCTATAGCTAAGGAACTCCATTCAGCTTTTATTAAGTAGCTTTTAAATAACAGCGGACAACCAAGGATCATCACTCATATTTAAAAAGCCTCAACTATAAAAGATTGGAACTGAAGCAAATTATTAGGAGAAGGAAGCTAGAGGAAACAGAAGAAAAAAATTTTTTAAATCCTTAGAAATTGTAGAGTGCCTGGGTGGCTCAGTAGGTTAAGCCTCTCCCTTCGGCTCAGGTCATGAGCCCAGGGTCCTGGAATCGACTCCCACATCAGGCTCCCTGTTTTAATGAGGAGCCTGCTTCTCCCTTTCTCTCTACCCCTCTCCCATGCTTGTGCTCTCTCTTCCATGCTTTCTCTCTCTCAAATAAATAAATAAAATCTTAAAAAAAAAATAAATACTTAGGGGCACCTGGATGGCTCAGACAGTTAAGCATCTGCCTTTAGCTCAGGTCATGATCCCAGGGTCCTGGGATCGAGTCCCGCATCGGGCTCCCTGCTCCTTGGGGTGCCTGCTTCTCCCTCTGCCTGCCGCTCCCCCTGCTTGTGCTCTCTCTCTGCCAAATAAATAAATAAAATATTTAAAAATAAATAAATAAAAATAAATCCTTAGAGTTGGTAACATAGCATTTTATAAAGCAGGATGCCATAAAAACATAAATAATGAAAAAAAATAACCAAGAAAGAGCTTTTAGAAATTAAAAAGATGATGGCAAACAATTTTCACTTAAAGGATGGGAGAATAGGGGCACCTAGCTGGCTCAGTTGGTAGAGCATGGGACTTGATCTTGGTGTTGTGAATTCAAGCCCACATTGGGTGTAGGAATTACTAAATAAATAAATAAATAAATAAATAAATAAATAAATAAAGGTTAGGAGAATAAAGTTGAGGAAATCTTTCCATATGCAAACAAAAAAATGAAGAAATAAGAAATATGAAGGCAGAAATTATAAAAGAAACTAATATGAAGGCCTAATAGAGAAAGAACAGAGAAAGGGAAAGGAGAACATTATTCAGAATTCAGGGTATAAGTTGCTATTGGAATAAATTTGTTTTACCCTATAAACATTTTTTCATTTCCTATTCTAACAGGATGATAATTCACGCAGTTGCACTTAAGAACAGAATTCATATCTACCTCTTGCCGCAACTGCTGTCTTTGAGATGTTCTTATGGAATTCAAATGGAAACATTTTTAATTAGATTGATAAATGGCCCCCTTCAAAAAAAATCTATAAAAGTTTAAGATGCCTGATTTTTTTTTTTAAAGTCATTTGGCAAAGAAAAAAAGATGAAAGCTCAAATGTACTTAATTCTGAATCTACCTAGACCGTGACACTGCTTTGGATATAGAAACCATGTGTTCTTTTTTTTTCTTCATTTTAAACCTGAATATTTTAAGTTTCCTGTACAAAAATATGATTTTACAGGCTGCTTTATTTTTTAGAAAGCATTTTTTTTTAAAAGAGACAAGATTTAGAAGTTTAATTTACTGAAACATATGGAAAGGAAGGAAAGACTCGTGTATTACAATCCAAATTTTAATTCCCCCCACCAACCAAACTTTTATAGTTTCCGACTAGCTGATTAGATGAAATACAAGCCTTATTATGGAAAGGCTTAAACTCACCATGCCAATACCCCCACAACCGTCTTTAGCAGTCTCTTTTTGAATTATGAGATTTGGCAAATTTCTTATCCCAATGGATTGCCTTTGTCTAATTTTGGGTTTGTTGGCCTGGTAATATGCCATTGACTTAACATGGAATTGGCAAGGTGGAAAATGCCACATATTTTGACTTCTGAAGGCTTTAAATATATTATAAAATGGAATTGGCTATTAGTCTCAAGAGAAGAGGAATAGAAATGGGGTGTGGTGTTTTCACTGTTTCGTCAAAACTGACCACAGTTGAAATATGTAAAAGTGACATGCAGCTAAATCAGACTTATGACTGTAGTATAAGATTTTATATAAGAATTATATTTTATAAGAGAAATTAGAAAAAAAAAATGATTGCTGATGGTTTCATTACAGCCAGTATGTTTTTTGTACAAATTTTTCTTTAAGGGTTTGTAGTATTTATGGTATTTAGAACACTTCAAATCGATTTTGAGTTTCCCAGAATGCTTTGACAAATTCCATAAATCAAATCCTTTTTTATTCCCCTGGAAAATGTCCTCTGTCTCTCTCTTCCCACTCAAATTTTATTACTTCTGTGAAGTCTTGCCTGAGTCTTTCAAGCAGTCACTTTTTTCTTCTCTGTACTTCCATAGCCCTGGTTTCAGTATCTCTATAATAGCACTTCCCAGATCGATGGCAGCTGTAAATCTACATCTTTTGACCATAGACATGGAGGAGGAGCTAACTTTTCACTTATCTTTTTTATCTCTTCAGTATGTGGCATTTCCCTATCTTGATATAACTATCCCTGTATTCTCTTGTACCTTTCAGTTTTTAAGTTATTTAAGGGCTGGGTACATGACTTCTTAATATTTTTGTTTCTCTGCTCTGATCCGTGTTTCCCCATTAATCCCTTCATTTAGGCAGCATGTGTATTGAAACTTACTACTCCATTCTAGGCATCACTCGACTCCCAATGATTCGTACTGAATAAATGAACAAGAATGGCATGATTATACAGTGGACATGGTCTAATCCTCCAAGACCCTAGTGGGCATAAAAGGGGTGTATATTTCTTGAGTGCTTGTGGTTGACATGTTTTTTTGGGAAACTTTACAATGAGTATTATCCTCTTTTTATAAATGAGGAAACTCAGCTTCAAAGATTTAAGCAACATCTCCAAGAATAACTTAGCTACTAAATAGCAGAATTGGATATAACCTCAGGGTTTTCTGAATTGAACATCAGTAATTTTAACTTTAAATAGTTTAAAAGTAGAGTCTTTGTTTTTTTAACCCCTTGTCACACCTGATTGGAGATTCCAAAAGTAAGCCGGTACTTCATACCACCCCTTTTTTATAACTTACTTTTAAACATCATCTCTAAATACTAGTTTAGTTTGAGTGCTTTAAACACATTTTTATTATTAGACATCATAGGTCGTGAACTTGAGACTTCTGTTTTCAGCTGTTGGCACTTTTAGGTCCTACACTGTAACTAGAATACAAATTTTCCAGGATACCATAGAGAATAGCTCTGCCTTAGGGTCACTGGTACCCTCCATGTTTAAATATAGTTGAGCCCGGGTGACATCTCTTTAAAAAATATGGAACTTTCATACCAATGTCATGTTCCATTAAAATACTGAACACGAGCTCTCTTTAAAATTGTGATTTATTCCTTGTTTGAACTTTGTTACCTAGGGCTAATGCCATGAATATCAAATTGGGCATGCATTAAGAGAGAAAGGAAGGAATAACATTTCCATTATTTTGGTATTTTAGATGATTTTTATAGTTGTTTCTAAAGCTGTGTGTTCTCTATTTGTGTGCACATCCTTACTTTAATTTTTCTTGGTCTTCCTCTCTTTTTGTCCTATTCAATTTATTTAAGCCAAATATTTTGCGGTTTTTGTGAGCCAGTAAAATTAATATTGACTTAAATTGTAGTAAAAGCTCCTTGGCTGTTAGCTTATTTTCCAGGTTTGGGTTAGTAAGAGAGAAGGAAGGATATGGGAGACTCTGACAGTAATTCTTGATACAGAAAACCTTTATTTTGGCTACTGCATGGAAGCACTGAGCCAGATTACTGTGTCTAGCCAAAGTTAATTGGGCTACATAAAACTCCAGTTGTGAAAGTACTTGTGGATCGGTAGTAAAGTTCCATTCCCCAAGGCCACGGTGGTGTCAAGGTTGTCCATCTGGAAGGGCAGTGCTCTGTGTTTCCTTGGGTCTTTTGTAATAATTATTGCTGTTTAGACCTGAGATTATTTTTCCATTTGGTTTTCTTTAAAGCAAAGCTCTTCTCATTTTGTATGTTGGCTAGCGTTTGGGTTGCTTTGTTTTATTACAGTCTCTGCACAGCCATGTTTCGATTGGAGGAAGAGGGGGACAAAATGTCTCCATGACTCTGATGGATGATTATTATGGAGATGTTCAATTCAAGTTGCAAAATGTATTCCATGAAAAGAGAAGGCATAATATCACATATATCATTCTACTGAAATACTGAAGGAAATATAGAAGAAAGTTTAATTTATAGTATTCAGCTAAGTATTTTATATGAAGTTACCTCATTTAAACATAACAGCGTTCTGGAGATAGTATAGTTATCATTGTATTATTTTCACTCTGAAGCATAATGAATCTGGTAGTTTGTTTTTTTTTTAGAAACCACTCACTCACTTCAAGATATGCATTTTGTTATTTAGAATCAATCTTACAATTATTGTACTTATTGCTGCTAAGTGACAGGACTCCAGATATCTCAAAATATTCCAGACTTTTATTTTGTTTTTGTATGTCAGTTAGTAGAAGTCATTGTTAGAGATATTCTGTTTTGCCAGATAGTCTCAGGAATCATAAAAATTAAAATGATCAAGTCCTCAGGCAGTAAGGGTCACATGAAATAATTCTAGCTGCTTTATTGCTACATATACATACAGCTATGTTTGAAAAAAATGTTAGCTTTTTCTGTAGGGGTAAATAAGGTTATATTGCTTTTAAACCAAATTATATTGCATTGTTATTTTGTTGATTTGGTTTCTGTGTTTGGTCTATAGTTATCATCTAGTGCAATTTAAGTAGTCCAGCAGGCTCAGGCCTTATAAGCCCCCTGTACTCTGGCATACCACATTATTGGAATGATGGAGATGGAGAAGTGGTGTTTCCCTTAAATATACCTTGGCTTTCTTGCAGGAGTCTAAAAAAAAAATCCTTTATAAAAAAAAAAAAAACACCTCCATTTTTATACACATTTTCTGAGCCTGAACTTCATTTCATGCTCCGTAGTAAACAGTGGGGATACAAAGACCAGCAGGGCATTTCCTTCACCTCAAGAAGGCCTCAATGTCTTCTATTTAGGAGAAATTCATAACAAGGCAATCCATAGCCACTATAGCTGTGGGCTGCCATTCTTTTGACTTTTGTCATGGTTTTTGTTTCAGAAGGGACAGTTATGTAGGTACCTTAATCTTACTTCCTTACTCTTTAATTTTTATTATAGGCATGGGCTTCCACACCACTTGGTAGGCATTTTTCTTCCACTTTACAGTTCTTTAATTTCTTTTTTTTTAACAGACTTTTTTTTTTTTAAAGATTTTATTTATTTATTTGAGAGAGAGAATGAGAGACAGAGAGCATGAGAGGGTGGAGGGTCAGAGGGAGAAGCAGACTCCCTGCTGAGCAGGGAGCCCGATGTGGGACTCGATCCCAGGACCCTGGGATCATGACCTGAGCCGAAGGCCGTCGCTTAACCAACTGAGCCACCCAGGCGCCCCCAGTTCTTTAATTTCTTAAATGAGCCCCAGTTACGTATTCTTATACTACATGTATTATACTTCATGACTTCCAGCTTGTTATTCTTTGACTCTCCTGTCATGTAATGCAGCATGGAAACATTTTAATGTGAGTTAAACACTTTCAATTTTATGTTTTTATATTTTCCTCACTTGACTTTTTTTTTTTTTCCTAATAGAAGATTTGAGTAGCTTTCCTTGTTGGAACAGCATCCTGTTATAAGCCTATGTTTATCTTTAGGAAGGGTGATACACACAACATACATTTTCAAAAAAAGGTATCTTTTCTCCCAAGTAGTTGTTAGATCAATATTTTTGCAAAAGGAGATTGCCTTTTTTTTTTCCCCTGTGGCATCTGGATATGGACATATATATTCCATATATATATATATGGACACACACACACACACATGCACACACATACAAAGGAGGCCACATCTGTTCTAAGATGTGAAAGTTTTCATTTTTGCAGTCTCATAAATAGGTTCAAATCAGCCCAACCATGAATATGTTCACAAACCCATAAAGTTTTTGTGTTTGCTCTTATATTTACCCACATTACATTTGAGGGGTACCTCCTGCAATTAGCTAATACTTGTTATCCTGCAATGAACTAGACATTTTATATATGCTAGTCCAATATGTCCTGATGCAGTGCCACAATCTAGATACCATTATATAGAAGGAAGCTGAGGTTCACGGAGGTTCAATCAAGATCAGTGTCCAAAGCCTATTGGATTTTACCACTCCTAGATTTTTCTGAAAGCTGTACGATTTAAATTGCTCTCCAGCCTTTTGTTTATTATGATAAAACACACATAGACGGTGCCTCATGTGCATGAATGTCTAACTTCCAAATGCACAAAAATTTATTTTTAAAACAAATCTTCCTTCAGTTTTCAGATTTTCTCGTAAAGCAATTCTGAGGTGAAAGATAATTTCTTTGTATATTGTTCAATGAAAAAAGAATTTTAATGGGTTATTGTAAAATGGATTCAGGTATCTATGGATGTAAAGTAACAAGGAAATAGTGAAGTTTAAATTTTTAATTTAAATATGGTATATGGCACCCCAAAAATGGCGTAGAGTTTCTCTCATATTTTAGGTTTTGAAGGAGGCTCTGTGATATTCCCAGCTGAAAGGGAGGACAGTGTGGGATGCCTGGGAGTCATGACTGCTCACCTTTACCTGGAAGAACATTGAGTTGGAGCTGAAACACCTGAGATTTACCTGCCTAGATATTTATTTCTTCTCCTATTGGGAAGCATAGTTCTTTTCAAAGGCTTAACATTGCAGGACTCTCATTTCTGAGGTATAATTGAGGCTCTTTGTCAAAAGTGACAAGATAAGGTACATTCTTGACTGTTCACTGTAACTCAGGTTCATTGTAATAATACTGTAGGTAGCAGCATACAGGATTCTCCCATAAATAGGACCCTTGGGTCAGTTTGATATTAGCCATGTGGCATTGGCTTTAAGGTGGGCACAGACCGTGTATTATACGTATTATGATGTCATATAATGATAGAAATAAGTAGTGTAGTTGTTAGATGTAATAGTCTGGGAAATTTTTGTCCCTGAGAAATAGTATATAGTATATTTTATTTCTTATTTCTTGAGATGAAACAGTAATAGAAGAACAAAATTTCTGTCTGCTTGAATCAGAAATTTACTCACCTTAGGCAGAAAATTACTAATCAGGAGCCCACGCTCTTACAGTTTTAAGATACCTTTGCATACCTCACAAAGATTACCTCAGCTAAGGTATAAGATTTAGCTGAAATCTGTTATTTGGGTTCAAGATAGTTTCCTGAGGTATCTGTTTTCTTTTTCTTTCTTTTTTTTTCTCCCCACCTAGGGTGCACATTCTTCACAACTGGTAATTATCTTCTGCACTTCATTTTCACTTATGTGGAAGACGGGTCTTCCATCCTGTCCCCGTCCCTACTTCCAACAGTACACTAATACCTTGCTCTGTATAAACATACACACACACATATGTATATATATGACACGTATGGAAGTTGGTAACTTTGCTATGACTATAAATATTAACTAAGTTGATCCAGTAAGTAATGTTACATGGCGAGAATGGATTTTACTTGATAATAAAAAGAGAGATTTCAAATACAGTGAAACTTAAAGTTGCCAAAATTTTGCCACTGACATTATTGTTTGGATAGTTTCTATTAAAACACTATGACCAGAATGTATTCCATAGACATTAGTATATCTAGATATTACTTAAAAATTTTAGTGTGGGAAAAACTGCATACCACAGTTCCTTTTTTTTTTTTTTTAAGATTTTATTTATATATTTGACAGAGAGAGAGACAGCGAGAGAGGGAACGCAAGCAGAGGAAGTGGGAGAGGAAAAAGCAGGCTTCCCGTGGAGCTGGGAGCCCGATGTGGGACTCGATCCCAGGACCCTGGGATCATGACCTGAGCTGAAGGCAGACGCTTAACGACCCCCCTTCTTAATATATGTTAATATTCATACTATTAAAGGCTCTGAAAGTCTTATTGTATTTAAAGCCCTTCTTAGTGTATTTGTCATGGATCCCTTCTTTTTAATATGAATCTCTTATCATCCAGAGAAAAGAATGTTCTGCCAAATGAATTCTGAGGAAATATATAATATATCAAATTGAAAGGGGGCGGGACAGAGAGAGTGCAGAAGTTCTAGAAATATACCTAAGTGAAAAAGGCACTGAGTTTTACCTGGGAGACCAGTGAGTTGGAGCTAGAACACCTGCTAACCTAGTAATTTCTTTCTTAAGTAGTCATTCAGTTTTAAACATCTAAGAACTTTAGTGAGTGTAGTTCGTTGCTTTCCTCTATAATGGGTAGACAGAGTTAGTAGGAAAGTTCCAGAAATCAGGACAGAGATACCACCAAGGTCAACATTTTGGAAGAAAATGTTTATTCACATTGGGGCTAGGGCTACTCTAAAAATAGCTATTTGTCTAAATTAGTTCAAAACCGGAATGAATTGAACTACAGTTGATAATGTTATAATGTGGATGTGTTTAGCATCTCCAGAATACAGGTAGAGAAGAACAACTTTGTTTTTATGCTCACTAAATTTGAGCTGTAATTTTGAAAGAAGAAATTCACTTTATTAATTTGTGACTAGATATAAATTATCTTTTGGTTTTTTTATTTCTGAAATAGAAATAGCATTTGATCATGGCAATATTTAAGATCTTTTCCTGACATGCCTGTACTAAATGCTTATACTTAAATCCTACAAAGAGTAATACATAGAGGAAGTAGTTTCGATTTTGCTTGAGTTTTTTCCTTTGCCTGGAATAATCTCATCTTCCCATTTAGCAGTTTGAATCATAATTGGTGTTTTAAAAGATTTTTATCTTATGAATTTGCTGTTGTTACAAACTATTTTGAGCATATAGGAAAAGAGAATGTTGTAGCAAATACCCCATGTATTTTCAAATCAAATAAGCCAAAGGCTAAAATTTTGTGGCATTTATTTTAGATTTTTAAGAAACTAATTTTTTGAGTAAACACTTTTAGAACAGTTTTAGATTACAGAATTATTGTGAAGTTAGTACAGAGAGTTCTAGTATGCCCTCAAACCAATCTTCTCTATTAACTTCATGTTCTAGTATGGTACATTTATCATGATTAATGAGCATTATTATTAAATTAAGTTTATATTTTATTCAGGTTATCTTCACTTTTTCCCTGCTGTCCTTTTGTTGTGCCAAGATCCTACACTTCATTTAGTTGCCTTGCCTCCTTAGCTCTACCTGGCTATGATAGTTTTTCAGGCTTTGCTTGTTTTAGAGGAGTACTGTCATATATTTTGTAGAATGTTCCTCAATTGGTCTTTGGCTGATATTTTGTTATTAGACTGGAGTTACTAGTTTTGAGGAGGAAGATCGTAGAGATAAAGTATCCTTCTCATCATATCAAATCAAGGATATTCGTATATTATCAATATGACTTACCACTGTTTATATTAACTTTCATGACCTGGCTTGAGATAGTTTTTATCAGATTGCTCGAGTGTAAAAACTCTTTTTTTATACCCTCTCTTTCCATATTGTAGTCTTTGAAAGGAGGTTGCTATGTGTGGCTCATATTTAAGGAGTGCAGGTATTCTCTCTGCATAAATTATTTGGAATTCTTCTGCATGAGAGATTTGTCTCTTCTCCCCATTTATCTATTCAAAATTTTAGGTTCGCTTATACATTGGATTATAACATGATACTACTACTTTATTTAGTTTGTTGCTCAGATTAATTCTTTGCCCAACTTTGACCAACAGAAACTCTTCCAGAGGCCTATATGTCCCCTTGACATACCTTCATCATTGTGTGTGTGTGTGTGTGTGTGTGTTTTCCTTTGGGAACTTTCTTACTTTCTGTCACTAAAACATGCTCCGGGCTCATCTTACATATTTACAGCCCAAGTCCTAGAATCAGGCATTTTTTCCAAGGAGCTCTGGTTCCTTTTATTGGAGAATGGTTTAGAATCCAAGAACTTGGTTCTTAGGTGTACTTACTGCTACTGGGGTGTTATTGCTTCTGGGCTCTTCTCGGGTGACGGAAATGTATGGCTATATACTAACCAATGTATATACACATACCTATAATATACTATATGTAACTGTATCTGTTTTAAACTAAACACAAGTTATACTGATGCCTTTAGTTCTAATCCATTACCATATAAATCTTTCTAGTTTCCTTTTCTTCTTTATCTGTAACTTCCATTCCAACAGAGATAAATCTGGCTTCCACCATCCACCCTACATTTTCTTATCTGTGCATATTCTACTATTCGTGTGTAGTTGTTTTAGAATTGTTCACCTGTACTGCCATGGGAAAGAGCTTTATCATCTAGAGGACTGTTCTTATGTGTAATTTCTTCTGCCTTCTGTTTTACACACTTCACTCATTTTCCAACTTAACATAGATTAACACCTTGGTCCCTCACCCCATTCAGTGAGTTTGTTTCATGTATTTGTCATATATATGATTCTTTTGTCACATTCTGTATTCCATCCTGGTGTCCCCTGACCTTCTCATTAGCCTCCCCTTTATATGTAATAATTTTCCTTTCTCTGAGGTCTTTGTCTGAAAGTAATATTCCAACTTTATTTGATTAGTGTTAGCATGGTTTATCTTTATCCCTTTGCTTTACTTATCAGTCTTTATATTGAAAGTGGGTTTTTTGTAAACATATAGTTGGTCTCTTTTTATTATTATTATTATTATTATTATTATTATTATTATTATTATTATTCACTGTTGACAGTCTCTGCTTTTAGTTGGAATATTTATAGACCATTCACATTTGGAGTGATTACTGACATATTTGAATTAATATTAGCCATGTTTATAACTATTTTTTTTATTTATTGTCAGAGGCTTTTTTTTTCCTTCTCTTTTTTTCTACCTTGCTTTTTTATGTGTGTGTGGTTAAAAAATATATAACATAAAATTACCATCATAACCATTTCTAAGCATATAGTACAGTAGTGTTAACCATATGCACATGCAGATCTCTAAAAATTTTCCATCTTACAAAAGTGAAATTCTGTACCCACTGAACAATAGCTTCCCTCCTCCCTGCGGCTTCTGGCTAACATCACTCTATCCTCTGTTTCCAAGAGTTTGACCACTCATACATGGAGAATCATGCAACATTTGTCTTCTGTGACTGGATGATTTCACTTAGCATAATTGTCTCCAAAGTTCATCCATTTTGTAGACTATAACAGGATTTCCTTCTTTTTAAGGCTGGATAATATTTCATTGTATGTATAGACCATGTTTTCCTTATCTGTTCATCTGTCAGTAGTCACTTAGGTTGCTTCCACTTCTTGGCTGTTGTGAGTAATGCTACAGTGAACATGGGTGTGCTGTACATAGCACTTCAAGATCCTTTTTTCAGTTTTTTTGGATATATACTCAAGAGAGATTGCTGGATCATGTGGTAATTCTATTTCTCATTGTTTGAGGAACCTCTGTAACTGTTTTCCATAACAGCTGTACCATTTTACATTCCCACCAACAGTTTCTCCAAATCCTCATTAACACTTGTTGTTTTCTGTGTTTTTTTGTGTGTTTGTGGTGTTTTTGTTTTTGTTTTGTTTTGATAGTGGCCAATTTAACAGGTGTGAAGTGACCTCTTACTGTGGTTATGATTTGCATCTCTGTAATGATTAGTGATGTTGAGCATCTTTTCATATGCTTGTTGGGTATTTGTTCCTTGGAGCAATGTCTATTGAAGTCCCTTGCCCGTTTTTTATCAGATTATTTGCTTTTTGTTTGTGGTGTTGATGACTTATAGGAGTTATTTCTATATTCTTGATATTATCCCTTTATCAAATATATGGTTTGCAGATATTTTTTCCAGTTTCATAGGATGCCTTCCCATTTTGTTATATTTTTTCTTTTGCTACACAGAATTTTTTTTTAAGTTTGATGTGGTCCCATTTGTCTATTTTTACTTTTGCTCCCTGTTCTTTTGGTGTCATATCCAAGAAATTATTGCCAAATCCACTGTCATAAATCTTTTCTCTTGTTTTATTCTAGAAATTTTATATTTTCAGATCTTATGTTTAGGTTTTAACTCATACTGAGTTAATTTTTGTATATCGTGTGAGGTAAGGATCCAACTTTGTTTTGCACATGGATATCCAGTTTCCACAGCACCATTTGTTGAAGAGACTATTCTTTCTTCAATTGCATGGCTTTGGCCATATACATAAGGGTTTATTACTGGGCTCTTATTTTTGTTCCACTCTCTAAAGGTCTGTCCTGTCTATCTTTATGCCCATGCCACACTGTTTTTATTATGCTTTTTAATGTTTTAAAATCAGAACGTCTGAGACCTCTAGCTTTGTTGTTCTCTCTCAAGATTGTTTTGGCTATTTGGGGTTCTTTGAAATTCCATATAAATTTTAGGAAGTTTTTTTTTATTTTTTGTTTGTTTGTTTTGGAAAAAATGCCATTTGGGTTTTGATCAGGATTGCATTGAATCTGTAGATTGTGTTGGGTAGTATGGACATTTTAACAATATTAACAATATTAAGTCTTCTAAGCCATGGACACAAAATGGCTTTCCTTTATTTCTGTCTTTTTAAATTTACTTCAGCAATATTTTGTAGTTTTTACTGTCCAAGTCTTTTCCCTCCTAGGTGAAGTTTATTCCTAAGTATTCTTTTTGATGCTGTTGTAAATGGTTTTGTTTTCTTAATTTTATTTTTAGGTTACTTATAATTAGCATATAAAAAGACACCTGATCCCTGCATGTTAATCTTGTATCCTACAGCTTACCTGAATTGATTAGTTCTCACAGTTTTTTGTTGGAATCTTTAGTGTTTTCTGCATATGAGATCATGTAGTCTGCTGACAGACATATTTTATTTTTTTCTTTCCATTTTGGATTCGTTTTATTTATTTTTCTTGCCTAATTGTTCTGGCAAGAACTTCCAGTACTGTGTTGAATAAAAATGGTGAGAGTGGGCATCCTTGTCTTGTTCCTAATTTTAAAGGAAAAGCTTTCAGTTTTTTACTGTTGAGTAGGATGTTAGCTATGAGTTTTTCATATATGACCTTTATTATGTTGATGTAAATTTTTTCTATTACTAGTTTTTTGAGTGTTTTTATCATGAAAAGGTATTGAATTTTGTGAAATGCTTTTCCTATATCAATTTAGGTGAGCATGTGAATTCCCTCAGTTTTTATTTGTCTAGAAAGTCTTTATTTCTACTTTACTTTCTTTTTTTTTTTTAAGATTTTATTTATTTATTTATGAGACAGAGAGAGACACACAGCAAGAGAGGGGACAGAAGCAAGCAGAGTGGGAGAGGGAGAAGTAAGCTTCCTGCCGAGCAGGAAGCCAGATGCGGGGCTTGATCCCAGGACCCTGGGATCATGACCTGAACTGAAGGCAGACGCTTAATAACTGAACCACCCAGGCACCCCATCTACTTTACTTTCTTTTTTTTTTTTTTTTAAAGATTTTATTTATTTATTTGACAGAGAGAGACACAGCGAGAGAGGGAACACAAGCAGGGGGAGTGGGAGAGGGAGAAGTAGGCTCCCCGCAGAGCAGGGAGCCCGATGCGGGACTTGATCCCAGGACCCTAGGATCATGACCTGAGCTGAAGGCAGTTGCTTAACCAACTGAGCCACCCAGGCGCCCTCTACTTTACTTTCTAAGGATAGTTTTGTGAGATTTAAAATTCTAGGTTTGTGTTGTGGTTCTTTTTTTTTTTCTCTCTCAACATTTTGAATGTTTCACTCTCTTCTTACTTAATGGTTTCTGATGAGAAGGCCAATGTAATTCTGAACTTTGTTCCTCCATGTGTAAGGTGTTTGCATGTGTGTGTATTTTTTCCTCTGACTTCCTTCAAGTGTTTCTCTTTGCCTTTGGTTTTCTACAGTTTCGATATAATACACCTAGGCTTATTATTTTTGGAATTAGTCTTGCTTGGTGTTCTCTGAATTTTCTGAATCTGTAGTTTGGTGTCTGTTATTAATTGGAAAGTTTCCATCGTTATTACTTTAAATATTTCTCCAGTTCTGTTCTCTTTCTTCTGCTTCTGATATTCCAGTTACTCATGTGTTAACATATTTTAAAATTTTCTCACAGTTCTTTTGCGTTTTGTACTTTGCATTCATTTCTGTGTAATAATGCATTTCAGTTTGGGAGGTTTATATTGACCTATCTTCAAGCTCATTGATTCTTTCCTTGGCCATACTGAGTCTTCTAATGATCCCATCAAATACATTCTTCATTTCGGTTATGATTTCTAGCATCTCCTTTTAATTCTTTCTTAGAATTCTTTTCTCTCTGCTTACATTATGTATCTGTTCTTGCATGTTGTCTACTTTTTCCATTAGAGTTGTTAACATATTAATCATAGTTATTTTAAGTTCCCTTTCTGACAATTCCATCTGTTTCATATTCTAACATCTGAGTCTGGTTCTGACGCTTGCTTTGTCTTTTTGGACTATGTTTTTCTTTCCTTTTGGCATGCCTTGTTATTTTTTTGTTGAATGCCAGACATGTTGAATTGGTAATAGGAATTCAAATTAATAGACTTCTAATGTGAGGACTTATGTTAATCTGACTAGTAGTTCAGCATAGTTCAGTGTTTGTTTTAGCTATTGGAGCTGGAGGCTTTAAATTTTTCTAGTGTCCTGCTTTTATCTTCTCTCTTGGTGTTAGGCTATCTTTAGTACTATTTCTCAGAGAGACTCTGTGCCTTGAAGCCTTTAAGCATACTCCAGTATTATTGTACTAGAGTCCTGTTGTGATGGTGGTACAGTGTGAATGAGGGAGAAATGTTCTATAATCATTCAATTAAATCTCAGTCTTTCATTGGGCCAGTGTCTCTGTCCTGTGACCTTCACAAGTTTTTCTGCTTATATAGCTACTCCCCTCTCACCACCTTCCATGAGACAAAAAGAGGAGAGGAAGATGAAGTAAGAATGCCCTACCTCCACAGCTCTGTGAAAAGGCTCTGGTAAAATCTTTCACTCTGCAGAGGAAGCTTTTGTTATTGAGAAGGCTCTGGGGCTAATTCACAAGCATTACTCTCCTTCCTCTGACCTCACAGGAGAGGATCTTTTCTTGGTTCTTTACTATGAGAACCTGTTCAGGTTCCTGGAAGTAAAGGCCATGAACGGTTGGGAGCCTATCAAGGACTGTGGCCTTTGGGAATCTCTTACTCACGAGCTAGTTCACACTCAGCCTCCAGCAAGTCATCAAAATTACTTAAAATTATACTTTGCCTACCAGTTTTTGGTTCCAGGGGTTTCTGTGTCTGATAAGCACATCTCAGCTATGATTCTATTTCTGTTTCTGTTTCTTTATCTCAGTCTGTGTCTGTATCTATATCTATGTGTGAATATATTGGGAATCACAGTTATTTATGGGATGTGGTATATATTTTTGTTTTCCTGTAGTATATTGTATATAGCAAATGCTCAGTAGATATGTTCTTAATATTTCAATATTATAGAAACATATTTAGAAAAATATATTTGAAGATATAGCTTGTTTCCCTTCTCCATTAGCACTCTGTCACATTAAAGGGGATGATGCACTTAAATGAACACTAGCTCTAGATCGCCTAGATTTTTCAACCACTTATTAGCTCTGCGATCTTGGTCAAGTTATTTAACTTCTCATTATGTCATTCAACGTGTATGTATAATGAAAGCAAAAAGATTTCCTTGTTGAGAGGTTGGTCAGGAGTTAAAAGAGTATATACATGTATACAAAAGCATTTATAGCACTGCCTGGTATGCATATTATAAGGACTCAACAAATGTTAACCATTAGCAGAAAGAACAATAGCATGATTCTTATTCAGTAAAATCTGTATGTTTTTGTGTGACATAGAACTTTGTTTATTATTTGGCTGCAGTCTTTTTTGTTCAGCCTCATCAGCAATTACCCCTACAATATTAAACTTTTGATAGCTCCCTAAGTATGTTACATCTGTTCATTTTTTGTCTTTTCTAAATATGCTGCGGCCATGTCCTGGCATATCTTTTTCCTGTCTCCAGTTGGCAAAGTCCTAACCACCCATCCAGTCTTATCTTTAATACTATCTTTCATAAAATAGTTACTGATTCTTCCAGACGGCCTTAGCACTTCTCTTCCAGAGTTCTTACTGCATGAGTACATGAATATCTACTGAATACTGATGTATTACTATCGTTTGTTTTTTGAGGCACTGAGAGTAGGGACCCAGTCTCTTCATTACTGTTACTGACTTGGTGCTTAGCACATAGTTATTCAATAAATATTTATTGAATGAATGTAAGTGAAATGACTCCGAAGCAGATATTGGCCAGTTCACATAAAAGTTTTCTGTCAGGGCATAGCACTGATACATACATTACTGCCCTTCCCTACTGACTCAGTTCTAACATTATCTGTGCTCCCATGAAAGCAGGTCCATCACTTTCTATTATTGTTAACTGTTTTCTTGTCTGTCTTCCCCACTAGAATGAGAGTTAGTTTAGGATATCAGCTCAGTCGTTCTCATTTTTTAAGATGCCAAGGGAGGATTCTGTACAGCAATAACTATTTGTTGAACAAATAAGTTATTTTAGTGTTGCATGGTGGGAGAAAAGAAGGAAAGAAGGAAGAATGAAAATTTTAAAGGATAAGTGGCAACAGTATGTTTTATGTAAGTAATTAGAAAGCAAAAAAATGATGTTTGAAGTAGGTTAAAGTAAGTAAAAAATAGAATTTACATTTTTGTTTCATTCTGCTGGTTAAAAATTTCAAAGAATGTTGGTGAAGATGCCGAGAAAGGGGAACCCTCTTACTCTGTCGGTGGGAATGCAAACTGGTGCAGCCATTTTGGAAAACAGTTTGGAGCTCCTCAAAAAGTTAAAAATAGAACTACCCTACAATTCAGCAATTGCACTATTAGGTATTTACCCAGAGGATACAAACATACTGATTTGAGGGGACTCATGCACCCTGATGTTTATAGCAACATTATCAACAATAGCCAAACTATGGAAAAGAGCCCAAATGTCCATCAGCTGATGAATGGATAAGGAAGATGTGGGGTGCATGTGTGTAAGTGTGTGTGTGTGTGTGTGCCTGTTTGTGTGTGTGTGTATAAAATGGAATATTTCTCATCAAAAGAATGAAATCTTGCCATTTACAACAGTGTGGATGGAGATAGAGGATATATGATAAGTGAAATAAGTCAGAGAAAGACAAATACCATATGATTTCACTCATGTGGAATTTAAGAGACAAAACAGATGAACATGGGGGAAAGAAGAGAGGGAAACTGTAAAACAGGCTTTTAACTATAGAGAACAAACTGAGTGTTGCTGGAGGGGAAGTAGGCAGGGGGATGGCTTAAGGGGGTAATGGCTATTAAGGAGTGCACTTGTGAAGAGCACAGGGTATTGTATGTAAATGATAAATCACTAAATTCTATTCCTGAAACTACTATGTTAACTAACTGAAATTTAAATAAAAACTTGAAACTGAAAAAAAAATGTCAAAGATCCTCAGTGTTAAAAAGAGATTGAAGAGTGAATTTAAAGGGTCAAATAGTTGGATAACAACATTTTGGGGTGTAAAATAATTTTTTTTCTCTTGGTCTCAGTTAAAGAAATAGAAATCCTTATCATTATTGAAAGATAGGAATGAAAAAATGCAAAATTGACTATATTCCTTTTTTTTCCATTAACATAGTGGGATGTGGTCTTCTGGCTATAAATTTTTTCCGATAGCCTTGGAATGTAATCTCAGAAGAGTGCATAATATAAATCATTCATTTCAGAGGGAATTTCATGAACAGTGGTAGTGATGATAATGAATATGTGTTCTTCTGACAGGTGTAATAGAATACAGATAATCCTCTGTTCTCTCTTTTTTTTTAAGTATGTTGTATGGCAGCCAGGAATAATAATATCTTTTATAGAAATTATCATAATATTTATACATTTTTCTTAAAGAATTATCTTGACATGTAAGTTCAATAGGATGGCAAGCAATATGAAAAATTCCCTACTGGAAGTGATTAAATTGAATTTACACTGATTGTGATTACGGAAGAAGCAAGCTTTTCTTTTTCATGGTTTTGCTACAGTTTTGCTGGAGTTCATTTTTGATCTTTAGAAAGTACTAACTTTCAATTAACACAGTACCACTCAGTTTGAAACAAATATTAAAATAACTACTTATTAAAAGACAGTTAGGAAATCTTCATTTAAAACTCTGAGGAATTTTTTTAAATGATAATGAACATCTCCATATATCTGCCAAATGAATGGATTTAGTAGTATTCTTTTAAGCCATCAACATCTAAAACAGTCACTATTCCTAAAAAAAAAGATACATCCTGTTGTATAAAATCTTTCTTAAAGATAACATAATTTATTGTAAGTGAGCCTTGTGTAGGCACATAGCTTAGACTCTTCATGCTTTTCTAATTTCATTTGATCATTAATCTAATTAATCTCATAACATGCAAAACTACCTTTTCTACTCTGTTCCTTGCTTACTCTTCAGTATGAAAGCTCTCTACTGAAGGTAATGTCTTCTCTGGGCGTTTTCTGTACTTCCTTCTACTTCCCTATCCATTGCCTCTCTAGTGCTTCTTATTTCATTGCTTGTTTTTAAAAACAAAGAAATATTAACACGGGTATCTATAGCCATTTACTTTGAAAACTAAATGAAACATGACAGGTTTGGATAGGATTATATTTTGATTAACTAAAATTTCCTTCCATGAAATACCAGGCATCTGAATATTGAAATATTAAGAGTCAACTGTAGTTCTCCTACTTTCTTATTATTCTATGAATGGTAGCAGCTTGAACCATGCTAACTACTTCAACCTGGCCTTGCCAAATCATGTCAGGATTTCAAAGAGAAAATGGACCTTTTGGAAAATACATATTTCTAGATGGGGGGAAATGTATTCTTAAACTGTCACTAGTATTTATATGGGTTTCCCAGTTTTATCAAAAATGGTCCTAAGTTATTTTTACTGTAACTTCAGTTTTGAGCTTTGGTGTTCTCTCTGTTTTGTCTTTTCTTCAAATTCTCCAAACTCAAAGTTTTTGCCTATGATATTCTAAGACATTTCAGAACAAGAGATAATTTGGTTGATAACTGAGTATTTTGAGTTACAGAGTTCTTCATGTGGGTGTGTTACAAGAATGCTATGTAAAATACTTGAAAAAGAAATTCTCTACTTCCATGACTTACCTTTGAACAAATGGATTTAGGTATAAAAATTCTATTTAAGAACAGAACTAAGTTTTTCTTTGAGTGTTTACAATGTGTTGCTGTGCTGTGCTTTTAAAAATATTTTTTAGTTCACTTAATCCTTTTAAGATATTGAACAGTAGCTACTGCTGTTTCTATTATATAGACATCATAATAGCTAACATGTGTTGATCACTTACTGTATGCCATGCCCTGTTGTAAGAGCTTTGCATGATCTGTCTCAGTTACAGACTTTATCAGAAGGTATCATTCTTACCCCTGCAAAGTACTAAATTTCTGAACACATTAAACAATTTGCTCAAGTAGACCAGCTATTTAGGGATTACTCTTGAGGTGATCACACTCAGATCTGTGAGATTTCCAAGCCTGTATCCCTCTTTCTATGCCAGTGCTTCTCTCCCTCTCTCTCTCTTTTTTTCTTTTTTAAGTAGGCTCCATGCCCAATGTGGGGCTTGAATTCTATGACCTTAAGATCAAGAGTCGCATGCTCTACTGATTGAGCCAGCCAGGTGTCCACTATAACACATCTATGCTTATTTTAAAATAAAAACTCCTTTAAATGATTTAGTAATTTAATAGCTTGTATCTTTCCCCAAGTCTTCAAAATACGATGTTTGTGTTTTCTTGGCATCGCACCACATACCCCCAAAGTGCACATTCATTCCATTTCGAGCATGTAAGTAGGTCAGTATGTTTCTTGCAAAGCCTCCTCTGTATGTATAGCAGTTTTACAAGGAATGGTGTCAAGTTGACTACACTGCCCTTCTATATACCTTCGCATTGCTTTGCTAAAAATGCTCTTAGGATTGGGTGTGTCCGATCAGTCCCTCCTGGATCTCACAGATACACCTGCCAACTCAGATGTCAAACTTCCCAATGTGATGAAGACAGTTCGGGAGGTTGATGCTTAATGAGTTCTGTGCAGCCTTCACCACACATTTTTCCTACTGAAGTCCAGAGGCTCTGAGATGTTGACAGTGATAATTTAGCCTTGAGCTGAACTACTATTAAATTGTCTGTCTAGAGGCAAAGAAGTGCAGACGTTCTATTCTCCATCTCCATGTTACCTCTGTACTCACATTTTCCTATTAGTGGCCCATATTTTCCTGTGATTTTACACATTTTTCTCTTGCTTACAGCAAGATAATCTTATTTTACAATAAGTGCCAAAATCCATGTGTGTATGCGTCAGCTAGCACACTGTGCTGCTAGGACTTGGGAATGAGCCAGTCTGGCGATATGCTTGTCATGCACATTTATACATACAAACCATTCTGCTGGTCATGTGCCAGCCTCTGGCCATTTGCTACGTGTGTGTATGTGTGGGTGTGTGCTCCCCCTTCCACCGAGTTTAAAGATTCCTGTAATCTTGTATGTACCACCTCTGGCTCCTTCATGCTTTGGCGGTTAAAGTGAATGAGTGTTGTTTATTAAACAATGCTGCTTGCATCAGACCTTTTTTGTGAGTCACAGAAAATTATTATTCACAGAAGGTGGCTCAAGAATCACTAGCCTGACAGAAAGTAGGGATTTGCTAAGTTTTGTTGTTAAATAACCTTATTTTATCAAACAGATGTGTTTTGAGTTGGTATCAAATGAGCCTTTGTAAGCTGCAGGTCCTTTGAATGGTGGGAAAGCAAGGGAAGATATTCTCCATTAGACTGACTTTCGAAACAGTTTTCTTAGCTTGGATCTTATAAGGAGAACTTTTAAGCCACCAGCACTTGGACTGAGCAGATAGTTGTCTTGATTTATGGCCAACTTTTCTTCCATCTGTGAGCCAGCTGAAGTATGCCACCTCCTTTTTGAGACCTCCCCTGACTCATGCAGGCAGAATAGATGTCTTGGTTTCTATTTTCTCCTTATGTACTAAGCATATGTCCAACAAGAGCCCTTTTAAGTATTATCTTGCAATTGGTGAGGGCCTACTTCCAGAGTCAGCACGATATTATTCAGTTTCTAAGAGCAGGAGTGATCTCATTTTATCTTCCCCTATCCCATGCCTGACCTGGTGCTAGGCCTATGGTAGGTGCTCTGGAAATACACGATGAGGAAGGGATGGATGGGTGGACCCTGTAGCATCATGATTCCTGGTAGTAAACTTCCGGACCATGATTATAATATAATGACTCAAAATTTGCAGCCCGACTGTCTCTGTTTCAACCCCAGCACCCCAGCTCTGCCAGATGTAGCTTTGGTACCCAGAGCAGGGTACTTAACCTCTCTGTGCCTCAGTTTCTTATTTTATAAAAGAGATAATGACACTATCTCAGAGGGAGTATGACAGTCCACGTGAAGCGCTTGGCACGGTGCCTGGCACATAGCGAGCCGCTGTCATGTTTCTGTTCTTATTCTATAACTTACAAAAGTAGAATTGTAATGTTCTGAGACAACAGACTGCTTGAAAAATGTGTTTTGGGAAGCAGAGATGAATGGAAACTTAATTATGCCTGACAAATATCCCATGGTCTTGTGCTGTGAAAGGGTATCTTTGTTAGTGCCTTGTTTGTTAGGAGTATGTTGAGGAATGGAAGGCCGAGGCCACAGTGAGAGCTCACTGCTGCTGCTGATGGAGCCCAGAGGTTCCATCTGGTGGGACATTGCAGTGTTACGAAGGCCATGGTTTGACTCTTCTAATTTAGGTGAACACTTGTGAGAGGTTAAGAAAGAATCAGGTTTACCAACGAATCTGTGTCCAAACCAGGAAGGGGGTGCTGTTATTTTTACTCTGGAACAGTGGGTATATATTTCAGGCAAACCAGAATTACTGGCAAGCATAGTATACACTTCCAGTATATATGTCGTCTGGTTGGTGGAAGAACCTTTCTAGAATATTCTACCTTTGACAGGCATCTTTACCTTGAAAGTACTTTCAGAAGAAGATAATGGATCGTTTAGCCCAACTCCATTTATTCTCATTCATTAGTACATGGAATAAGCTACAGTTGACTTTTAGTCTCAGCTGCTATCCCGGATCCCAGTGTTAGCTGACTGGTCTGGGGGAAAAGGGCCAATACCTCTTCCCTCTCGTAGACTGAAAAGCAGTGGAAGCAAAAGATGATGACATGAATTAAGAATTTAACTTTTCTTTAATCTGAACTTTTAACCAACGATTATGTCCCTGAGTTGAATTCCACTTTTTAAACAGGGAATTGTAACCAATAGAGTTTTGCTAACCTAGGTCCTTTGTCCGGCAACTGAGGAAAACGAAACCTATTCAAATTAGTGGCTTTCCTTGGTTTTGCCTTTTTGGTATCAGAACCAGACTAGAATTCAGGTTTCTGTTGCTGAATCCAGTGTTTGTTCAGTACCCTGGTTAAATCATCAAAGAATTCTGCATCTAAATAAATCAAATAACTCTCTATATCTTTTACTGCTGAAGCTTTCTACAAAAAAAGTATGAAATTAGGGAATTATTTACATCTGGCTTTATCCTCTTGTGAGAGCATTTGGATTTGAGAGCCAGTGGCACCCTGCCAGTGACAAATGGAGGCACTGGGATTGCCTTCCCATCATCTGCTACCTTTTATGGTGTGGAGGGATTTCTTGCTCTCCTTTGTGACCCAGCTGCGGAACAGCTGTGGTTGAGGCTCCTGCTCTTCCACTCTCACAAGGCAGCTTTCCTAACCATCCCCACGGGATTGAAGCTTCTGCAGCAAGTGTGTCAACTCAGCTGTGTGAGCCAAGGCTGCCTGAGAGGGGTTGGGGGGCAAGCAGCAGAGCAGCTTGCTTCCCATGATATTTGCTAAAGAGTTTGGGATGGAGTGATCCAGCCAAGGCTCATGAAGTTGATCCTGACACAAACAAGAAGCACTCACTGCACAAACAGCCAGCTGAATGGTTGGACTTGTTGCGAAGAGCTGAGATTCAGGGGCTTTCCAGTTGCCCTAATTCCCTAAACGGAGATCAACTCACATTGACCACTTTATCCATCCTAGTCAAATTTCCTGTTGGAAACCAATTTTTATGAACTTTTGGTGCCATCTTATGGACCACGGAATGCTGATAAAAATTGTGATTTCTTTTTTTCCCCCTGGTATAATGGAGGTGTTGACAGTAATGACAGTTTTGGGTATCACTCTGGCCTCACGATTTTTTTTTTTAATTTTTTTTTTTAAGATTTTATTTATTTATTTGAGAGAGAGAATGAGACAGAGAGAGAGAGAGCATGAGACAGGGGAGGATCAGAGGGAGAAGCAGACTCCCTGCTGAGCAGGGAGTCCGATGCGGGACTCCATCCTGGGACTCCAGGATCATGACCTGAGCCGAAGGCAGTCGCTTAACCAACTGAGCCACCTAGGCGCCCTGGCCTCACGATTTAATCAGATTCACCCACTGGAGGCTGTGCCCTTTTATCACTGAAGCAACGATCCCAGTGAGAATATGCATTTAAGAAATGTGTTTTTAGTGTTTGCTTTTCCAAAACATTTAACATTTTTTATGCATTTATGACCACCTACTATGCATCTGGCCCTTGGCTAAGTGTTGATGGAACAATTCTCCTGAAGTGGTTCACAATTAGAAAAGAGGATAACAAATGATAATTAGAGAATTTATGTTAAGTGTCACAACAAAAGTAGGAATCAAGTCATTGTTAGAGCACCCAGGAGGAAAAGACTCAGGTTAAAGAATTCTGGGCAGGTTTAATTTGGCCAAGGCCATGATCGGAAAGTTATCCAAGGCATCCAAAAATTGATTGGGGGTTATTTTCCCTAATTTTCAATTAAACTAAGGGGGGAAAAAAAAGCAGACATTAATTTTATGCCTAATTATGACCTAATGTTTTGATTTCTATGTTCTTTTTTATTTATTTATTTTAAAGATTTTATTTATTTATTTGACAGAGAGAGTTAGCAAGAGCAGAAACACAAGCAGGGGAGTGGGAGAGGGAGAAGCAGGCCTCCCGCCGAGCAGGGAGCCCGATGCCGGGCTGGATCCCAGGACCCCAGGATCATGACCTGAGCCAAAGGCAGATGCTTAACGACTGAGCCACCCAGGCGCCCCTCTGTGTTCCTTTTTAGAACTCCCAGTGTGTCTCATACCCTTCCGCTGACATTTGTAACTTCCCCTCCCCTTCACAGCCAGACATATAGAGAGAGCGGTCTGCAATTGCAGGATCCATGTCCTCACCCCCACCCCTCAAACTTTCCCCCACCTCCTTCTGGCTTCAAGACTTATTATTTACCTTACTGAAGTTACCAATAATCTCTGTGTCATTAAATCCAGTGGATGATTTTCAGCATTTGACATAATTGACTATTTCTGTTTTCCTAAAAGACTGTTTTACTCTACCTCCGGCCTTTTGGTTCAGCCTTGTTAACAAACTGCATTCTTGACATCTCATATGTCCCAAAGGTACCTCAGTCTTTACAGTTTTCAAAACTAATCTTACTTCCTTATCCTAGTCTTCTTCCTCCATTATTTACATGCTTTTTCTTTTTTTCTTTTTCTTTTTTTTTTCTCTGATCTCACCGTCAGGATCCTAGAAGTCATCTTTGTTACCTCCATCTCCCTCATCATTCCCTCTCCCTCTCCTATCCATCAGGTAATTTTATCTGTAGTTTCTAAATATCCTTCATGTCAGTCCAGTATTCTTTATCTCCATTAGCAATCCCTTTACTGTTTTTTAAAAGCCTGGACTAATCTGCCCCCATGCCTTCTAATCCCATTCCAACCCATTAGCCATGCTGCCCGCAAAATGAACAGATAATGACAACTTGCTTCTTGGAACCCATAAGCCAGGTGTGCTCTACTTTTCTGTGCTTTTCATATGGCCCGCCCTTTCTCTGTCTCCCTCATTCTAGGCTCTGTACAGTGGGTTTGTGTTCCTGCCCCAGAGATTTTACCTTTGCTGTGTCTCAAGTTAGAATACTTTTTCTCCCCTTCACCTAGTTAATCATACACACCTTTCAGATTTTTAGAACAAGCAGTGATTCCCTTTCCAAGTACTCAGCTAGGTCAGATCAGCTGTTCTAAGTGAAATTCCATAGCCCTTATTTTTGTCATGCCCATAACGACTCTTGTTTTGGAAGCGTCACAAGGGCAGAGGTTACTTTTTTTTTATTCACCATTTTCATCCTAGTGCATACTACAGTGATAGGCAGATGATAGATACCCGATAAATATTTGTTGAATTAAGAAAACCAATTAATAAATTTAAGGAATTGCTAAAAGTTCATTATTTTAATTAAAAACAGATATTTTTCTGTTTGGTTTGTGATTTAAAGATAAATTACATGCATTACTTTTAATATCTAAAAGTAGCCAATTTTAATACTTTTAAATGATTGGCATCATTTTATTTTTTTAAGATTTATTAGTTTATTTGAGAGAAAGAGGACGGGGAGGGGCAAAGAGTGAATTCCAAGCAGACTCCCCACCGAGCGTGGACCCTCAGTGCAGGGCTCCATCTCACGACCTTGAGATCATGACCTGAGCAGAAACCAAGAGTTGGATGCTTAACTGACTGCACCACCCATGTGCCCCCAAAAATGACTGGCATAATTTTAAAATAAAATGTTAGGATATATTTATCTGTAATGTAGTTATAAATTTGATTCCAACAAAATTTTTACTTCACCACAACTTCATCAGACATTTTAATAAAATATCTGAATATAGTTCTTATGAACTAATATTACAGATGGAGAATAATTATGATAATATGTTGATTTTAACTTGACATTGAGTTTAGTATAACAATGCAGTGTAACACCCAAAGCAGTTTGCCCAGATGGAGCTTACAACGTGGTTGTATCCTATCAAATTAATTATGTCCCACTGAAATGTTATTACAGTATGTGTGGATGACCTCTTTAAGCTTGAAGGGAAAATATACAAGTGAACAGATGTAGAAAGGAAATGAACACTTGTAATATAACAGGAAATCTGAGTAAGCTAAACACCTTCAGTTCTATAATATTTTAGAAATTAGCTGTTTGTATTTATACCCTAAAATCTAACTTTTTTACTC
Source organism: Mirounga leonina (assembly GCF_011800145.1). Classification (NCBI taxonomy): domain Eukaryota; kingdom Metazoa; phylum Chordata; class Mammalia; order Carnivora; family Phocidae; genus Mirounga; species Mirounga leonina. Next base: position 442,870 of record NW_023270314.1, on the reverse strand, counting down.
ATAACATCAAAGCAGTGTAGAAAGCAATGTATAATTTAGAATTTTAAAATTATTATTTTAAATATTTATGAAAAGCAAGTTATTGTAAGATACATATTTTCTCTTTTATTGAAAACATTAAATTCTAAAAGTTCTTTTTGTTTTTGTTTTTTTTCCTTTTTTCTTTTTCTTTTTTTTCCTCCCTTCTTGGCATTCTTGCAAATTTTCTCCTTTTACTTTCTTCTCATGCAATGTACCAAGTATCTGGTGTTCTTTCTCCTTGCCAGTGCTTGGTCTGTGGCCTCCTATCTGGCCAGTCTTACCTAAATTAGTTCTCCAGACTCTCTTGCCCTAACATCTCAGTCAAGTAGAACTTGATTACCCCACTGTGTATTTGCCTTCCTACCAACCCTTACTCATTCCCATTTGAGTAACTGAACCTGCCTTCACCTAGGTGCCACAAGTCACAGATGCCGAGTTATCTTAGATTCCTGTTTTCCTGTTCTACCCATATACCCAGTCCATCAGCCATCTATCTTCCAGCAATTCCAAATCTAACCACATCTTATCACTTCCACTTCACTCTAGTCTTTGCCACGGGGTAACCTTCTAAGTGGTCTCCCTGTTTGCTTTTCTGTGCCTGAAACACTTTTCCACCCAAAATGTGAAGTGTTTTCATAAAAATCTAAGTTTTATCATATACCTTTATGTAGAATCGTCCATGGTGTTCTTCCTAGTCAAAAGAAATTCCAGTGGTTGTTTCAGCATCACGTGTACTGAAATTGAACTGATACAGAAAGGATTAAATGGCCTTGATGCAAGGATTACACACTCATGAGCTGTTCCATATTTTTTGAAGTTCTCAGTCTGTACGACCCTTCGCTAGTTAACACCAAGGAAATGATAGGAATCAAGGCAGCATGTGGTATTCAATATCAAAGCTGTTATTTTCACTACCAAAAAAGAAAAATGAATTCCAAATTCCGTACAGTGTGTCCTACGCCCTATGCAGTCTGGTCCTTCCTGTCTCTCACGCTCATTTCCTGTGACTCTCTCTGGGAATTACATAATTTTTTACAAAATTATTTTAATAGCTACATAGCATTTCATTGAAATGATATCTGCTTAACCAAGTCCATGCTGATGGACATTGAGTTTGTATAAACAGTACTGCAATGAAAATGAATAGCCACTTCTTGGTATTTACAGATATTTCCTTAGAACCAATGCCTAGAAAGAAAATTGTTTGGCCAAAGTAGATCTATGATTTAAAGGTTTTTGATACATATTGTATTGCTCCCCAGGAAGATATTACCACATTTTTACTATATTTTTGCTATTTGTTGTATGAGTACCTGTTTTTATGAACCCTTGGAAATATTGAGTTCTTTTATTTTGGGGGAACTTCATGGATAGATGAATAATAACATTTCAGTGTGTTAATTTGCATTTTAGGTAAATTGAATATTGAGTAAGTTTAACATGTTTTTATAGGGATTTTAGCCATTATTTTTTGGTGTTTGCAAACTACTTATTTGTGTCTCTCACTTTTAGGCCAGAAACTCAGCTCTTTGTGGGCAATCCACTTCTTTATCTTTCTGGAATGAAATTCACTCTGTTGCAGTCTTTCATCCCACTTGGTCAGCCCTTTAATTTCAGCCAGTTCTGTGGTCTGCTCCCCTTTCAAAGGTTCCCCTAAATCTGAGAGGCACAGCGGTGTTCAAAAACGCTGGGAAACAGACTGCCCTGGTCAAGTTGGCCTGAACCAAAGCCTTTACCTTAAGGTCTGATGGCTCTGCAAGAGGACCTGGGATTGGGTTTCAGGGAAGCTTTGCTCAGGTTGGGAGTTCTGGGATCCAGCCTTCTTAGGCAAGCCACAGAGCATCTGTGCTTCTGGTGTTCTTGACACCCTCTCCAAATGCTGCCCCTGAACATTGTAAGGCACTCCCTGTCATGGCTAGCTTCCCTCAGTGTTATTTGACATAATTTTTCAATGAGTTTAAGCCTTATACAAAATATTCCAAGTATTATTCAGGCAGTTTCTGCTTTAGGATGCATAGGAAAAGAGATCACAAAAGGCCTGGAATTTATTTATTTGAGAGAGAGAGAGTGAGAAGAGAGCATGAGAGGGGAAGAGGGTCAGAGGGAGAAGCAGACTCCCCACTGAGTGGGGAGCCTGATGTGGGACTCGATCCTGGGACTCCAGGATCACGACCTGAGCCGAAGGCAGTCGCTTAACCAACTGAGCCACCCAGGCGCCCAAAAGGCCTGGAATTTATAGAAAGGGGGACTGGGAGGACAATTTAGGGAGGAAGAACATAAACTAGTATCAGTAAGCTATTCAGCCACATTCATTTTTGTATCTTATTCTATCATATTTTAAAGCTTTCTAGAAGAAATATTATTCCATCCCTAAAAAAAAAAAAATGTCGTGGTCAGATTTTAGGTATCTGATATTTTCATGGGGAAGTATTTTAGTGGTATGAAGATGAAATATTTCATCATGAAAGTTACCACTGGCCCTGTCCTTCTACTTTGCCTCTAATTAAAGTTAGCTCTGGATGATAATATATAATGACTTGACGGGTATGAAAATTAAATGGTTTGATATAAATCATCTTGGTTTGTAAAAATTACTTGAATTGTTAGGCTTTTTAAAAATGATTTGTTTTTTTTGTCTTTTGAGAAGGAAACACTTTTATTTCCTAAAGGCACTTCATACATAAACAAGATGATGTTAAAATGGACTATCAGATAATGCCCTTTCCATTTGTAAGTGGTGGTCTTCACAAATTAATTTTTCAAGAGTATCTTTTTAGTTGCTTTTCCTTCCTTTGCACTCATTAAACCACAGTCCATGTTTAAACAACACATTTACCAAACTATACTTAAGGTTTGGGACCTGTTGTATGGCTGCTTCCCTTTCTTATGTGTTGTCCATATAGATAGACACTTGCATGTGAAATGAAGATGTGAATTTCATTGGTTCTGGAAAATGACCACCATCCATAATTGTCAAACATCCTCCAAGGGTAAACACTAAACTGTACGGAAGTGGCCTCTAGATACACAACTGCAGGAGGCTTCCGTACTAAACTTACAGCAGCCTCTGAATAAGGAGCAGGGACACCGAAGGGAAATTGTCTGCTTTGTTCTTTGTGTTACTCTGTTTGGTACGCCAACCAATACTGAAGACCCAGGTAGTCCCTGGTTACAATATAAATATTTGGTTACAACTTAGACTTGTTCTGAGGAACTGTTTTTATGGTTTTATAGACAATAGTACATGTTAAGTTTCCAGATGTGAAGTGGAGAAATTGCTACTCTGTTCACAGCTCTGTACTTTACTGAAAACATGTGAACATGTGAACTAAATAATGAAGAAGTAACTATAAGCTATTAAGTTATATAAAGACAATAGTGATAGCCTATTTATTTTTTGACTGGTTATATTTACACAATACTTGGATGACTGTTGAAGGGCAGGTAAAGTCTTATGAGAGCAATTTAGTTCATAGGACAAGATTAATACACTAATTACATTCTTACATAAATACAAATTTAAAAAATGTATATATAATGCAGTGCAATCATGGCAAATCTTGATGTTTTCTGGTGTCATTCAGTAAAACAGCAGTTCTGAGCTATGGGATCAAGACACACTTTATGGGGGGTGGTTGATATAATGACTAATTTATTACTAAAAAGTATGTACAAAATTTGTGGTATGGTTTACTTTTTCAACTGTAACAATTCAAGCTAAAACCTAATAGTGTAATTCTCTCTCTCTTTTTAAAAGATTTTATTTATTCATTTGAGAAAGCGAGAGTGAGGGAGAGAGAGCAGAGCGGCATGAGGGGCAGAGGGAGAAGCAGACTCCCCGCTGAGCAGGGAGCCCGATGCCGGGATCACAACCTGAGCCAAAGACAGACACTTAACCAGCTGAGCCACCCAGGCATCCCCCAGTGTAATTCCCTCTTATACTTAGTATTCCTGAGTGCTTTAAGTGGGAGTTAGGAATGTTTGGGGGGAGTGTATGTATTTTTGTATAAAAATATATATGTATAGGGGCTCCTGGGTAGCTCAAGTGACTAAATGTCTGATTCTTGATTTTGGCTCAGTTTGTGATCTTAGGGTTGTGGGATCAAGCCCCACATTGGGCTCTGTGCTGGGCATGGAGCCTGCTTAAGATTCTCTATTTCCCTCTCCCTCTGTATATTTTGTAGTTGGGAAAAGTGTTAATCAGCCATCAGAAGAGGTGCTGCTTGCCGTGTATACCCACCTGGGTGGGCACCGGTTTCTGAACAGTGGTAGTAGCATCCAGTTTAATTAGAAAACAAAATAAGCCAAAAGTGACTCCCACACTATGGAACAGGCTATATAAACTTTACAATTTACCTAACGTGTAGGTTTTATTGCTTCCAGTCAGAAGAGGGAGGACCTGACAAAGCCTGGCCCTAAGAATGATTTTTCCATGAGTTTAAATAATACCGTCTGGTATCTACGTTTTTAATACTCAGTGTAGTGTTACAAGTGATATACTAATGCAAATATAGTGTAAGGATATTGATAATCTCAAATCCCTAATCCCTGGATACAGGTGCAGCCCTTGTCCAGGGAAATGTCCATTCTCTCTTCGCATCCTGCTCATTCTCCCCGATCCCACAGCCACTGCTCCCAGATCCCACTGTGCTCTTCACAGTCCAACTGGTTAATTCTCAATATGAGAATGAACATGTGAACTAAGTAACTAAGAAGTAACTATAAGCTATTAAGCTATATAAAGACAATAGTGATAGCTTATTTATTTTTTGGCTGGTTATATTTACACAATACTTGGATGATTGTTGAAGGACAGGTAAAGTCTTATGGGAACAATTTAGCAAATTAAATATCCGCTCTCCACGCACTTTATATATGAAGGGACTTAGTCTAGTATCTTAGAGTTCAAGTTGTATAATTAGCACAGAGGTAGGGACTCTTTTAAAAGTAATCATATCATCACAATTAAGAGAAAAAGGAAATTACTAGCAGTTGGATCCATCACAGAAAGCTTTATAGAAAATTGAGGCTTCAGTTAAGGCTTGAAGCAAAAAATGCATATGAACAAGTGAAAAAATGAGCAACATTACAGACTGGAAGAAATAATTAAGGGAAGACACAGGAGCTACAGGTAAGGCAGATGAGGAAATTGGCCTGTTATAGTAGGGGAATTTATCCAGGAAGATTTGAGCTAGATTGTGGAAGATTTTGAAAATTAAATTGATTATTGAATAGAACGAGTGGAAGCTAGGAGCTATTAAAATATTTCTGAGCAAGAGCATAACCTAAAAACAGTTTCATTTAAGGAATATTAATCTGATGAAATGAGGTTTATTGAGTCAGGACATTTGAAATCTGCTGTGACCCTCTAGATGCGAAATGAGAGGGACTTTTAGTTAAGGCAGGGGAAAGTGTTAAGAATGAGACGCATTTTATAGAAAAATTGTGAAGCTTAGTTTCTAGGGAACCTGGGTGGCTCAGTCCATTAAGCACCTGCCTTCAGCTCAGGTCATGATTCCAGGGTCCTGGGATCGAGTCCCGTATCGGGCTCCTTGCTCAGCGGGGAGCCTGCTTCTCCCTCTGCCTGTCGCTCCCCCTGCTTGTGTTCTCTCTCTCTCTCTGACAAATAAATAAAATCTTTAAAAAAATTTTAGTTTCTATCATGACATGAAATTTGGAAAATGATTTTTAGATTTTGGTAATTAGAAACCAAATAGTGGCATTGAAGATGGAGGGAAGGATTCTTTTGAAAAGATAGAAGGAAAAAATATCAAAGAATGTCAGAGTTTTATATGATAGATCTGAAGCTAGTTATTTCCATATGATTTGTGATTTTTTTTTAGCAGCCCTCCAAAATTGGTATTAATTATATTTACTTTCCCAAATGAGGAAAAAGAGATTCAGATGTGTTCCTAAAGATACTCAAAGTCACTCACACAGTTAAATAAGTAGAGTCAGCAAGATTCAAACACAGCCTTGTTGTCTCAGGGCCAGTTCTTTCAATGGGAATTGGAGAAATTTTTTGCCCACAGTGCTCTGTAGCTAATTCCCCTGCTTATTGGGTTATGTGTTTGTTATGTGCCTCTTGCAACTAGGACTCGAGGCCAAGCATGCTATGTTGTTCACAGTTCCATCCCTGTTACTTAGAGCTGTGCAAGGTGAACAGTAGGCCTTCAGTAAATAATTTTTAACCAACAAAAATCAAGGAACAAGCACATAAACAAGTCACAGAGATGGTGGTAGAAACTGAGCCTCCCAACTCACATTTCCCATATTTGTCACAGCTGACCACAGTCTCTTTTACTTGGTTTTCCAAACCACCACACATGTTCAGACGTCAACCAATATACAAAATGAGTAATGGTGCTTGATGCGAGGAGTTTGTACAACCAGTGGCTACTCCACAATGCTTCCTTGTAGGAAATGCTGACAAAATCTAAAAGCACCAAGAAAAACCTGCCGAGAAATGACTTTTTCTTCTCTACTTTCTTAACTGTCATCTTTCTAAAGCAATAATAGTTGAAAGGATAAATTGGATTTAGCCTAGCATTAACCTCCCAGGCACCATATTTCTTCCTAAGACCCAGTAATATATGTGTGTGGTTGGTTTATGCATTTGGTTGACTCTTGATTTTATATACTCTTGTGAGGATTTTATTTTCCTCCTCATTATTTGGCACTTGACTAAATAAATAGTGATCAAAGCAGAAAGATAGGTTTTTGCATGATGGTTTGGTACTCCCTCCCTAGAAAGAATGTTCTGGCCTTCAATGTGTTTATTTTGCATCTAGGAGATGTTGGGACTCATTGCCTTTAATAACTTGGTCCACTGAACAACCAGAGTCCTTTGAGATCTGGTGCATGTTTTTAATGCTACATACTATTGTTTTGCCAGTGGACTACACACAAGCATTTTATAACCCCATTTACTGTGACATTGGTAAATGAGCTAGTTTCTTCTCTATCCTGAAAAACTTAAAGTGGAAGAAGGTTCACGGACCCTTTATATCTTTGTATATAACATTTGTACAGACTCTTTACAATGACAGCTTTCATTTTGCATCTTATCCTCTGCAAGTTCTTTGTACATCATTTTCTAATCATTTAAAGGCTGACCACGTTTCTGAGACTGTGTATATAACAAAACGTATTCTTTGACATTCAGAATTCTGCATTCTATTGCATACTGTGTGTGTGTATGTGTGTGTGTAATAGTTAGCATTCATTAAAACTTAAAATATACCTAGGTACTATAATAACTACTTTTTATGTTTCTGCCTTAGATAATCTAATCTTATGAAATAGATTTGATATCTTCTTTTTAAAATTAATATACTTTATCTTTAGAGCAGTTTTAGGTTTATAAAAAAGAATTGAGGGGCGCCTGGGTGGCTTAATCAGTTGGGCATCTGACTCTTGATTTTGGCTTGGGTTGTGATCTCAGGGTCATGGGGTCAGGCTCTGCGAGCAGTGCAGGGTCTGCTTGGGATTATCTCTCCCCCCTTCCTCTGCCCTTCCCCCCACTTGTGCTTCCCCCCAAATAAATAAATAAAATGTTTTTAAAAAATTGAGCTAAAATTTCCCATATACTCCCTTACCCTCCTACCACCCTACACAGTTTCCCTGTTATTATCAGCCTGCATTAGTGTTGTCTCTGAGTTTTGACAAATATATAATGACATGTATCCACTATTACTGTATCCTACAGAATAGTTTCACTGCCCTAGAAATTCCCTGTGCTCCACCAATCTTCATTTTTATCATAGAGAACATTACAGCTATGCGATGATATAATTTTCTATAAACATGGCTACGCCAATGGGGGAACTGTTCTGTCTGCCTAGAATCCATGATATGAACTTACACATTATACTGCCTGATTCACTACAGTTATTTAATTATTTTAAGTAATCCTAACTTTGTAAGATTCTTGCTAAGTCTTATTAACTTCATGAAAGTATGGTACGTGTGGGGAGCATTGTGCCTGTACTTTCCTTTTTTTCCCTCTGAAGTTAAAATGTTATGAGAAGTATGGCAGGCAATTAAAATTTTAATTATTGGGTATTTAGCGAGACTTGTGAGTGAAAGAGAAGTTACTGACTGGTGTAGTATTAGTAAAATGAAAGAAGAAATGAAGATGTCGGTTGTCTGCCGTCTGCTATAGACGGTGGAAGCTGTATGTAGGCTGGGTCCTACTGGGGAGAGTAATGGCGAATAAAGGATGTAGCGACAGTGAATTTTTTAAATGAGTGAATGAACAATAAGGAAGGGGTAGATGGAGAAATGAGTTGAAGTTGAATGGTGGGATGTAGAATATTAGGTTAATTACACACCTCTACCTTTGCAAGATTTATCTCTGTAACAGTGTTTAAAAAATATATCTGAAGAAAGAGAAAAACATTGCTTGAAGTTCCCATGGTAGAGAGAGTATAAATTAGAAGGAACAAGGAGATAAGATGAGTTCTCTTTACTCTAGACCATGACTTCTGGACAGGTCCACCACCCAGTGCCTCGCTGCCACTCAGACAACATAACTCTTCTTTCCAGCCTCGTGAGGCAAGACAGACTTGCCCCAGGAAGGTTCTTCTTGGGGCTCTTCTCCTACCTCAAGCCATCCCTTTGTGTTACTCTGTAGGCAGTTTTAGTTCAGAAGCCCTAACACAGTAAAGAACATAGTTTTAGGATCTGCCAGGACTCATGTTGTTTCATGAAAAGTCAATCAATTGCCTACAAGCCTTTTCCCCTACTTTTTGCTTATTTTCTTCTGGTGATGATGGTAATGTTTACTTAAAACTGTAGCTAGGAAGAAGCGCTAACTTTAGATTAAATCCTGGTTTAGGAGTATTTTAGTCCCTAATGGCATCAACAACGATAAACAGTAGTTGCGTTTGAGATTCAACAAACTGTGACCTAGTTTCTTCATACGTAAAGTGAGCCATTAGGACAAAATCATCTTAAAAGCCAAAATGCTCCAAATTCTTTACCAAGGAAGAAGAAATGAAGAGGAAACAAATGGAAGGGAGAAAATAAAATAGAAAGTGAAAATGATGTTTTCCACCATTCCTTAAAACTATCTCATCCTTTTGGTTTTCGTGAAACCTTTTTTTTCACCTTTTTTCTCTTGCCTTCCTGGCCTCTTCTCTGATCTCTTTGATGAACTCACTCTCACTGTCTTTTCTTCTAATCTTGGTGTTTCCCAGGATTCTAACTTCAGTCTTGTCTCTCAGCATACTCTCCTTGGTCATCCTTGTTTAGATAAAAACAAAACACTTTTTTGTGTGTGTGATGATTGCTAAGTAGACATCAGCCTACTTACTTCATTTGGGCCCAGGAGGTAAAGAATCCTTCATGATCTACTGCTGAATCATCCATTTTCTCTGTTTTTCAAGGGTCGTAAGAGTGAGGCTGAAAAGTTCTTCTTGAAGGCTATTGAGCTGGATCCCACCAAAGGAAACTGTTACATGCATTATGGTGAGTGGTTGATAGTTTTTTCCACGTCCCCCACATTTACTGTTAATGTTGATATGAGATTTAGGATTTGCTGGCAAAGAGCATTTTGAGAGGGCATGGACTTCATTGTTGCAGATTTCGCCCCATGCTGTAGTCTTAGCTTCTCATTCAAAGCAACCATGCTATCGAGATCTATGCATTGTAGTTTCCATTAGTAATTTCCGTAGGACTTCAGTGGGGAGAGCCATTTTTGCGGTTCTTTCTTTCAAGTCCATTTATTGATGTAAATAAGGTCTCATCAGGAAAGCATCCTGCTCCTTGCCTGATGCCTGGTATGGAACCAGAATATTAGCTCTCTTATATTTGTAAATGATAATATATTGTTCATTGACCATACAATTTTGAAGTTTTGGAGGTTTACATTTTGACTACAGAATCTTGCTTTCTGGAAAATAGAAATGTCCCCAGGCCACTAGATACCTGAGATTGGGGTCAAGGATAAACCATAAATGGTGTAAAAGATGTATTTCTCATTCGGTTTAGCCTTGGCCTTAATCAGTCCAGAATGAACTTATATAACAACTCTGTGTCACATTCCACTCTATCATTAGTAGTGAGTCATGGTGTTAAGTGACGTGAAGTATATAGCTGGTTTGGTGTTGGGTAAGATGTACTTATTTCTACCAGATCTGTAGTTGGCATGGCTTTCAAGGAACCAAAAAGCATTTAATTTTCCTGATCCTCTGGGGGGAAAAAATGATGTTTTTTTTTTTTTTTAAAGATTTTTATTTATTTATTTATTTATTTGAGACAGAGAGAATGAGAGAGAGAGCACATGAGAGGGGGGAGGGTCAGAGGCAGAAGCAGGCTCCCTGCCGAGCAGGGAGCCCAATGCGGGACTCGATCCAGGGACTCCAGGATCATGACCTGAGCCTAAGGCAGTCGCTTAACCAACTGAGCCACCCAGGCGCCCGAAAAATGATGTTTTGACCACTCTTGGCTTTGATGTGTTATTATCACATAGTAAACTGAAAGATGGATGGTGGTTAAATCTTGAAGAAATAAAACTAATATCCTTCTTTTTTTAATTTAATTTTATTTTTTTAATTTTTTAAAATTATTATGTCATGTTAATCACCATACATTACATCATTAGTTTTTATGTAGTGTTCCATGATTCATTGTTTGCGTATAACCACCCAGTGCTCCATGCAGAATGTGCCCTCTTTAATACCCATCACCAGGCTAACCCATCCCCCCACTCCCCTCCCCTCTAGAACCCTCAGTTTGTTTTTCAGACTCCACTAATATCCTTCTTAAAGTTAAGTCTTTCTTACATTTTACAACTGGTAAAACAAAATTCAGTGACAGGCTGTGAATGTGAAAAAATGGAAAAAGTAAAATGGAGGATATACTTTATCAACCACAAGTCCATTTGTTTGTTTACATTTTGCATAAATGTTTATAAATCTCAGGTCTTGATGCTTTATCTTTCCAGCATAATGCAGCCTATAATTTCACACTGGCTATTGCATAAGTAGTCCGGATTTTTTTCACAAATGCAGTGTTATTGCCTGTTAAGTTGGCAGTCAACTAATTTAAGTTTGCTGCAGAATTTATTTTATTTTTACAGGATTTCTCATATGAAGTATTTTAAATTAGATTTTCTCATGCATACTATTTTGGGCACCCCTACTGTGCATTAAAGTAGGTCCATGATTATTTTCCCTGAGTGCTAAAGAACCTCTTCTTCTTATTGCATCTTTTGAAGTAGAATTTTTGTTTCCCTGTTTGCCTTCTACATTTCCTTTACCTCAAACTAATTTTACTTAATACATCTTCTAATCTTGTTCCCATAATTTTATTATATGCCTTATGTTTTTTGCAGTCGATTCCTTTACATTTCATTGTTGCTTCATTTGCATTGCGATGGGAAAAAAAGCACTGTTGTGTTCATTTTAAGAGTTTGTCTCATTATTCTGCCTTGTCTGTCTTTACCCACTTCTATTGTTTTATTATTTTTTTATATGACATCCTCCTCCCAATTTTTTTTTCCAGTGTTGGTGGTAGAGAGAAATTTTGGGGTTTAGTTTTAACAGAAAGTGCAACAAATCCTTTATTGTATAGGTTATTTGATAATAGTGGTAATATACATTCTGTAACTGTATGTGTAAAAACAGATTCTTCTTAGCACTCCTGGATTATTTTAAAGTTTTTAGCACACAGACATTATTAAAAGTACATGTATTTTCAATGGGAGGAATGACTACATAATTCCCTATAATTTTATGAAATAGTTTCAATACTTTTTCTCACTCTGGAATGGAAAATAAAAAAGATTCAAGATGAAGCATCAAGAAGTAGTAGGTAAGACAAAATAATCTACAAATGGACAGGAAGCCCATGACTGAGTGCTTGATATTCCTGTCTGACTGTGCTCATGTTATAAAAAATGTACCTTTAATTTGGGGGAAATCTACTTCCAGTGACTGAATTTTAGAACTGGAAAGCTCTTTTAAATGGTCTTGCATCTGCCTGATATAATCCTGTTTGTACTTACAAACAAATAAGTACAAGTACAAATAAGTTGACTGAAGCCTAGAGAAATGAAATTGGCTTGTCCAAGTTAGCTCTGTCAAATAAATAAATAAAATCTTTAAAAAAAAAAAAGAGGTAACTAACCTTTGGGTCCCTTGAGAACTGCCATTGACTTTTCTTCTCTAATGTATGTTCCATCTCTCCCACAACATGGGGAGATACCCAAGCAGATATGCAGGTAGGTAAGTAGGTAGATACTTTTGATTAGTACGTGCTTCTATGCAGTTTTAGAATGTCAAATGCATATAATCATAACTCAGCTTAAAAAAGTTTAGGGAAGGATTTTTATTTCATTTTAATGTGTATACAATGTGTCTGATGGTGCAAGGTACTGTTCTGTCTTCAGAAAGTGAGTAGGGCTATGTATGAAATAAATAGGGTGATGTCATTTTAAAAAGGTGATGTGGTGGGAAGTGGGGTGCTTCTTGACAGCAAGTAGCAAGGAGAACATTTGTGAAGAGGTGATATTTGAAATCTGTAAGTGTGAACCAGCTATTTGAAGAGTCAGGTAAGAGCATTTCAGATAGAAAAGACGAAGTTCAGAGGCCGAAGGCAAGAGCAAGCTTGTGTTCACAGCAGAGAAGGAAGGTAAATGTGACTGGATTATATTGAACCAGATGGGAAAGTGGGAGGAGATGAGACTGGAGAGAAAGCAGAACAGAGCCCCTGGGGTTTTATCGACCAAGCTAAGGAGTTTGCATTTTCTTCCTAGGGCAAAGGAAGGGACCGTGTGGAGAAGACAGGATTAGGGAAAGGTCTAGGGGAACTCTTGCTATGTTTTAATCAAGAGAAGATAGTTTAGATTTAGTTGTGGGAATGTAAATTTTTATATTGAAAGTATACACTTACCTTCTTTAGAAAATTCTAAGATAAGTGAGAATGGAGAGACCCTGATTTCCATTTTTGCACCATCAATATCTAGCATATTGTCCTACTCATGGTAATGTGCAATAAATGTTGGTTGAACTCAGTTAGAGATGTTCTCCATTTTAGAATTGAATGTAGGTTCCAAAACAGACCAAAAGGTTGTTCCATTAGCATTTTTGTTACTTATTGTCCAAGAAGATATATAATATGATTCCTATCAGCTCTCCATCATCTTACTAGTTATGGATATTCTTAGGATATTTATACCCACAATTGAATGAGTAATAATACTTCCTCAGCTTAAAAACAAATGTTTAAATAAAATATACATGTTGTTTTGTGTCTTTTTTTTCCCCAATACTTTTGCAAGTGCCCATGAAAATGCCAGCGTGGGTGAGTTTTGTTCTATTGGAAATTCACTCTCCTGGGTGTTGATGTGCTTTTGATTTGCTTGTTAATAATACACAAGACTTCGAAAATACCATCCATTTGGGACTACACAGAGGGAATTATAGAATTTATATTGACTGCAATGACTATTAGAAGGCAGTGTTTAAAAGCACTCTCAGTTGGGACGTCTGGGTGGCTCAGTCGGTTAAGCATCTGCCTTCAGCTCAGGTCATGATCCCAGGGTCCTGGGATCGAGTCCTGCATAGGGCTCCCAGCTCAGCAGCGAGACTGCTTCTCCCTCTGCTGCTCCCCCTGCTTGTATGCTCGCTCGCACAAGCTTTCTCTCTCTCTCTGACAAATAAATAAATAAAATCTTTAAAAAAAAAAGTACTCTCAGTTACTTGTATTTTTAATCCACTAGTTCTGTTTTTTTTTTTTTTTTTTTTTTTTTTTTTTTTTTTTTTGAGGAAGGGATGCGTGCAAGATTGTCTTTTTTCTTCAGGTTGGCTTGCAACAAAGAAAGCTAAATAGAACTGGTTCAGTAAATTTGTTAAATGTAGGGCTTTCTGGTACCTATAATCTCTGGGATTAAAATTCCTTATCTGTAAACTGTGAAAGAGTTGATATGGACTTTCAAAATGTTTTTGTATATTAAGATTTCATGTTGTTGCTAATATATACTCAGTTTCTCACTGATCTTGCATCAAAAATTTTAAAGAATGTGTAGAAAACAGGTTTCAGACTATAGTATCAGTAATAGTATAATGTCACATTCGTATGTCATCAAGCATCCAGTGTATCTCATGTCCGTATGAAACAAACCATGTGAAGTCTTTATGGAATTTAGTTTATAAATGTTGAAGATGAGAATTTGGTGGCTTGATGTGTCATGTGGGCCTGTAATTCAAGGGATTCTCCATGGTTTTCCCAATGGCTCCAGTGGAAAGCTTCTGCCAAAAGAATAAAAGTCAAGACAGGAAGTCTCTCTCTCTCTCTCTCTTTTTTTTTTTTTTTTAAGAATTAGTAGGAAAACCTTTTTTTTTAAAGATTTTATTTATTTATTTGACAGAGAGAGAGAGCGAGCGAGAGCAGGAGCACAAGCAGGGGGAGTGGGAAAGGGAGAAGCAGACTTCCCGTGGAGCAGGGAGCCCAATGCGGGGCTCAATCCCAGGATCCTGGGATCATGACCTGAGCCGAAGGCAGACGCTTAACAACTGAGCCACCCAGGCGCCCCAGTAGGAAAACCATTTTGTCAGAGTATATTACAATTTTTTCTTTATGTACATAGTAGTAAATTTTATGTAGATTGAAACAACTTAAGTCAATATGCATTTGTTATGAGACACGTACTATGTATAAATCTGGGCGGATGGGAATTCATTAGTTATTAAGGACAAAAGCATAAAAAGTGAAAAGGAAGCAGATTGTGATAAATGCTTTTGAGAAGTATACTTTTATGTAGACCTTGGATGGTTTCTTCTTTTCCTATCAACCTCTAACTGTATGTTTTTAAGAGTTACGCCTTTAGCCTCATTTTCTTTATTACAGTTACACTCTCTGGGTGAAGTTGTTCATTCCAGGGGTTCAGCTGTATAGTGCTGAGTCCTGAACTTTGTCCAACTCAGTATTTATCAAGCTAGATGTAGGGAGACAACAGGGAACAAGACAGACTGCAGTGGAGCTTCCAAACTGGTGAGGGAGGCCCATGTTGTAAAAGTGATCATTTAATTTTAATTACAATTGATTTTATAAAGGAGTATAATGAAGGGGCCTTGATTTGGGGGGCTGAGGTGCAGGAGAACTATGCCTGATGATCTTACACATAAATTATATTTGAGTGAATAGTAGGAGTTTACCAGAAAAAATTATAGATACGAGGGGATACATTGGAGAACAATAAAGCAGAGAAAGTGCTTGATGCAGAAGGTACACATATGTCTGGAGGATCGTTCAAGGGCAGAACTAGGACCATAGCTAGAAACTCTGAGAAGATACATTCTGGTTCCATAGGAGGAACATAACAATTTATGAGAACTGCCAGCTTATGAAATGAATGCCCATTGAAGATTTTTCAACTGTGGGTTTATAAGGATGCTTGAAAGAATTCAAGCACTGGAAATGGAAGAGGACTGATCCAGACAATCATGAAATCATTTCTAATGTAAAGGAGCAGTCATTTTGTACTTCTTCCTCTTGAACCCACAGAGAACTGTAGAATTTTTAAAATTGTAATTACCTGGATTATTATTTGGCTCTACTTACCAATTTTAGAAATCTGAAAATGTGTTACTACATTTATCCTGATCTTTCTCGATCATTATGTAACTCCTGTGAAGTAGGAATAGATCTCAACTCCATTTGACTGAAATAATGGAAGTTCAGAATTTCCAGGTGATTCTTTGGATCAGAAATTTTCAACATACATAGTAGGAAAAGAACTTGAAAAGTCTAGCTCCTTCAGCTTCTAAGTCCAGGACTTCCTAGTATTAATATTATAGTCTGCTTGTCTGCAGGATGCTCTTAAATTTCATTTTAAAAAGTAGGTCTTGGGGTGCCTGGATGGCATAGTTGGTTAAGCATCCAACTCTTGGTTTCAGCTCAGGTCCTGATCTCAGGGCCGTGAGATCAAGCCCTGCATCAGGCCCCACACTCAGCAGAGTCTGCTTGAGATTCTTTCTCCCTTTCCCTCTGCCCCTCCCGCTCATGCTCTCTCTCTCAAATAAATAGTAAAATAACTCTTGAAAAAAAAAAAAGTAGGTCCGGGAGGAAATTGTTAAAATGTTATATTCGATATTTCGTCAGTGAACACTGAAAGGGGAAGTTAAAAATATGTGATAGGTCGAATTGGTAAGAGGTCTGTAGTTATTTTTTTATTATCATAATTAAAGCTAGTCAGAAGATGGCAATGATCTGGGGTTGATTGTGTTGTAACATTTTATTTTAATCACTTCATGAACTCCAAGAGTAATTTAAAAAATTAAATAATGAACTAAATAATGGTATTTCCTTGATTTAAAATGAAAATACATTTTTGGTTTTTGGCTTTTGTAAAATTTCATTGAGATGTTTAATGCTTCAGACCAAAATATTTTATTAAAATATCAGTATTTGTGTCCCTTTATTGCTCCAAAGACAGCACAGTTGACAGATGTATAATTAGAACATGATATTTCTTTTCTTTTTTTTTCTTAAGATTTTATTTATTTATTTGACAGAGAGAGACACAGCGAGAGAGGAAACACAAGCAGGGGGAGTGGGAGAGGGAGAAGCAGGCTTCCTGCCGAGCAGGGAGCCCGATGCGGGACTCGATCCCAGGACCCTGGGATCATGACCTGAGCCGAAGGCAGCCGCTTAACCGACTGAGCCACCCGGGCACCCCGAGAACATGATATTTCTAAATGTCATTCCAAACTATTTCATTTCTTACCTATGATTTTTTATTTTTAAATTTGCTGTTATTACAATGTGTCTAATAGGTTAATATTTAATCTTTTTAATCTTCACACCTGTGTGTATTTTATGTGAGATATTTTTGCAAGCCTTTTAGAATTAAAACTTTATCGTGACTAGAAAGGGAAAACCAGGAAAGGGATTCTTTAAGCTTATAAGCAAGGAATAAAGGAAAAATTAAAGGATTAATGTATTTCCAAACGAAATACAGTTAAAAGACAAACAGTTAAGTGATAGGAAATAATTTCCATTAAATCACAAGATAAAACATGTCTACTTAAGACATGAGAAGTTGTAAAACTACAAGGAAAACAGAATATAAAGACCAAGGGATATGAACAAATAATTCCCCAAAGAGGAAGTATAACAGATTTTAAAAGATAGGTAGATATAGAATTTCATTAGAAATAAAGAAATTCACTTTCAAATAAAAATATATGCCCTTAAGTTACTCTAGCATTTATTCTCAATAATTCTCATTAAAATATATGTTAAGAAAATATTTTTTCTATGTTTAAGATTATCAACAAAAGGTAGTAATTGGAGCACAGACGTGCTATTTGTTAGAGTCAAAAATGGAAAAGCATCTAAATGCTTGAAAAAGGGAAATGATTAAATAATTTAGTGTTATTTCCATTTGATGAAAGATTTAACATCCTAATAACAGAGACAATTGCCTATGTTATTATACAGGAAGAATGATTAAATTTTACAAAATAACTACATCATTAGAAATGCAAAGCAAGGGCGCCTTGGTGGCTCAGTCAGTTAAGCGTCCAACTCGTGATTTGGGTTCAGGTCATGATCTCAGGGTTGTGAGATTAAGCCCCATGTCAGGCTCTGTTCTGGGCGTGGACCTGCTTGGGATTCTCTCTCTCCCTCTGCCCCTCCCCACTCCATGCACACACTGTCTCGAGAGGGGGAAAAAAGAAAACCAAACAAGCTATGTTAATAATAGATGTTTTAGCTTTTTGGACTCTTGCAGCCTTTTTGGGGGGGGAGGGATGGGCAACAGGCTTAATTTCTATTTTATATTTTCCTTAATGAGTACATTAGGAAGGAATATATACTTGATAAAATGTGAAAGAATAATTGTCTTAAAATATTTTCAGATAGTTTGTAGAAAAGATATCAGGAAAATTATAGTAAACAAGTAATTATCCAAAAATTATTTAACTGAACTCAACATGTAAAATTTAAGATGTAAAAATTAGAAAGGGATAAAAAGAGAAAGGCATCTTGCCTGTATTCTCTATTAAATACCATATTTCCATGATGAATTCATCAAATATAACAATAACACAAGCATTTACTTAGGACTTTTGTGTCCTGAGAAATTCTCATGGAATTTTCATTTAAATCCCCACAAAAGCCAAGTGAGGAGGTTACCTGACTGTCTCTATTTTACAGATGAGGAAAGCGAAGTCATCAAGCTGTAAGGTAAATTCCGCAAGGTTTCAGGGCCAGTTAATAGGAGAGGCAGCATTTGAACCAAGGCACTCCGGACTCTTACACTGTACCATCTCTTAATTAGTATAAGAGATTAATATAGATATTTTCCATCCATATTTACTCTATTGGTAGGTTTATTGATATATAAAATATGTATCAAATACACTGAAAGTTGGGAATCACTCCCCCCTCCCCTTTTTTTATTACCATCACCTTAGGTGTTAGGATTTCAACATATGGATTTGGGGAGGGCACGAACATTCAGACCATAGCACCTACCATATTTTATCATAACTCTTAAAAAAATACTATTAATACTATTATTATAAAATACACGATGATTATGTTTCACAATATTAGGTGATTAAATCAATTGAAGTAATATGGTATGACCTGACTGCAGTGTTTTTAGAATTTACATGAAGAAAAGTGTTTGGTGTCATGCTGGGCACGTCTGTGCTCATTAATGATAGTGCTATTATTGAAGCTCAGTGTTCAACAGTTATGTCTCTGCACCAATACTGGGTATTTTTGTGTATCTTTTGTTGTTTCAGTAACCCAACACTGTGCAGAAATAATACTGTCCCTATTTTACAGACAAGGTATCAGGAGTGTACGTGACAATATTGAAGGCCCAGCAAGTTGGCAGAGGAAGGATTTGAACCTCCTTGGACTCTTAAGCCTGTGACATGTTTATGGTGCTTTTTGCCTTGTGCTTATGGTTTGCCTTGTGCTTTTAAAGGTATACTCTTACCGAATGTAAGCCTGGTGGGTCCCCAATGGTGGCAAAGCCCCAGAATGCTGAGGTTTTGGAGGACTGCTGGTGGAGAAACCCATGGAGCTCTCAAAATCATGTACTTAGAAGCGTCAGGAAGGAAGGGCAGCTTGAGGTCATCAAGACGCAAGACGCGGAGAGAGCCTGAAAGGTACAGAGGCAGAGAAGGAGCTCATGTAAAGAGGAGTGAAAAGAAAAATGAGAAGATAGAGCACCAGACCTCACCCCACCCAGTGTACTGACATTTTCTCATTTACTCTTTCCGATAACACAGCCAGGTTATCCCCGTTTGCAAAGTGAAGAAACCGTGGCTCCAGTGACCCTTGCTCTGGAGATTCCTACACTGCATGCAGTGCCCCCCACGAAGAAAACGGCCCATCAGTATTTTTGCAATAAAAGAATGACTAGAGAAGCATTTACTGACCTTTAGTTAGTTTTACCCTTTCCTTTTCTCATCTCTGCTTCCAGTTTTTGCATGGGAATAGAGTCCACTTTGTTTTAAACGTGTAACTACATGATGCAGTTAAGTACTGTCTTAGTTCATTTGGGCTGCTGCAGCAACATAACATATATGGGTGGTTTAGGAACAACAGAAATTTACTTCTTACAGTTCTGGAGGCTGCAAGCCCAAGATCATGGTGCGGGCAGATTGAGCGTCTGGTGAGGCCTACTTCCCCATTGATGGTCTTCTCACTGCTCCCTCACATGGTGGCAGGGGCAAGGTAGCTCTCAGGGCTCCTTTTATCAGGACACTAATCCTATTCATGAAGGCCCCTGATTTCAAAACATGAACTGGGGGTGGGGGAGGGGGAGAAGCACAAACATTCAGACTATAGCAACAATTTACATATACACGTTCTTTTGAATCTGTCTTTGTATGGGACACCAGAAGTCACAAAGACAAGATGGTAAGAATTGAGTTAAACTTCAGATTAGGGAGTAGGAGTGCAGTGGATTTTGGAACGCAGCCCCTCTGTTGATTACTCCTTGAGCATGGTCTACCTTTTGCTAGCCTCTTGTTCCTCAGTTTCTTTATCTGGAGATGATTGCAACTGCTTCAGGTTGTGAGGATTCGTTTACAATTTTATAAAATAACTAGCATGTCATATATGCTCAGTAACTTGTAACAATGGTCATTTATTATTTTTAAAGTATAATAGAACCCATAATAATATCTTAGAGAATGAACGAATCATATAGAAAAATTTTTCAATAAGGTATATGAAAAAGAGAAATTAGGGGAAGAGGAGACAATAAAAATCTAGATATTAAGAAAAAGGAATCGGTATCCATCAACATGCAGACAGAAAGAGAACGGAAAAAGAATAATTGCTTGCAAGAAGAATGAATATTGTAAGTAACAAGTAATTGGGAACAGAGAGAGAGAGGGAGAGAGAGAGGGAAAGCAAGGAAGGCAGAGAGGGAAAAAAAGAGATACTGTTTTTCCAGTCTTAGCTATTTGGATTTAGCAATTGAGTGCACTTTGAGATTCTTGTTTATGTTCTGCCTTCCACTTAATTGAAAACAGTTGTTCCCAAAGTTTTCTACCCTGTCATTAACTCTTCTGTGCCTCAGTGACACATCTGTAAATCAATACCTCAGAAGAGCCCATTGAGATGGTGTTAGAGGGCAAGGAGAAGACTCAGAGCTCTTCTAAGGAAGAGGAAGAGGATGTGAGCATTTAGCCACATCCTCTCTGCATTCTCATTATCACCCCAAGTTAGTCCCAGAGGCACACTCCCTTGAAGAATGACACTACTCATCTCTATCTTTGATTAGGTCCTATCCTCAACCGGTTATGTCTTCCCCTTCATCTTTAGGTGGTAAAACTCCTCAGATTGTTTGAAACCTAGCATGGACTTGTTTTCTTTATTCAGTGCACTTGATCTCTATTAAATCTCTATATTACTTACAACTATAATGGGTTGTGCTGTTCCTCCCTCCCTGCCCCTCCCCCTACTCTTTCTTTCCCTAATGTCTTCTCTTTACTTCCTCTCCAGTCCCCCTCTTGTCCTCCTTGCCTCCCTCTACTTCCCTCTCCATGTGACAGTCTTCATAACTCTCTCAGTGGTTTTCTGGCATCTCCTAACCCTTTTGGAAAGAGTCAGGGGAGAAATAAATGCAATAAAGCATCCCTAGCCTTCCTGACCTCCTTTCTGCTTGAGCACAGAGCCCTGGCCTGCTGCTGTTCCTCTAATCTCCTTTGCGGTAGGCATCTTCCTTGCCACATGCCCGATTCAGGGCAAATTTTTGGTCTCATGTCCACAGAGGGACAGATCTGGGTCCTCCCAACCTCAAAGTGAGCAGTCTGGATTGCTCTCCTGGGCATCCTTTTCTTGTTCATTTGGCCCACCTGTTTTCTTGGCCAGTAACTACCGCACATTTGTCACATTGGGTTTGTCTCAATAAACCAAAGCTGTTATTCAATCAAGCTGCCAAGAGCACAAAAACACAAAGCAACAAAAATAATAGAAGGGAAGGGAAGAGAGATTGGTTGTATGTATTTTTTTTAAAGATTTATTTATTTATTTGAGAGAGAGAGAGAGAGAAAGCACGCATGAGAGCAGGGGGAGGGACAGAGGGAGAAGGAGAGAGATAATCTCATGCAGAGCCTGACTAGGGCTCAATCTCATGACCCTGAGATCATGACCTGAGCTGAAATCAAGAGTCAAATGCTTAACTGTTTAACCGACTGAGCCACTCAGGTGCCGTGAGAGAGATTGGTTTTAACGAGTAAGAGCAGGGGCGCCTGGCAGGCTCAGTTGGTAGAGCATGTGACTCTTGATCTCAAGGTCATGAGTTCACATCTCATGATGGGTGTAGAGATTACTTTAAAAAAGAAAAAAAACGAAGGTGCACCTGGGTGGCTCAGTTGGTTAAGCATCTGCCTTCAGCTCAGGTTATAATCCCAGAGTCCTGGGATCAAGCCCCCTCATCGGGCTCCCTGCTCAACATGGAGCCTCCCTTGTGCACTCTCTTGCTCGCTCTCTCCCTCTCTCTCTCTCTATTTCAAATAAATAAATAAAATCTTAAAAAGGGGGTGCCTGGGTGGCTCAGTCGTTAAGCGTCTGCCTTCGGCTCAGGTCATGATCCCAGGGTCCTGGGATCGAGCCCCGCATCGGTCTCCCTGCTCTGCGGGAGGCCTGCTTCTCCCTCTCCCACTCCCCCTGCTTGTGTTCCTGCTCTCGCTGTGTCTCTCTCTGTCAAATAAATAAATAAAATCTTTAAAAAAAAAAAATCTTAAAAAGGAGTAAGAACATACCTAAAAATGCAAGGGATTCCCAGAAAGACATTCAGCAAGCCTCCCTTCAGAGAAGCAAAAGAGATGATTCCCCTCCATATTTTTAATCCTCCCAGGCCTAATTAGCATACATTAACAACCTCTGTTTAGCAGCATCTCCTTTAGACAGGTAGTCGAAATCCTGAGCATTGCATTATCCCCCACTCTGTCTCATCAGGAGTATATTACTCATCTTCCTTAGTAGAAACACTCCAAAAAGGGCTTGCTTCAGTTCTGCCTTACCTACCTGTCTTGTTAACATTAGATGTCACCAAAATCAGCCCAAATATTTCCACCATCTTCCAGGCTTTTTTCCCTGCTCCAATCATCTGAATCTTTGAAAAAGTTTAGACAAGTGCTTCTGGCTATTCTTTTTCATGACCTGGCTGCTGATTTTATGAGCAGAGCCACTTTGTGAAAATTCAAGTGGTACCCTTACTTGTGCCCTTTACTCTATGTATATTCAATTTTAATTATAAGTTGAACAAAACCAAATATTTACCTCCATCCAGATATGATGCACTTAGCCTGTGAGACCTTGCGTCTCCTCAAACTTATATCCGTTTTGTGGTTAAACTCTCTCCATAATCTCCTCTTTCCTCTACTAAGTTCAAACTGTTTCAAGGATAAGTGTTGCACTCATCTTCCCCGTCCTCCACTGCAAGTATCACTACATCTTACGTGTATTTGGCACAATATACATTTCTTGGGTTGGATATATTAATCTATAGTTTCTTCTTTTTCCCAGACTATTGAATTTATTCCAAAGTACAATGGGATATAATAGATTTTAGCCAAATTGCACAGTTTGGACTGTTCTGGAATTAAGGTATCTTTGAAGGCATGATTGATGACTGGATTATTTGTCATATTCCAAGGGAAATTCAGAGATCTAAAACCAGGGCTGCCATGTTGCCTATATTCCAGAGGCACTGTTCATAGAGACCTCACGGTGAGTGGCAACCTTGGAAATTTTGCAATACTCAGCATGTTGTGGCCATTTACTGCAGCCCTGCCTAAAATCACTCTAAGGTGAGAGGATATGAATAGGAAAGTGCCTGGTGACGACCTGTGCTGGCTAGATTCTAGCTTGCTCCTGCAGATGAAGGAAGTGCTTCTGCACATGGGGATATAGGCAATTCAGTCCTATTACTGGATGTGTAGTTATTAAATCCCCACAGTGTGCCAAGAAGTAAGAGAGTGAGCCACTGTGGTATCCGGAGGAAGAGCACTCCCGGTGGAGGGAATGGCAAATAAACACTGAAGCGGGAGTCTTTGTTTCTCCAGTGTGTTAGACAGCAGTGAGAGGCATTGAATAAGTGACCAAGAGGGAGAGTAGTAGGAGACAAACGAGATGAGGTCAGAGAATAGGGTAAGAGGTTGGGGGAGGAACTCCCTGCTGACTCTGTCAGGCTGTGTAGTCCAGTATAAGGACATTCACTTTCCCTAAGTCAGCTGTAGAATGATGGGCACTGACTCCCACTATTAATAAGGATCATTCTGACTGCTATGTTGAGAATTCTCTGTAGGGTCAAGGGCAGAAGTATGGAGACTGGTTAAGAGGTTATTGCTGCAATCCAGAGTGACGTGATGGCGTGAGACAAGGTAGTGGTAGGAGTCAGACAATTCTAGATCTATTTAGATGGTCTGATGTCTTCTGCCAA
Organism: Mirounga leonina; assembly: GCF_011800145.1. NCBI lineage: Eukaryota > Metazoa > Chordata > Mammalia > Carnivora > Phocidae > Mirounga > Mirounga leonina. The sequence goes on along the minus strand of NW_023270314.1, from coordinate 418,923 downwards.
GGGGAACTATTTTAGTGCAAATATTAAGTTCTAGCTGTTATTTTATAAATAAGATTTTCATTTGTCTTTGAACATTTTTTAAAGCTATCTATGAGTGATTTTTCCCAAAGAGAATCGTATCATCATGATACCTATTACAGATTGTTTTAGCTCCTTGATTTAATTTCATTGATCAGAATAGTGAATTTTTCATATATTTTAGTAAGAAATGCCAATGCCAACTAATCTGGGGAGTTTATGTGCAAAACTTTTACAAAGCAGTATTTGAGCCTAGGTTTAAGGCCAGCTTACACTGTTACGGATTTCTTTCTTTCAGGCAGTTTTTTAAAGCCAGGAATTAATGAAGGATTGATCTTCGCCAGCTTGTCATATTGAAATATTGGTTAAAATCCACCAAATATTTTAAACAGTTCATTTAGAGAATTGTCCCGAGAAGAAATGGTATAACTGTAATACAAAAGCTCCTGAGTCTAGAACTGTCAACTGGTTTTTCCCTCTTCCTTTTTTAGCCTATGGGGAGACTTAACACTCTTTGAATCTGGACCTCTAGAGAATGCTTTCCCTTTAAATATCCTTTTCTGTGTTTCTCCACTCACATTCCTTTTTTTTTCTTTGTAATTTCTCATCTTGTTTTTGCCTTTGTTCTCCCTTTGATGGAAGACAAGTAAGATGATGATAATTAACTTGGGTAAGACAAATTATAAACCAAACAATGATAAAGTGTGGTAGCACAATATATACATGAAAACAAAATATATTTTACTTAAGATTTTCCTGGTTTCTTTATTTGAAATTCTGCTCAATTATCAAACAAAGAATGCGTTTGTTTCCTATATGTGAGAGAGAAGTGATTTCTCATAACTGTTCTACATATGAAAGATAAAATTCTTAAATATCCTTATTTTAAGAGTTTGAGAGAGTAAACTTTCTTTATTGCATGTATCTTATTCATACAGATATATCTTCCTATCTGCATGAGTATGTGTAACCCGGTCATTATTCTTTGTAATATAGGGAAGGGCATGTCACATGCTGTTTATTGACCAGAAGAGCTTAATCTAACTGGTGGCTAATCCCAGACAGGGCATCCAGAGTATAGTACAAAACAATTATTTTGTTCCCATCAGACACTGGTTCTCAAACTATGGACAATGGAGTAGCAGCATCAGTAGGAACTTGTTAAAAATGCAAATCATGTTCATTCCTTACAATGGGCAAAAAAACAGTCTCTTCAACAAATGGTGTTGGGGAAACTGGACAGCAACATGCAAAAGCACGAAACTAGACAGCTTTCTTTCACCATACACAAAAATAAACTCAAAATGATAGAGATCTAAATGTGAGACCTGAAACCATAAAAATTCTAGAAAAGAGCACAGGCAGTAATTTCTGACACCGGCCGTAGCGACACTTTCCTAGATACGTCTCCTGAGGCAAGAGAAATAACAGCAAAAATAAACTATTGGGACTACATCAAATATAAAAAGTTTCTGCACAGCAAAGGAAATAACCCAAAATACTAAAAGGCAACCTACTGAATGGGAGAAGATATTTGCAAATGACATATCTGATGAAGGGTTAGTATCCAAATCATATAAAGAGCTGATACAGCTCAACAGTGAAAAAACAAGAAATCTGATTAAGAAATGGGCAGAAGACATAAGTAGACATTTCTCCAAAGAAGACATCCAGATGGCCAGCAGACAAATGAAAAGATGTTCAACATCACTTATCATCAGGGAAATGCAAATCAAAACTATAATGAGATATCACCTCACACCTGTCAGAATGGCTAAAATCAATAACCCAAGAAACAACAGGTGTTGGCGAGAATGTGGACAAAATGGAACCCTCCTCCACTGCTGGTGGGAATGCAAACTGATGCAGCCACTGTTGTAAACAGTATGGAGTTTCCTCAAAAAGTTCAAAATGGAACTACCATATGATACAGTAATCACATGAGTTGGTATTTCCCCAAAGAATATGAGAACAGTGATTCAAAAGGAAGGATATGCTCCTGTGTTTATTGCAGCATTATTTACAATAGCCAAACTATGGAAGCAGCCCAAGTATCCATTGATAGATGAATGGATAAAGAAGAATATAAATATAAATAGAATATTAATCAGCCATAAAAAAGAATGAAATCTTGCCATTTGCCACAACATGGTTAGAGCTAGAGAGAATAATTCAAAATTAGTCAGAGAAGGACAAATACCATATATGATTTCATTCACATGTGGAATTTAAGAAACAAAACAAACAAGCAAAGGAAAAAGACAAACCAAGAAACAGACTCTCAACTACAGAGAACAAACTGTTGGTTACTGGAAAGGGGTGGTTTCATAGGGGGAGGGGTGAAATAGGTGATGGGGATTGAGGAGTACACTTATCTTGAAGAGGAAAAAAAAAACAACCATGGGCTCTACCCCAAACCCACTGAATCTGAAACTCTGGGGATGATGGGGCCTAGCTGTCTGTTCTATTGGACCTTCCAGGTGACTCTGATGTGCCCTAAGGCTATGAGCCACTGAAAAATGTAACCTTTCGCACCTTGCAGAATCTACCACTGTAGATGGGCTCCTTGAAGTGCCTGCTTTCCTTTCCACTCCCCATACTGCCCTGGCTCCTCCTTGTAGTTTCCTCTCACCATCAAAGCCCAAGTAGCTGCTCCAACCCCACTGAGCCTCAGCATTTGGCTCAGTCTTGGTGGGCTTTCCATAGATGTGTATATTCTTCGGTAAAGAGCACCTGTGTCTCTCTTGTTAATATTGATCACTTTCAGCCAACAGTGATTCAAAGACATTGTATAAAATGACTCACTACCCAGTAATGATAAAGATGAGAGGATTGACACCCACATCCTGTCACATATGCTGTTAAGTGGGATAGCCATATTGAGGCAATTCTGCTTTATATCCCCTTTATTCCTGCCTCATGAATAATACCATTCCCTTTTATTCTTAAAAGTGCTCTGGTTTATATGGTAAATTATATTGCAGTGAACTAGTCATAAGCAATTCTAATACTGTTGGGGAGTGGTCAAAGAAAGATTCACCAAGAAGGAAATGTTGTAGGGCTTAAAAATAAAAGATGCCCAGTTACAATAGGTAGGCAAGACGGACTGGTGATAGGGATGGGACGAGAGAAACCTTAGAGCCTGAGAGTTCAGGATAAATAAGGATAAATAAGGATTTATCCTTCAGGATAAATAGGGATAAATAAGCTGTGAAACAGCTGGTTGTATTAAGGGAAGCAGAAGTGGTTCAAAGGCTCGGGTAGCAGTGTTAGGTGGGAACAATAATAGTTGAAGCTGGTGGAAGAGTGACTTAAGGTAAGGTCTTCCAGAAGAAGTAAGGGCAAATTTTGTTCCTCATTATTCCCCCAATAATATGTCAGTATTGGCTCTTTGGATCGTTATTAAGAAGAAACCTAGTGTGTCTTTGTTTCCCTATTTATGTTGGTTCTCTGTATTTGAAATGCTTATTGCTCCATTTTCCATCAATTCTGGGCTATATTTCAAACAAATAATCATTATATAACATAGCAGAATAATAATTCACTTCCAAATTTGGTTCACATTTTCAAGTCCAGTGGGAAAAAAAAAAGACACCAAACGGTCCACACTGCATAATATTTTATGCCTTTATCATAGCAGAATACTAATGCTAGAATATTGAGATATATGGCCTGTCGAGAACAGAATGGGGGGAATTATGCAAATACCTTACTAATATGTTGTGATATTGTTTTTCTGAATGTTAATATGATGAATGAATTCTGTTAAAAATGATCATATGGGGATTTTTTTCTGTTACTGTTTAGTAAAAGTTACGTGTTTTGTGTAGTTTGGGGGCCTTGCAAACTGTAAATTGCATTTTGCATGACAAAGCTGACTTAAAGCATAAAGAAGTGTTTTAAAATTATGATAAAAATTGTATATTTGATTTTATACAACTAGTTAATGGTGTTATCCTTTGTTGTTGTTGAACATTAAAGATGTGTTTGGCATCAATGAAGCTTGAAAAGCTTTGCCCTTGGGGCATTGCACGTGAACTGACCTCTTACGCCATTGAGCATCATTATCTTTTTTTTTTTTTTTTAAAGATTTTATTTATTTGACAGAGAGAGACAGCGAGAGCAGGAACACAAGCAGGGGGAGTGGGAGAGGGAGAGGCAGGCTTCCCGCTGAGCAGGGAGCCCGATGCAGGACTCGATCCCAGGACCCTGGGATCATGACTTGAGCTGAAGGCAGACGCTTAATGACTGAGCCACGCAGGCACCCGAGCATCATTATCTTCATCACTGAAGCTTCTTGTCATGGTCCTCTGTTTCCGTGTGGACAGTAAAGATATCATGTCCTTCTTTTCTCTCTTTTTTTTTTTTTTACCAGAGCTAGTGTGTCTTCTTTACCCTCTACAGTCTGGAGTAATGAATTTTACTAAATAACCTTCATTATTCAGTTAATTGTTGCATTTTCCTAACTATTAATACAGAACACAGTTCAGAGTTAATAGCTGTCTGGAAAGGAAAAGGAACCATCAATAAACTCCTACATTATCCTTTGTTTAAATATCACATAATTAATTAACATATTTATTAATGCATTTACTTAGGTAAACATTATTCTTTGAAGGCAGGTAGCAATTAATATTATGTTTTAATTTTGAGAACTTATAATAAGAGTAATTAACTGAAGAATAGGTTTAGTCTGGTATCCTTTACTAAGATCTATATGATGAGATATTAATTTTTCAGTATGCCATAGAGTGTCTAATTCTTGTTTTACTGTCTTTAAACCACATATACTTTCAGCTGAATCTCATATCAACATATTTAAAATTAGTATACACATGAGTTTCATAAGTAATGTGTGTTTCTGTTTGTAAGTGTAACTACAGTTGGCCTTTGAGCAGCATGGGGGCTAGGGGCATGATCCCCACACAGTTGAAAATCTGTGTATAATTTTTGACACCCCCAAAACTTAACTATTAATAGCCTAGTGTTGACTAGAAGCCTTACTGATTACATACACTATTAACACATGTTTTGTATGTTATATATGTTAACATACTGTATTCTTAGGATAAAGTAAGCTACAGAAAAAATGTTAAAATCATAAGGAAGGAAAACACATTTATAGTACTGTACTCAAAAAAAAAAAAAACTACATGTAAGTGGACCCATACAGTTCAAACCTGTGTTGTTTGAGGGTCAACTATATTACAAATCAGTGTTCTTAACAGTTTTCTGACCTAACAATTATGTTTGAGACCTGAGAACGGCACAGAATGTTAGGTGACAGACTAAGAAAATAATGTACAACTTTTGGTAGAAATAGCTAAGAGGTCTCTAAATCCTGGTCTTTAAACTCACTTCATTTTAACAAGTCAGCTTATCGTTACTCACCATTTCTTACCAATTGACATTTAGATACAAGCAGAGTCTGTGGCTTATTATAAATTCTTAAAATAGAAAATGTCCTCTTGTGTTTTAAGGACTGGTCCTTTTGGGTTAGAAGACAATTTGTAGTATTTATTAGATAAGCAGTAAATAATGGGCTCTTTCAAACCACTACCATCAGGGAGGATTTACCATTTACCATTTTTAAATTTGTTTTTCCCTGTGCAGCTCAGGACTTGCAAATCATTTTTATAACTTTTTTCATATTGTTAAAATCTTGAACTTTAAGCAAACGGGAAAACTAAAGCAAAAAATAATCATCAGACCACAACTCAGCAAGCCCAAAAGTTACATGAATGATTTCAGCATCTCTCTGTTATGCATTGGTTTTCATTTGAATATCCATGTCAGATAGGGCTTAACATCATTACTTTTGCTGTTAATAAATCCCAGCTCTAAAACAAACATAAAACAGCCTGTTCTTTCTGTTTGCCTAGCCTTAAAATTGGACCCAAATCTGTGTGTGTGTGTGTGTGTGTGTGTCTTTATGTATGTTTCTGGGATAGCACTACATATCAGTTCTGGAGGTATAGTTTCAGAATAGTATGGCTCCATCTGCAATAATTCTAGCCTTTCAAAGCTGACCTGCAAGTAATCTCAAAAATGTGAATGTGTTAATATTTGTTTCATGTTTATTAGTCAGTCTAATTGAGTAAGTAAATGCTCAGTGGACCTTTGTACATTCCTTCAGTAATTTTAGTGCTGCTTGGGGACACCTGGGTGACTCAGTCATTAAGTGTCTGCCTTCGGCTCAGGTCATGATCCCAGGATCCTGGGATCGAGTCCCACATTGGGCTCCTTGCTCAGCGAGGAGCCTCCTTCTCCCTCTGCTTGCCACTCCCCTTGCTTGTGCTCTCTCTCTCTCTCTCTCTGACAAATAAATAAAATCTTTAAAAAGATAATAATTTTAGTGCTGCTTAAATATAAGAAGTTAATACATTTCAATATAGATAGCCTTGTTTGTACATATGCATCAGAGACAGAAGCTGTTTTAAACAAACAATAATGAAAATCAATTCAACCCTTAATTGTAATATATCTTCAACTGTATCCATTTTATTTCTTGGTGCAGTAGTCTATACAGGATTTTTTTTTTTTAAGGAAAAAAAGAAAACCTAACTATGTGAATATACCAGGTGGATGCATTGGGATGTCCTGCAATGAAGGGAAAGGCATAGAAAACAGGACCAAATAACAAGATATAGATGGGCAGCCCACATACATCTTAGCTTCAAATCATTTTTACCACTCTATTTTTCTCTGTAGTGATTTTATTTGTTTCACAGGATTAGAGTAGTAGTTTCTAAGTTGAAGTTCACTTGGTTCTGTACTTTGCAGGTCAATTTCTTCTGGAAGAAGCTCGCCTCATAGAAGCAGCTGAGATGGCAAAGAAAGCAGCTGAATTGGACAGCACGGAGTTTGATGTGGTCTTCAGTGCTGCCCACATGCTCAGGTGGGTTTTGCTACTATACCTTAGAAGACCAACACTGTGGCTTTGGGAAAGCTAATAGGTAGACTGAGTACCCTGTCATACTGCCTTATTCCACATTCTTGAGGTGAATTATGCTGTCTTACCATGCCAAAATCAGTCAGGAGTATTTTATTCATTATAGCTTATGTGCACAGTATGTAGGGCATGTAAGCATTCAGGACTCTGAAAATTATTGAGAACCATTTTCCTTTCCCTTCAAAAATGACTATAAAATACAAAAAGAAAATTGCAAAATTAAAATGAATAACTGTTTAAAGGTCTAAAACAAAACATGTTGATTAGCCAACTGCATCTATTTGTGTTTTATATTTATTATATTGAATGTGGCATGTGAATGCATTTTATTATGTTCGGTGGTGGAGAGGACTGTCAAGTACAAATATACCTAAGGGCTATCAAAGTCTCAAAATGGTGCTGTATTTAGCATTGTTGCTATGTAGGGAAATGATACATCTTTGTAGACCTTTTAGTACTTCTATTTTCAGAAAGATATTATGAAAGCTGATTATAACAGCAAAACAATTAAAAGGTAGATCAACAATTTTTATTGTGAACATAAAAAGAAAGTTAATGCATCCATAAGTGGTGTTTTAGGTTAAAGAAGAATGTTTTTAAGAAACTCAAATGATTTATACAGTTTTTTTAAAAGCATTATCTGTTCTGTTAGTAATATGTATACCCCTTCTCCCATACTCTTACCTGAATTTCACTCGATTAAATCTTCACCTAAATGCTTCATTAGCTGACATCCACACTATGGGCTCTGGGTTTGGCTCTAGGAATAGGTTTGTAATTATGTAGATTACTCTTACTAGGGAAGAAAAATACCAGAGGAATGGCTTCACAGTTGGATGGCTTTAACACACGGGCTTTCAAGAAATGTAGTTTTGTTTACTTTTTGAGATCCTTGTAGATTTATATGCAGTTGTAAGAAATAAGACAGAGAGATGCCCTGTACCATTTATCCAGCTTCCCCAATGGTAATATATTGTAGAATGAGTACAGTATCAAAAGCAGGATATTGATAGTGATACAATCCACTGGTCTTACTGTGTTTCTCCAGTTTTACTCAAATTTTCTGTGTGTGTGTTTGTGTGTGTGTGTATTTAGTTCTGTGCTTTTTTATCACACCTATGTAGGTTTGTGTATCCATCACCATAGTCAGAGTACACACTATTTCCAATATCACAAGCATCCTTTGTGTTGTCCTTTTATAACCACCTGGCTTCCTACTTAGCTTTTCATAAGTTTTATTTTTCTTAAGATTTTATTTATTTATTTGACACAGAGAGAGAGAGAGAGAGAGAGTACAAGCAGGGGGGAGCGGCAGGGAGAGGGAGAAGCAGACTCCCTGCAGAGCAGGGAGCCCGATGTGGGGCTCGCTCTCAGGACCCTGGGATCATGACCTGAGCTGAAGGCAGACGCTTAACCAACTGAGCCACCCAGGTGCCCCAGCTTTTTATAAGTTTTGAGTAAGAAATTCAAAGTCTGTTTGAGAGGAAAGTGTACTGTGAGGTTTCAGTTGAATGCACTCACTCCACATTTAACATTTCGCATTCCTAAAGCTGGTATCTACAAAGAGAAACCAGCATTCAATCAACTATTGGTATATTTATAAAATAAACTATAGCCAGGGGCGCCTGGGTGGCTCAGTCCATTCAGTGTCTGCCTTCAGCTCAGGTCTTGATCTCAGGGTCCTGAGATCAAGCCCTGCATAGGGCTCTCTACTCAGCAGGGAGCCTGCTTCTCCCTCTCCCTCTGCCCTTACCCCCTGCTCGTGCTTGCTCTCTCTCTTGTGCTCTCTGTCTCGAACAGATAAATAAAATCTTAAAAAAAGTAAACTATAGCCAATCTCAAGAACCTTCAATGCAAGGATAATTTTCAAAAAGACACCTTTATTTGCATGACAGGCTTAGGTGCTGTTATAGGGAGAGGACTTTCTCTTCTTCATGAATAAAACACTGTGCTTTTAGTCACAGTAAACCATTTGCAAGGATGGATAAGCACAACTTTCTACAGGCTAATTCATCTTAATCATAAGAGATACTTTCCTCAACAAGGTATTTTGCTACATATTAAATCAGTATCTGAAATTCAAGGTCTATCAGTGGAAACCCATTATGAGAAAGTTACAAAAAAGGTCCTTGTTAAAATATATCACTTCCAACTTTTCCTTAGTTACCATAGTGCTAGAAACCAGTGGAAAATTTTTATTATACATTGGCGATGTGGAAATCTTTAGGGTTTGTTTTTCAGAACCTTCTTTTTAGCTTTCTGCAGTCTGCATTCCTCATTAAGGTGCAGTCAGTCAGTGCTTTCCTAATATTGATTGCAATTATGACCACAGCAGCCTGGCTATATCCTACTCTGCGTGGTGGCAGCCCCCATGAATGTTTTTACTTAGTTTTTCTGTTTTTCGACTTTATTAAATTCAAGTATTTCTTGAGCACTTACCGTGCAAGTTGTATACCAACCTCTTTCCTTATTCACCAAGAGCATTTAGGACTTTGCTGGAAGGAGTAAGAAAGGTTATTCATTTTGCCTTGAATGCAACCTTATCAAAATCCTTAGCTATCAAGATCTTGCTTATTTATTGTTACATGTAATTTCCTCTGGGGATGCCAAATTATTGTAAATTGACTTTGATATTAATTCTTCCCTCGGAGCTCTCTTTTGCAAGATACTTAGAAGACAAAATTGGCAGGGTTTGGTGAGGTAAGAGTATGAGGCAGGGTATGAGGGAAAGAGTAGATGCCTCCCTGGTTGTGTCTAGGTTAGCTGTATTAATGGCTACCCTCATATCCAAAATCAGCAATTTAGGAAATGTTATGATTCAAGAAATGTTTTGAACATATATATTTAACTTCCCTTTCCTTAGCTAATTCCCAATGAAATGACCCAAAGAATCTATCAGTGAGGAAAAACTGCTCATCACAAATAGAAAAAAAAAAAAAAGTCATTGCACTTAGATGAGACCATATTGGAAGAGGAGAGTTCCTGGGGCTAGCCATCAAGGGGCAAGTCTTTATCTTATTGGGACCTTCAAGAGGCTTGAAATTTGACAAATTTCTAACAGACCCATTTCAACTTTCAATAGTGGATAATGATCTTTCTCTGTAGAGTCAGCACATAGAAAGTTTTGAAATACTGGATTTCAAATTGGCAGTTCAGATAAGAACGACATATCAGATGTGTCCAAGTAAAGAGCCCTTATCTATGCAGTGAGATTTACATTAAAACCTAAGAGCCACTTAGAACATCTATAATTCCTGTTATCAAGGTGATTCACAAGAATGCTATGTGGTGTGGAAATATCAATGCTGTTCACCAACTATGTAAGCCTTCCACCTTCATTAAACATATTAGGATTGTACTTTTCTGCCTTCTTCCAAGTTGAAGAACTTCATGGTTCTTAGTTGGATTGTTGAAGGTGTGTGAACATGATGTATGTCACTTCTGAGCCAAAGCTGTTAAGAGTCAGTGCTTTTCCTTTTTCTGACTTAGAAATTGTGAAAACAGATCCTGAAATGACCAAAGGGGGACAAACCTCCCTACTCACCTGCACTGAGTGAGTGAGAAATAAACCTTGTTGTCCTGATTCACTGAGATTTAGGATGTATTTATATTACAACAGTGTAACCTAACCTAACCTAACTGACACAGAATACATCTGGGAAAATGAAATAAGTAGTTTGGAAGAGGAACAATATGACATTAGAAAAGATTACTAAGAGATTAACAGGATCTCTGAGTTTATAATTGCAATGGAGGCAGGGCAAAATTGAGAGACTGATAATTTAAATATAAGTTATAGATCTCTTCTCAGTTTAATGTAAAGTACTAAAGACATCAAAATGATGACTGAAAAGAAAAAAGATTGGAGGATAGAATGAGAACATTATATGTATACTAATAATTACATATGTATTAGTATAATTATATGTAGTATACAGGTATATATATATACATGTAAGTATATATGTGGTATGTATATAGTATGTGATATGTAGTTTTATTTGTATATCTATAGATAAGTGTATATAATTATATGCTGTATATGTGTAAGTAGTTATATTTAGCATTTATATATATATTGTTTCATAGTTTTACTTGGTTTTTGTATGTATAAATGTTAATATAAATAGAAAATTTCTGAAGGCAAGCATGGAACATAAGCAGTTATCAACAAATAGAGGAAATTTCGAAGCTAGAATGAAGGCCTTCAATGATCATATTGAAAGCAAAACTGCTGAAAATAGATCGACTCCTAAACTTGTCTACATGTATGGGTCACACTTTTTAGTTGCAAACTAAAGAATATGCTTTTGCCAGTTTAAGCAGAAACAGGATTTATGAAAGAGTATTCTATAGCCCACAGGCTCAGTCTCGGGCTTGAGAGCACCATACATAGTCAGAAATAATATCTGACCATCTATCTGGCTTTCCCTGGGAGTCAGCAGCTTCTACAGTCCCGAGCTCTGCCACCATCACCCACAAGCACCACCTCCAAGTGCCTAAGGTTTTACACTTCTGACAAGTCCCAGGTGATACTTAAAATGTCAGTTGGATGATTCTCTTGGGCGCAGGTGCCTCCCTGTTAGGCTTACTTCTGACTTCGAGTCCCTTGAGGTTGCATCTGATTGGTGGAACGTGAGTCATGTGCTGGAATCTCGGCTACTAGAAAGTCGTAAGGAGAGGGAATTTCTGGCTTCTGCCTTACTTGGGAAGGTAGGATCCACACTGCAGCTAATTACTAAATATATTTATAGAGAGGGTGATCACAGATGTTGAGTGGCCCTCACATAATGAACATTAAACTATACGTGTTGACATTTTTAGTACTTCAAATAAAATGGGAAAAGTACTGGATGCTTCCAGATGAGAGTATTATAAAAAAGAAGATTGGTTATCATCAAAGGAAAATATCAAAGGAATTCAAATTGCTAGAACTCAGTCAAGTTATATCTATAGAGTTGTAAGAAGAAAGTATTGAATCAGTTATTCTGTTAGGAGCATTTTGTATGGATGAATTTATTCAGTGTTCTCCTAGAACTAGAAGCTAGAAAGAGCACAAAGATACTTGCTAAAGGGAGGAATTCCACAGGCACTAAAAACAAACCTTACCTGATTCATAGCATTCATGGGCATTGGCAGAAAATCTTTTTTAATCCACTTACAGACTAAGGGAAGAACAAAGGTAGCATTTACTTAAATATCTCCTGTCTGTCTGGTACTATATTTTGCATTTTATATCTGTCACTCTCTTTGTTATATTCGCACATGTGTGACATGGAGAACAGTATTCCCATTTTACATATGAAGATACTGAGGCTTAAAGAGAGTCAGTATTTCTCACAGGTGGTAAAGCTGGGACTTGAATTTAGTGTACTCTGGCCAAGTATAATACTGTTTTCACTGTGTCACATTGGCTCCCTCATGTCTTTGTAGCTGGGTGACTACCCAGAGGCTGTGATTCTTGAATGTATTGTTGGAGAAAGAATTTATAGAGTATTAGGTTACCAAATATGTAAATCCTTAATAGTAAGATCCTTCCAATATTATTAAATTACCTCTTTATGATAAATTTTAGAAAATAGATTTACATTCATAGGAGGGAGAATGCCACATTTGTACTCTTAAAGGGATATTAAGTTTTTAGAATGGTACAGTGTCTGACAAAGGACACACTTACAGCTGAGCTAAGCATGAACTTACGGTTTTTCTAGGACTGAGGGCCCAGGTTGTCATTGCTCCCTGAGGTGGTAAAGAAAGCAAAACTATACTGCACCAACTGGTTCCCATTGCTTCCCTGACTTCTAGAGAGCAGAATGAACATATGGAAAAAATAGTTACCTTTAAGTTTCTGTGCTCGACACAATCTTACGTAATTAAATATATTAAAAGTCAAGAACTTAAATGTACTAATTTCTTTATAAATTCCACTGGAAGTGATTTAAAATTTAAATTCTTAAGAGAAAAAGGAACTGAATCAGATTATTTCTCAAAGTAGATTGGGAACGTACACACATGTACACACACACACATATGTTGGATATATTTTTTTTTCAAAGCTCTTTAGGACTTTCTTCTTTAATACTTCCAAAATTACCAAAAACCCCTCGAAAAGTCATTGGATTTTTCAATTATAAATTGTACTGTAGTGCCAACCTTTGGTCCAAAGGGGGCTTATTTCAACTAAGTTATAATGGGTTGGAAGGTCTTTAAAGCAAAGGGCAGTAGCAGATGAGGTTGAAGGTAAGCATCTTCCAATCCAGTGCCTTTCCAACAGTAACGTGCTTGTGGATCACCCGGGGATCTTGTTAAAATGTACATTCTGATTTAGTATGTTTGGGTGGTGCCTAAGGTTTTACACTTCTGACAAGTCCCAGGTGATACTTACAATGTTGGTTCTCGACCACCCCTGCAAACAAGTTCTCTCTTGCCTCTCTTCTTTCCACCCCTCCCAACTCCTTCTCCCCACCCAAGCATTACAAACTGAACATAAGGAGTTATTTACTACATATGAACATTATAATAGTTGACATTGACAATAAATATTTCCTCCCTTTTAATTTTCCCAGTGCATTTCATTATGGGATCTTTTTAGACATAGGCTTAACCTGTCCTTAGCAGCCCTGAAGGATTCGAGGCTATGAAAGAATGAGCTCAAACTCTCATGGGGCATCAAGAAGTTTCGAACTCCGAGGAATCTTTTGTGAAATTACACCATCAGCCTCTTTTCTTCCATAAAAGATGGTGAATCTTTTATGTTTTGAACTGGGATGGATACTGACAGATCATAAAGCTATTTTTGATGTCTTGACAGAGAGGTTTTGGTTTAAGATGGCTTGGTGGTCATAAACAATATCTTCTAGGAGTTTCATTATAAGGATCTTTTCTACTGCATTGTTTTTATATATGTGTGACTCTAGTTTTGCTATTTTAAGATTTTTCACACATTTTTATGTCCTTGTTTATCTCAATTCTACTTCTATTCCTACTATGCATTTATCAATTAGAATTAAAATTTAGTGCTGCTTTGAGTAACTTAAGCTACACTTCAGTTTAGCTGTTGGCAAGAACCCAGGAAAACTCAGCTACTATTCATTTTACTTTCATGATATAAGGACAGACAGTTTTCTAGTTAGAAAAAGAAGGAGGAGGAGAAGGAGAAAGAAGAAGAAGGGGGGGAGGTGAGGGGAGAGGGAGAAAAAGAAAGCTTATAGGTTATCTTGGAATAATCACCAAGACTTTAATATATTAAAGTATTATCTTTTGTATGAGTCAAACAGTGGTTATTGTCCATATTAAATAATTTTTAATTTAAAATTGACAATTCATAGCTGCTAATAACTATAGTCTTCTAAATGCTACTAGTTTTTATTTTTTATATTTTCAAGGAGGGAATATTGAATTTAGCAACCTTTAATTTTATAATTCTCACAGAATACATACAAATGTATGTAATTATAAATGATTCTCTTAGATTCCCCTCAAACATTTCACAGAGTATATTATTTCACAATATCATTGATTCCCAAATTTTCTTTATATATATTTTTAAGAATATTGGGCCATAGAAATCGGAGGGGGAGTCGAACCATGAGAGACGATGGACTCTGAAAAACAAACTGAAGGTTCTAGAGGGGAGGGAGGTTGGAGAATGGGTTAGCCTTGTGAAGGGTATTAAAGAGGGCACGTTCTGCATGGAACATTGGGTGTTATGCACAAACAATGAATCATGGAACACTACATCAAAAACTAATGATGTAATGTATGGTGATTAACATAACAATAAAAAGTAAAAAAAAGAAAAAGAATATTAGGCCATAAACCTGTGTTCCAAGAGATACTTTATTATAAAATAACACCAGGGAGGGGAATTAGATATATGAAATATATTTCTATATTTTTAACAGATACAAGTTTCATAGTCCCATATGCAAAATGGAATTCTATAGTAATCAGATAATGATGTTTGTGACTTTCATTACTGTTTGTTTTACTCTTAGCACACCTTTTCACTGATGGCATAAAAACTGAATTTAAAGACTTTTAGGGACGCCTGGGTGGCTCAGTTGGTTAAGCATCTGCCTTCGGCTCAGGTCATGATCCCAGGGTCCTAGGATCAAGTCCTGCATTGGGCTACTTGCTTGGCGGGGAGTCTGCTTCTCTCTCTCCCTCTGCAGTTCCCCCTGCTTGTGTGCTCTCTCTCTCTCTGTCTGACAAATAAATAAATAAAATCTTTTTTTAAAATGAATAAAAAATAAAGACTTTTAAAAGATAGCACAACTCAGTGATTTCTTGGGAATCCAAGGTTTACATCACAGTCCTGTTTACAAATACCGTGTAGGCTCTTTCTACTTTCTTACCTTTCCTGGTCTTAAGAGGCCACAGATAGTGTGAAAGGGGGAGGGCCCTACATATATGATTGGCAGAAGTTGGCAATGAGATAGAAGCTTCCATCTGTGTCTCCAGTTGATAAGCCTATTGTTGGCATAGATGATATGGGACATAACCTTATGTTGACTATTGCAGGGGCAAGGGGATAGTCACCAATCTGGACCTAGTGTAGCTTCCTGGTATGAATGATTTTTATCACTCATTATCTCATTCCTGGCTTTGTAAAGTGTGTTGTGGTCAAAACACATGGTTGTCTACATCTGGCCTGGGAGATTTCTTGGCAGAGCCAACTGCTTTTCCCCTTTACCTACTTTCTGAGTTTTCTACTTGGACACATGGGAAACTTACGGTTGCCTTCCATATCTAATTGTGACCCTTCCCTAAAAACGGAAGATGGTGGGGGTAAGGAAGTGAGTATCCAGCCCTCTTCTCATTTTTCCTCATTCCTTATTTTTTTTGCCTTTCCCCTCAGTTTCTCCCCTTCCCCCTTTTAGGGGGTACACAAGGCAAAACAAAACAGTACATTTCATTCTGTTCTTAAAACTGTCGTCTGCTCAGTTTGGTCTACTGAAGTGCACTTCCATCAATATGGGAGATGGAGGTGGGCGGGAAGTAAAACCTGCAATTACAAATGTCCTCCGTATTCTCCCCTTTTCAAATCTTATCTCTTACACTTAAATTGTGGCTTTTAAACATTATAATCAAAAGGCAAGTTCTCTTCCTTTCTTAGTATTTGATGTAGAAATTGTTGGGGTCAACTGCTACAGAACAATGTATCACATATCATTCGGCTACATCCCAGTATATACAAAGATATCAGCATGATCCTGTGGTTCAGATACTTCGCTGTAGAGTCTGTGATCCAGATCAATCACTTTCCAGCTATATAACTTTGGGGGAGTTATCAACTTCTCTAAACCTCATTTTAACCATCTGTAAAATGGGGATAGTAATAGCAATTCCTTCATGGTGTTGCTGGAACATGGAATAATCAGTTCCTGGTATTTTGTGAGTGACACATAGAGGATTTAGAAATTCTGTCCCAGAGAAGAAATAGTGAAGAAAGAAAGGATATGGGTATTCAGGAAGAGTTATTCATCAGCTTCTTTAAATAATTCTATCCTAATAGTCTTGGCAACCTGAGTCCTGTGGTCTGTCCTAACAATGCAGTGGTTGCGGTTCTTGACAATTCAAGAATCCCCTAAGGAACTAGCAGAATATTGTTAATTTCCTTAGTTTTCAAATATTGATTAATGATTCAATCATCTTTGCAATTAAGATTTATTAAGCACTCCCATGATACTTCTTGCAGGCGAGTGTGAAATACAGCATACACTGTGAAGTGGACATTGGACAGTTCCTCATGAGTTTTCTCTCTTGTCTAGAGAATAAAACAAGAAAATAAATGAACATTTGGTGGGTAGAATTGACACACTCTTTCCCCTACTGTCCTAGAGTGAAAATTAATTTTCACAGTTATATGACAAATCTAATAAACTCTACTTTTTTTTCTATTTCATTAGAATATCATCAATTCTACTTCTAGCTTAAGAAACTAAGCCTTCTAAACTAGATGTTTCCTTTGGGAATTAAACCACTAAAGACAATAAAGACTTTAAAAATGAACAACCATTTCGGGGGAGAAAACCTTTTTTTTTTTTTTTTCATTTGTGTTGATTATTATTTTAAAGGCATGTCATCCAATGAATTCCTCAGTTTCTCTTTGATCCTTATCTACCTGATGAATTTGGATGTCCGTAAAGATGAATATTAATGTTTGCTATGCTTTCCATGTTAGACATGTATTGGTTGATTTTGCTTCAAAGTAACTTAACTTCTTTGTAGTATTAAGTTACTCTAATTTCCTACCTCCCTGCCTTTTATTTTCCTCTGGAGAAAACCCTTCCAGGGCATGACCTAATGAATTCTGGTTCAGATTTCCAAATGAATTTGAACCAAAGTGATTCTATAATTTGGTGGAGGGAACCTTCATTAAATACCCTAGCAAGGGAATTTTTACTGTTTCATACCAGACTAAAGTACTTTTCTTGACATATTGAAATTGAACTTCCAACATTTATGAGAATATAAATTGCAACAGCACGTTGTAACTGCCATGAGTCCAGTAGAGCCTTAGGTCAAGGGTTTTTACTTTCTCTATAACCCCATTAAAAATAGCAGTGTTTCTAATTATTTTTCCTTTAAAAATTAGAAAAATATGTCCTGGTCTCCAGAGAGATGTTATCTTCAGTTATTCCTATAATTTATATGGCTGCATGGGATATGTCTTTATAGTTTTTATTTGCACTTGACGAAAGTGCAAATTCAATTTTATAGGCTAGTGAACCTTCTCTTTTAAAGACCGAATGTGATTTTCTAATTGAGAGAGTTAATTTTGTTTCTCCTCTTTATTCCTGACCTCTCTGTCATCTTCTCACCTCAAAAGCTTCTTTCCTCCCTGATTCCTGCCTGCCCTGTTTTGGTATTTATTTATTTTGTATTCAGGTATAATTAACATACAGTGTTACATTAGTTTTCAGTGTACAATATAGTGATTAAATATAATGATTAACCGTTTCTGTACATTAGTGCTCTTCAAGACAAGTGTACTCTTAATACCCTTTATCTATTTCACCCATCCACGTACCCAGCTCCCCTCTGGCAACCACCAGTTTGTTCTCTGTATTTAAGAGTCTATGGGGGGAAGCTTGTCTCTTTTTCTTTGTTCGTTTGTTTCTTAAATTCCACACATGAGTGAAATCATATGGTATTTATCTTTCTCTCCCTGACTTAGCATTATACCCTCCATCCCTCTAGATTCATCCATCTTGCAGATGGCAAGATCTCATTCTCTTTTATGGCTGAGTAATATTCCATTGAATTCCATCAGAAGCTTCTTTAACATCACAGTTTCAATAGAAACTACTCCATTTTAATTGCAGACCCCAAGCCATTTACTATTATTATTCACATTATAGGTGTGCTGTATGCATCATCTGAAGTTGAATTTGACATTTTTCATAGCATTTCTGTACTCTGCAAATAGAGTCACCAGTTAGAGTACAACTGCAAGAGCTTCTAGCCCTCATTACCTACCATCTTTGAAGATTTCCTGAAGCAGCATGGCATGATTGAAAAACATACTGTGGTTTTGATGGCTAATTGGCCAGGCTTCTTCAGGACCCTGACATTTGATTTCTCCTGCTAACCAGTTGGCTGATCCTAGGAGTTTGCTTTGAATTGCAAGAAGAGCCAATGTATAAACTTACTAAAATTCAGTGTGTATCTTATTTATATAAGTCAACAGCTCCACTCATGGTATTTGGTGGTAGTCAAGAGAAACTGGCTATTTCAAGGATGACAGAATTCACTAAAGCCAGAGAACATAGCTTGAATCAGCAGGAAACAGGGTAGCCTCGGAGGGGTCAAGAGGAAGGACATGCAGTAGCAATTCTTTACAGGAAGAGTCTGATCAGGATATAGCCTATTGCTTCCACCATTGTCAGTGAATTCTAGCCATCCTTTCATCTTTCTGTCTCTCATTCAGAAATGAAAGCCCCAAGCAGGAACATCCAATTAGCTGAGTCTATGTCATGGGTGCACTCTGGTGCAGAGAGCAAGGAGAGAAAGAATCTGGCCTTTTTTTTTTTTTTTTTTCCCTGTAGGCTGCACACAATGGAAGTTTCCCCAGCTGAATTGGAAAGAAAATGGACTTCTAGATAGATATAGAATTTTTTGACATTTTATTTTTAAAAATTAAGATTTTTCTGGGATATCCAGTTGAACCTGGAGAATCCCAACCCTGTAACATTATCTGGGTTAGCTTGGAAAATAAAAATAGCATTTCTAATTGCTAATATGTAAATTTAAACTAATAATAACTATTGAATAGGATTACGTTGAGATACTATTTATAATGCCTTAAAGACAATAGGTCCATTGCATGCATTCAATTTCATGTACTTTTTCTGCTTTAGGCAACTTATGGTTTGATTGGTATAACTGTAATATTTTTAAGTTAATATTATCTTGCTGCATAATGATTCTGGTTCACCTCTCTGCAATTTTAAAATAAATGCTATAGTTTGATTTTTTTTTTCTTTTTTTTTAATCTTTAACAGACAGGCCAGCCTCAACGAAGCAGCCGAGAAGTATTATGATCTGGCGGCTAGACTGAGACCTAATGTAAGTACCTTCCTAATGAGAAACATTACTCAAAGGGATAGATGCACAGCATGTGATAGCTTTAGATATAGAAGCCTCATGATACTGGGCTTTTTCTCTCAGATCTCTTATTCTGAGTACTCACTAAATGGCTAATTCAGCAATCAAATCTGCCAGTCTCAAGCTTCTTTTCTTTTTGCAGAGGTACACATTGCTGTTTTCTATCCTGTGTAAAGCACCATATGGTTTTATCATTTGAATACAGGTTTTAGCATTATCAAATACTTGGCATTTGGTTGGCTTTTAAAATTAGTTCCTTGAAAGTGTTTTTTGCTGTGGTGTTAAATACCTAAGGACCTCTAACATCGTGAGCTTTTTTTCTGATGCTTACATTCGCTCAGACCTCGAGCTGTGCCTCTACCTCTTCCAGAGTCCTCATTTCTAATAACTGTGCTTTTCAACTTTTATCAAGTATGTTTTTATTAGAATTTTTCCCTGGGTAATCACACCTCCATAAATTGGGATGGATATAAATTAGATCATTACTATTGAAATGGAGGAACCATTTATGAGAAAATAAGAACTGGTTTATATCTGTCTTCTAATAAGCACTTTTTTATTCGCTGCACATCACTGACCTCCAGCACATTGCCTTTATTCTCATACACACAGCTCTGCATCCCCCTCCAACACGAAAACCTTCTCCCCTTACTCTCTAGGTCTAGACTGTCTATTGAGAAATGTAATTTTGAAACAGTAATGAAAGTGCATGTGTGATGTGACTACAAATATTGGGATAAGTCTCATTTCTATACGGTAACTCATCCATTGGGCAAACATCTATAGAGTGCCTGCTTTGTGATAGGATACAGAGATTTCATTCCCTAAAAGACCCCATAATGTAGCAGAGAACACTGAAGATAATCAGCTGGTTGAAATACAGTGTGGTGATTGCTACACAGAGGTATATGCAGTCCTATGGGAGCACAAGAGGAGAATTAATGCTCCCTAAATGCAACCCACGGGGGGTGGAGGGGTGGCTTTTTTTTTTTTTTTTAGCAGAACCACATATAATCTTAGCCCTGAATGTCAGTGTCCCCAATTTCATTAATTACGAGGTACTTCAAAAAAAAAAAAAAAGAATTGGTGACCTGTTTGCAACGTAAGAAAATAATTTAATAGTTATAATGATAAGAACAGTAACAGCCAAAATTTATTGAACACTGATTATGTGCCAGGCACCGTGCTAAGTACTTCATATGAATTCCCTCATTCATTTCTCACAACCCACAGATACTTCTATGGTCCCATTCTGCCCAAGCCCAGAGAAATTGATAACTCACTCAGTATCACAGTTGATAAGTGGGATCACATTGTAACCCAGGGCACTTGGTGCATAAGAGAAAGCTTGATGGGAAAAATGCAGTTGTATTGTAGGAAATCCAAGCCAGAAGACTAGGAAATGAAAATAATAATGGTCCTCTCGTTTATGTACCTGTTAAGTGCCAAGCACCATTCCAGGCACTGGATACACAGAAGTGCACAAAATTGAGTCCCTGCCCGTTAGCATCTTACAGTCTAGTCTGAGAAGATGAAGTAGAAAAATAAGTAAAGCCTATATGGTATCAGACAGTGATAAGTGCTTTGGGGAAAAATGGATCAGGAAAAGAGTCAGGAGGTGCAGGAGGAGATAGGCGGGAGGCATAGCTCTGTAAATGCCTGAGGTGGGCATCTTTGAATAGTATTTCTAACATTTCAATATGAGATCTTTAATTTTTTTAAAGATTATTTATTTTAGAGAGCGCACACGTGCACACATGTGCAAGGGGGGGGAGGGCAAAGGGAGAGTGACAGGAAGATAGAGAGAAGCAGACCCCAATTTGGGGCTCAATCTCAGGACCCTGAGATCATGACCTGAGCTGAAACCAAGAGTCAGACACTTAACCAACTGAGCCGCCCAGGTGCCCTGAGATCTTGAATTATTACAATTTCACTGAAGGTAAGGATCAGGGATTTTTTTTCCTTTCCCTTTTTTTTTTTTTTTTGTCCTCCTCACATTGATTAATATAATGCCTGTAATACACATAGTAAATACAATGTTAAGTTCAACCTTTACTCATGGAGTATCAGTCACCTAAGTGTCACTTTTATTTTTGTTAAGTAGTTGATCACATGGTCTTCTTCAGCATATTATAATGGATTAGTGAGAAAAGAGCTATCTGAGCAATCTGACTTGACCTAAAAAAATGAAAAAGACACTGAGGCATCCCAGATTTAAGCCAGACTCATGAGATTGTTTATTTTACATGGCCAGCAAAATCATAAAATCAGTATTTAATCTCCCAACTTAACGCCATTTTTTCTGAAACCCCCACAAGTTTCTTCATAAACATACTGCAAATTGTTTTTGAAAAATGTGTTTATTCAAATGCTACTTCCTTTATCTGGTAAGAATAAATTAAGTATTTTATGGATTTGGATAGAATAGGAAGCTCAAATTTAACAATAAGTAAATGATGTTACAGTTGTGGGTCAACTGATGGGGTCTTTCCCTAACCTGTTTTGTGAATTGTGTTTTGGTTTTCTTTTTTTGTGTGTGTGTGTGTGTTTTGGTTTTCTGTATGTAATCTAGATAAGTAAGATGCTACCATGGCAAGACTCATAAAGACATTGGCAATAATAGAAGTTTGTGTTCGGAAGCAAGGAGACAAACAATAGCCCACGTAATGATTTATTAGTGGTTAGCATCCAATCCAAATTAAAGCATCCATCTAACATTTATATTGATCATAGCTGTTCTTCCCTTTGTCCTAAGAACATTCTATGTTATTTCTGTGCTTTCACGGAATAAATTTCAGTTCCCTGCTTACAAAGGACCTAGTAAACAGACCTCCTTTCCGCTTCTCTTTTTCAGTACTTTCACTGTGTTTTCAATTTTTGTCTACACAGTAATCTAATCTTATTTTTCAAAAGGCATTTTCTTCTATTGTTTAAATGTCCAACTATGACGATCAGGAGCTGTATGCGGGGGACCCTGTGGGGTGTTTTAGCAATGTTCATGTCAGATCATGACTCTCCAAAGTAAAATATGTGGCTATAACCCTGTCTACTACTACTTATTATCATTGTATTAAAAACATCATTATTTGTGGAATATATTTCTCTTTTAATAAAATACCTATTCTGTTTTTTCAGTAAGTCCCATGATGAATTTCTTTATTTTTTTCTATTCTACAAAAGCCATATTTTTTTCATACAGTTTGCTTTAAAATTGCTAATGGACTTCTTGGAATATTTTAAATACATAGAATTCCAGTGATCAAATGCTAAAGTAATCAAAGTCTAAATTAGCAGGCACATGTAATTTTCATTGTTAGATTATGATATTGTCTCTTCATCAGAGATATTCAATACATTGTCATTTACTAAAGCATACAGTTAGAGAAATATATTTATTGCTAAAATGGTACCATTAAATTTTTAATCCTATTTATTTGATTTTTTGGTGGGTAGGAGGGAATACTCTAACATTAAACCCCTACTACACTAAAACATTTTTATAATGGGAAAATTCTACCAAAATTGCCATTTTTAAGTTTTTCCACTTTTAGTTTTTCATTTGTGTAAATAAAACTGATCTCTCTGTGAGGTTACTTAAGATAACATTCTGTCTTCTCTCTCACTTATGCACATCAAAAAATGCTGACTCTTGAGGACTAGAGGGAACATTTAAATGAAATAGTTTTGTTCCTCCTGTGGGAATTAGGCCAAATTCTGCATTAACTTATGGATTTTTAATTTTTTTTCTAATGTGAAGAATGGGAAATTTGCATAATACAAAGTCACCCACTTATACTTGGCTTTTAGAGAACTCTGGAAGTTAGAAAGGGGTAATTACTAATGATCAGGTCTATATATCTTGTATTTTTCTGGATGTAATTGTTTTTAGTCTGATTTAATTTAAGTTATTTTTTTTATCAAGTTCCAGCTTTAAGACTCTCTGCCAAGTGCAGTAGGATTTTAAAGTTATGAAAAATGACCCCTGACCTTGAGAAATGTACTATCTAATATGGGGAGGCAATGGAGGAGAGAACGCATGGATCCAAATCCTCACACTTCAGGGCAGTAAATATTATATAAGAAGTACGTTGTGAATGATATAAGGTAGTGCTAGAAAAGTGTGCAGGAGAGAGAAATTACTTTCAGCTGGATTGGTCCTAGAAGGCATTGAGTCAGAGTAGGAAAGTTAATCATGAAATGATAGGATGTTTGTAGGGGAAGATTTTAGCAGGAGGAGAAAAGAGAGAATTCTGGCAGGTCAAGGCCTATGCATGAATAAGGATATGGAGCTGAGAAAACATGAGCTAGGCACAAGAAACAGTTAGCAGATAAAGTTTATATTGCTCAGGGTTAGGGGCAGAGAGGACAACTAGGGGAAGATAGAACTGGAAGTGAAGATAAAACCAGATGAAAGGCATTGCATACCATACCAAGTGTTAGGAGTTTGTATTCCAGAATTAGGTCGAACAGGATGACATAATGAAAGCGATAATTTAGGGTGGCCATTCATATGATGTAATGAAGAATGTGGGTTGCATTTGGGAAAGTAGAGATGAAAGATGCCACCTTGGGAAAACCAAATAAAGTCATTTTAATAGTTTTAAGCAGAAGGTATAATCTGAAAGTACAGAAACACAGTGGAATGGAAAAGAATATGCAGGGGAAATAAGATTATTTGATGGCATGAAAATAGGAAAATTAGTTGGCCCGATGAATGTTCCAAAATTTTGAATATAGGTAACTTGGAAAAAGAAAGACCCTAAACAAAAACAGGGCAGTCAGAAGAGTGTGTTTACTTCAAGAAAAAAAAATGTTAAGTTTGGATCGAGCAGATTCTGAGTGAGAAGTGGGATATTATAATTATTCATGGGACATTCCTATCAAGTAGGCAGTTGGGGGAAAGGCCACAGCTGGGAATAGGGGTGTGAAGTTATTTGCAAAAAGGAGATATAGTGCCAAAGGAGTGGTTAAGATCAGCGGGGAGAGATGTACAGAAGTAGAGAAGAGAGACGATTTCAAACCTCTGGGAATCTCTACATTTGGAATGTAGGATATGAGACAATGATAGGACATAGAAATCAGTGTTAGTGAGCAATTCTCACGGCTACTAAAGGTAAAGGAAAACAAAGACTGAGAATGTCCACTGACTTCAGAGAGTAAGATGCCCCCAGCTACCTAGTGCAGCTTTGTGCAGGTGATGTGGGCACAAGTTTGTTATGTGTGAAGGAAATGGAGAACTGGCAACAGAGTGTCAAATGATTCTGTAAGTAAGTTTGGACGTAAGTGTAAGAGACAGGGAAATAGCAAAGAAGTATTAAGTATAGATTTATCAAATATTAAAGGTAGGTGTTAAGAGATTGTACATGTGTCTAAATAGAAGATTAAGAATGTGTCCAAGTAGAGGAGAGAGCAAAGAAATACCAATGATCTTCAAAGATCATTTTCTCCCTAGAGACTGAAGAACAGAAAGTAGACTGAAGATATAAAGGGGGAAAAAATTAGAAATAGAGGGGGCATAAGCTGAGGTAGTAAATTACTTCTATCACAGTTACTTGCTTATCTGCTAATGCTGTGGGAAGGAGGAGAGAATTTGAGGTCAAAGACCTGTGAACAGTGCTTATGCTGAGGTACACAGTAGGTCGTAAGTGATATAGGTCTGTCATATCTGTCTGTGATAAATGCCAACAGAGGTACAGTCTTGTGAGATATGTCATTTGTCATTTTGTGATAATTTTACTTTTATTTATTTATTTTCATTTTTTTTAAGTAGGCTGCACTCCCAATGTGGAGCCCAACACAGGGCTTGAACTCATGACCCTGAGATAAAGACTCTACATCTGAAACTAATGATACACTATATTTTAATTAATTGAACTTATTTATTTTTTTAAAGATTTTATTTATTTATTAGAGAGAACGAGCAGTGGGGAGGGGCAGAGGGAAAAAGAGAGAGAGAGAGAAAAGCAGACTCTCTGCTGGGCAGGAAGCCCGATGTGGCTCGATCCCAGGACCTGGAGATCATGACCTGAGCCAAAGGCAGACACTCAACTGACTGAGCCGCCCAGGTACCCCAATTAATTGAATTTAAATAAAATAAGAAAAAAAATCACCTGAGCTGAGATGAAGAGTCGGATGCCAAACCAAGTGAGCCACCTGGGTGCCCCCTTTTGTGATAATTTTAAATGAAGTTTTGAAATCACCAGTAGATTACTTCTCATTTTGACTCAACCTCTCTGACTTTTATGTTAGATGTTATATTCAGAGATTTAGATCTCTAAGATGTATTTTATAAATGTTCTATCATATGCAGTTATTATATATGAATTAAAGGGGAATCTGTTCCAAGGATCAGATTATCTAATAGAAAATTACACATTATACCTTTCTTAGGCACTTAGAGCATAAATTATTTCAAAGCGTTATTATAAAATCAAAGCCAGTGTTACCCATTTGGCCTCTTTAGCAATGATTATATGTCAAAGATAAAATGAGAAATACGGGATTCAAAGAAATGAGCTTCCTATATAAGAGTTGCAGCTGTGTTATGAGATAGTCAACATATTTTACAATGTATTACTTTCACTGTGGACTACCCTTTTTATGGTAAATGTGGTGGGGTGGGAGGGAGGGTGAGAGGAGATGGCTATTCAGTAGAAATAACCACTAAGGCTGGGATTGGGTTGGGGGAGACTGTTAAGAATTAAGTATTTGGGCAGCACTGATGGAAGGGATAGAGAATATTTTGAAAATAGCTGTTTACTGAAGGGAAAGATATTCTCCCACCCTAAATAGAACAAGAGACCATGAAATTAAGTTAAACAGGACAGATTCAGATTTGACTATAAAAGAGATTTTTGGAGGAATGTCGTTTTGTCGGGGTCGGGGGAAGGGAGGGTTAATAATAATTTGTCTGGGAAGCAGTTAAACCACATTTCTGCTTGTAAATGGAGGAAGAACCATATGGCCTCTTCCAAAAGTTTCCACAGCTTCTGTGATGTGGGAAAGTTATATACCATGTGTCTGTTGACTTTCAAACGTTAATAATATGTGGAGCCCAGAACCACCAGATTGACTTCATGAGTAAAATGTGCTTTAATATTGCACATGTATTTCCCACTCTCACTACTTATTTCAGTTTCAAATACGTCTCTATATTTTACAGTTAGAAAATGGAATGAGGGAAGTTGACAAATCCAGAATAAACTGGTTTCAATCAAGAGAGAAATTGCCATTAGTTTCCCCCCCAAATTTTACCTGGTTTTATTAAATGGGCCCAGAGATATCATTGAAATGAGACTTGCTTATTCACAGGTATGCAATTAAGTCAACAAACATTTATTCTACTTCAGTTCATAAACAGTCTTCATCACATTGATATGTATATTTATGCGCACATCAGGAGAAATAAGATATCTAATTCTTGTCTAATTTCAACAAGATAGATGCTCACTTCCCTGATAGCTTCAGTTACGCCAAGATCAGTTTTAGTCTTATCCCACCTGTGTCTGTCTTCAAACTCCTTTCCACTGTGGATCTTCTTCCCAAATCATTTAGATGGGGCAGCTCTTTTCATCTAACAAGTTACGAAGTCTAGTTTTGGGTACATTTACGGCTCTCTGCTTACACTGTAGTATGTTTTGTGTTGTACTTCTATTTTGAAAATGTTAGATAAATCAGAAAAAAATGTATTTCTGAAGTGGTTACTATTTTTTTTTTCTTTTTATTATCTTGTATAAGTCTCCATGCTTAGAAGACAAAGATGATTAGTAGAATCTACTTGTTTACTAACTGTTGGTGTGGGATAGTTTTCGCCTAGCCTAGGATCATCTAGTTGGGCTAAGCTAAGCTGTATTTACAGTTTTTCCATACTTGGGGCATTGTTACTCATCACAGTCCACAATCATCCTTAAACATTAGTTTTTGAATGTGTGTATATGCACAGTGTGTGTGTTTCAGAATCACAACCAGAAAAGGATGGGGCGGGGGAGATGTGAGGCACGGGCAGGAACATAAGTGGCTCTTGGCTATAAAGAAAATCAGCTTGAGTACTTTAGGTTGGGGAACATCAAAACCTCTGGGAAATTCCACTTAAGTATGTTCTCTGATTCCAAGCATGTTTATTTTTACTCACATTTCTTTGTGGGGGTATCCTTTCCATGGATTTATAACTATAATTATTTGAATTGTGGGACCACACACTAAAATTGCATCTCCTCCAGAGTAACTGGATTCCTGGGGCTTTTCCAGAAAACTCAGCTAATCTAACCACACTGGCCCACATTCCTACCTGGGAGTATCAGCTAGGTAGACTGGGAGGTGCCACCATCAGAAGGATGTGCCCTTGTCCCACCCCAATCATCACATTCTTCATAATCCCCTTCGGTTATTTCGACAGCTGGTTTCTTCCATTTCTATTATCCTTTTAGGCATCTATGTTTCTGATCGTTGGCTGATCTCATGGGGCTATGTTTTTCTAAATATATATTGAAACATTAACCAAAAGCTATGTTTGTGTATGAATCTTTATTCCCTCCCTCTTCTAATTTTCCCGTAACATCTCACCATCTTTTTTGTTTCCTTATTTTTTCCTCTACTCCTAACTCCTTGATATCTATCAGAAATCCCACATATTTATATCTGCAGATAAAATTATATTTGATCCTAAAGACTGAAAAATTAGTAAATTGGTAGATTAATTTCTTATGAAAGTCCTATTTCCTTGTTAAAGAAAAACGATTATTGACACCTTTTTTTTTAAAGGTAAGCAAGACTTTATTCAGGATTATTTTGATTAGTCACAATGAGGGGAGAGATGGGGTTCCACCTCAAATACAGTAAAGATACTGGGGATTTATAGCCAACAAGCATGGGGGATGAAGAACTTGATCCTTTAGCAAGGGTGGGGAGATTCTCACTAAGTGAACTTAGCAGGATTTTTGCTACAGCTGGGCTAGGCAGGTGTCAGAGAAGGCCCAAGGATCAGGCCTAGTCAAAAAGAGGGCTCAGAGGACCCTGTCTCTTTTTGGCCAAGGAGCAATGTTTTCATCCTGGATGACATTATTCTCCCAGGCGGAGCTGTTATAAATGCTAAATTTCCTGTCACTGGATAATGTCAGAATCAAGAGTTTCTCTTTATCACTTGAGAAGAATTTATTTAAATATATTGCTGTAACATCATCTTTGACAACAAGCAGTAGAATAGGGCTGAAAAGAGTGACATCTTTAAGATGGGGAAAAATGTGTTTGCTACACAATTTTTCAGTCTTTGTCTTAGAATCATCTGTTATTTCCTTGAATATCAAGTGCCAACAAATGGCTACTGTGATACTCAAGAGTTTTAGAAACGATCCTGAACCCACATTATGGTTACATCAAAAATTAAAATTGTAGAGAATCCAATTTCTTAAGAATAGGAGATTTATATTTGACCAACTCTCTCATCGTTCCTCCCTGGTTTTCATCTCTAGTTTTTTGTTTTCACTTTCTTAAATGGTCTCCACTGAAATAACACCCAGAAATGCAGCTTTACAATGTATGCACATTTTCTTTTTGAAGAATAAATGGCAAGTTATAGAGGGCAAATGTGGTGTCATGAGAGATCTGTGATAAGAGAGTTTGAAATGGTCACACAATGATTAAATTGGTCTCACCTAAAAAGTAACTTGCCCAGTTTAGGAATGCTGAATTTTAAAGATAAGCAGTTTTGAAAAAAATTTTTAAATGATTTACCAAATAATTTATATAAGATACTTCTAACAATTTGTGACTAAAAAAAAAAAATAAATAAGTGCTAAATTACATGCAGAAATAATAAACTGTGTTTTTGAAAGTGTGATATGGCAGATTTCAACAAATTCAAGAATGGATGTTAAACATTATTACTACCTCTATCCATCAGTTGTTGTTTTTTTTCTTATTGCTCAATCTAAGGTACTCTATCCTTATCTACTGAAGTTTTTGATCAAAGAAGAGATAGCTGAATCTTCCTCGTGGAATCTATTCTTATGCCAACTTATTTCTTGATTCCACTTGTGATTTTCATTGGTTGTTTATATAAGAATACTAATAAAACCCACAAAAACAAACACCTAAAAATCCTCAACATATATTATGATTTAGTTTCCTATGTGACAAATTCTCTTAAATATATAGTGCATTTTCCACTATAATTCCAGAAACCAATGATTGCTTTTCTTAAGAAGTTTCAACTATCTTTTCCCAAAGGGTTATATTGTATGTTAAATTTTTGTAACCATAGGTTTTTTTTTTTTTTAATTTTAGTTTATTCATTTAGAGAAAGAGAGACAGCACAAGCAGGGGAAAGGGCAGAGAGAGTATCTCAAGCATATTCCGTGCTGAGCACAGAGCCCAACACGGGGCTTGATCTTAGGACCCTGAGATCATGACTTGAGGCGAAACCAAGAGTCAGCTGCTTAACCAGCTGTGCCACCCAGGCTCCCCTGATCATAAATTTCTTCTTATTTCATTGGCTGTGCTTTCACTTGTAACCACAACTATGCTCTCAAACTATCAGCAAATCAGACCTGCAATAATAAATAAATCCACAATATAGGTTGATACATCTTCCCTCATGATTAGTTGCATTACTAAAATGATACCAGGCATTACAAAAAACTATTCGGAAAAATATCAGTATGAAACTGATAAAAGGCCAAAGGATTTTTAAGATGCATTTCTGTAGGTCACTCTTCTTAAGTTCAAAATACATGGACATCTATTTTAATTTAATTTTTTTATGGAGAAAGAGATTCCTATTAAGAATTTATAACTTCTCACTTAAATTCAGTTACTTGTCACCACTTTAATATGTCATTTTTTTTTAAATATGGCGTTAGTAGGCTTGTATTGAGAGCTATAGATTCCTCAGGTCTTGGGGATGGAATTATTTTGCTACCCAAGAATTAGGCACTTTATTAATTAGTCTTGGAAATATTTACTGGAGATATGTGCATATGCTGAGTTTTCTCTTCATTAAATAATATGACATTATCATTTTATTTTACAATATGCTGATTGACACAGTAACTCCCAAACATTTGCTACTTGTAGGGAACTTTTATGGAGAGTAGACGATGGATTATACCCTAAGCATTCTACTATCATATCATTGCTTTAAGCCCGTTATTTAGGGGCCCCTGGGTGGCTCGATTGGTTAAGTGTCTGTCTTCGTCTCAGGTCATGATCCCAGAGTCCTGGGATCGAGCCATGCATCGGGCTCCCTGCTCAGTGGAGAGCCTGCTTCTCCCTTTCCCTCTGCTGCTCCCCCTGCTTGTGCTCTCTCTCTCTTTCTCCCTCTCTCTCATTCCCTCTCTTTCTCTCTCTGTCAAATAAATAAATAAAATCTTTAAACCCATTATTTACATTTGAATGTGAATAAACTGGGTCTCCATGTTTGGACGTTAGGTACCTTTTTCACATACACCTAATGATGTAAAAAAAAAAAAAAAAAGCATTCACCTAAATGGGAATAATAATAATGTAGAGTTTAAAAGTTGGTAACTATTCTAGATCCATATTTCTAGGTATATGTTTATTAATTACTTGAAAATTCTAACTTGGGCACCGGAAAATGGTCTTTTTTTTTTTTTTTTCAATTAGAAAATGTCAGCCTAACAACATCTATACTAGTTGAACATTCAAAGTTAAGTTCTACCACATTTTTACAGATGGGGATACTGAGGCAGGTTAACTTCTCCAGGTTGCCACGGATAGTTGTAGAGCCAGAATACAAAGCCAGGCAGTCTGGTTTCAGAGCCTGTGTTCTTAACCTTCTGCTTCTTTTATGATTGCCTACCAAAAATTCAATCATGATCACAAATAAAACCTCAGACACTGAAATCAAAGGACAATTCTTATTTAAAATGTGATTCAAATTGTCTAGAATGTTTGTGTACTAATCATTTTGAGGAGAAGTGCTGTTTAGCAAAATTGACAAGTTCTTAAGGTTAATTCATAGACCCTTGAACATATGCTTATATCCACCCCACTTTGCATGGTCTGTAGATTGGAGAAACCCTGGAGAAGTAAAATGGTACAGACTTTAAATGTAGAGAAGCAGAGTGCCTATTATATGTCAGTTTCTAAAATAGGCTCCAGGGATAGAATGAGAAACGAAGATGTTGTGATCCCTGCCCTCTCAGAGATGTAGCAGATGTAGGCTTAACATTTAATTGTTCCTTAATTTTTTTCATGAGTGGTATATCTAGGTTATGAGCCTTGAAAGTTTGCATCTTCTACAGCTTATACAACAATGACTAACAATGCATGAACTCAATCACCTTGTCATGTTGTGTGTTGAAAGCCTGTTTAAGGACTTCAAGAAACATAGCAGACAAATTACTATTTTGTATTGCTTGAAATGTATTGATTACTTTGCCCTTGACTGGTTCATACAATCACAGTAAATGTGCTGCTCATTTTCTTGTAAAGAAAATTTATTTCCTTTTCTTTAATAAGTCCTTAGAAAATTTGAAGCAAGCAAAATGATTTAGTGAAATGTTGTTTTAGGACTTGGAAGGCCACTTTGGACAATAGGTTCTTTACTTACTTACTTGGCAGTTTCTTTGGGAAGTTTTGTTCTTACTGAATTTGTTTTTATTTTTATTCTTTTTAAAAAGATTTTATTTATTTATTGAGAGAGAGAGACAGAGAGAGCAGAGGCAGGGGGAGAGGCAGAGAGAGAGGGAAAGACAGACTCCCAGCAGAGCTGGGAGCCCGACATGGGGCTCGATCCCAGGACCTGGACATCATGACCTGAGCCAAAGACTGAGATGCCTAACCATTTAAGCCACCCAGGCGCCCCCCTGAATTTGTTTTTAAAATAAGGATTGTGGTAGAATGACATGGGTGTATCATACCAGATTTTATTTTATTTCTACTATATATGCTTATTATGATCTGGAGATACATTTAAGAAAAAGTTCATATATTAAGGTGATTGTGATTTCATGCCCAGTAAAAAAAAAATGTTTAAATACATAGGAATCTAAAATTTCCCTACATACAATAAAGCAGTATACATTCTTTTAAAAAAAGTATTCCTTGAAAAGAAAAAAATAACCTCCTTAGAAATATGCTAAATTGATTGTAGGTTTTTAAATTGTTTGATGAAGTTATGTTAATAGAGTATTACAGCAAAAAGCTTTTATTTCTTCAGAACTGATCTTTTAGTCCTTACTATTTAATTATTGTACTTCTCTCATATATCTAAACTGAAGTAGCTGGATATGGTGAAGATGTCTATATAGTAGGAACTACTGCATGAAGATATCATACCACTCAATTCCTTTTAAAACTTGGGTTTGAATTTTCAGTTCTGTTTTAATGGAAATTTATTCCCTCTTCAAACATGTGCATGCTTTAGCATACATGTGCATACTAGAACATGCTAAGCTCTGGAAATAACCAGAGCTCTGGCAGATGGGTGTTGGTAGGAGCCTCAGAACAAGTCAGGGTCCCTTGGTGAAGGCAGGAATACAGACAAAACACTATGATACATACCATCACTGAAGTTTGACCATCAAAGGACAATTCATTATTGCACGTTTTGAAGGCCTGTGTTGAACAAAAAGTTTTGATAAAATAACAGTGCATAATGCCAAATGATCCTTGGTGTAGTATAGACAATGATTTTCAAACATATAACAATGTTTAAAATTTTAATATGTTTTAGGAATAGCTATAGTTCAGCCATTATATGTTATATTTCAAAATTATATATCTTAATAATGAATATATATATTAATAGCATCAAAATTTAGTAAATGCTTAGACATCAACTGTATTCTGCTTATGATATGACAGCAGTTAAAAAAAAAAGAGTTGTATACCTCACTGTTTTCAGAGGAGCTAGCAGGCTCTTCAGGGAACTCCTAGTGAAATCAGGTCTTACTCACATGCCCCAGGAGGCAATATAGCTTTGGCCTTTTGGGCTCCGGGATTGAATGGTGTGCGTACTAAACCAGGCTTCACCACCTCTGGCTCTAGGTTCTTGGATAGGTTGCTTACATCCCTAACATTCACATGCTCACTCTATAAATGGAGGTAATAAGAAACACCTCAGAGGCTTGGTTATGGAACTTCACAACACGTATAAAACACTTAGATGCCGCGTGATCCGTAGGAAGTGCTACATTATTTACATTACAGGAATATGTCTATGTACTCTTAACGTAGAATAAATTTAAATAAAGAAGTCAGTTACACTTGTCAGGCCCTATGGACAATGAGCAGATTGGTGTTGCCCATCTCAGGCTCAAGCACGCTCCTTCCTCAGGACATTTATCCTCACTCTTTCCTGCAGCTCTCATGCTTTTCCTCCAGATGGTAGCATCGCTTGTTCAGGTGTTATCTTAAATACCTGCTCAGATAGTACCTTATATCAGGAAGACTTCCCTTCCTGCCCAATATGAAACACTCCTGCACCCCCGACATGCCCTATCTCTTTTACCCTGCTGTATTGTTTTTTTTTTCCCCCTTGGCACTTATCATCATCTACAGTCTATGTATTTCCTTCTGTATTTGCATCATCTGCCTCCGCTCTCTCGAACGTGAGCTCTGTGATGGCAGGGACTTCATTCCCTGTAGCGTGCTTGTCCCAGTGTGCAAAGTGGTGCGTGGAACAGTCGGTGCTCAGTCAATATTGTGAAGGAATTCACGCGAGGCTTCTGTCCTCTCAGTCTGTGCTGGCCTCCTGTCCTTTCATATTGTGGCCAGCTTGTGGCACGGAGTGAGGTTCTAGTGCTTTAAACAGTAAAACTTGGCCTCCGAGTGCAAGCCAACCACAGCATGGACTGCTCAGCACCAAACACGTCGCTCTTTTACAACGCTGGAAATCAAACCAAAACACAACCAGCCTGACTGCCAAGAACACATTGAGAGGCTGTACAGTAGCTGAAGAGCCGTTTGAGTGATTTTTAAGAGATTTTCAAGCGTGGTGTTGAGTTTTAACTCTCATTGACAGTGGAAGCTTGAAATCTTCTCTCCCGATCGCTGACATGCATCCCCCTGGGTCTCTTGGTTCACTCAGTCTCTCTACCGGAGTATCAGGGGACAGTGATCACAGTGAACTGGGAGCTCTCATTGTAAATGAATTCATACTCCCATGAAATTCAGAATCACTCAAGTAGTTGGGTCTCTTACTAAGTCTTCATACATTCAGATTCTAAAACTCAGCCCGTGGTAGAAGTGACAACAAATCTAATAGAATAAACATATATAAACCTTTGGGACAGCTGCTACAGAGCTCTATATTCTAGATAAAATACATTTGCTATTTATTATCTAGAAAGCAGTTTAACTCTTAAACTTCTTTCCTTGGCCTGATGGTATGCATACTTCACAGGCCTCATCTGACTCTGAAAAACACAAACTAAATAATAAGGTAGAAGCTGGTTTTATGAACCCATTCAGACTTGCCTGAAAACTTGCCCCGGGTTTTTGAAAAATTGACCCCTAAAAGGCCATACCTCCTTCCCAACAGGCAATTTACCCTGTAAAAGATTTCTTTTTTAAAAAATGACAGAAATATAGCAATGCTGAAAATAAGAGTACGTGAGAAAATTTAGGATATGAGTAAGGAGCCATTAGTCAAGTTTATGAGGGAAAAAACCCCTACATTTAGTTCCCTGTGCTCTTGTCTCTGGGTGACTGTTTTCGTATTTGTAGCCACAATGGGAGGAAAACACCAGTGGAGAGGAAGTGACAAAAACAGTAGGGGAGGCACCTATCCCGAGAGCGAAAGTGCCCCAGGGAGCTGACATGACAAGCCATGGCCCTGGGGATCAATGAATTTGCATCAGCCATGAGAGAAAAGCCATAGTCTCTAAAAGAGAAGTAGCCTGCACTTTAAGAAACCTAACTGTGGTCAAGAAATAATTTTAAAGATGAAAATAACAAATTAGCTCAACAGGTATGCATGCTTTCCAGGGAGACTACCTTTTTCCAGACTTTTTCTGCCTTTAGTGTGTCCAGTCTGGTGGTGAGTCTGTTGGGTCAGAAGCAAGGGCCAGAGTGCTAACTGCACCTCCTCTGTGGGGTTTGGTTGTGATGTTTTTATTTTCCTGGGGTCATTGAAACAACACCCCATCCCTGGAAAAGAGCACTCGATTTTAGCCTCCTCCACAATTTACATTTGTTATTTGTTCTCCCGTGAGTTACACTGATTGAAGAAAACTAAGATAAAGGGGTGGGGATCAGGGAATGTGGTTCCTTTTTTTTTTTTTAATTATGCCTTTGAGAAAATGTCTTAATGGAGTTAGTATTTGACCACATTTCCCCTAACAGAGAAGGTTTGCCAAGCATTATCCTTTATCTACCTTACCTTTTTCTCATAGCTTTTTAATTTGCCACAGAGAGAACGTAGGTTGTTGTTTTTTTTTTTAATTATGGTCACAACTAGTTTCCATCATGCTACAAATGATTTGACATCCTAGATTTCTCTTTGGGACTTCATTTGTTGTTTGAAACCCTATTCATAAAACAGTAGGAAAATAGTGGTATGCATTTATTTGAATTGAGAGGAATGTTTCGTATGCCTTGAAAATATTGCCCTCTGTGGCTATCAGAAATAAAGTGGCATGGTATAGAATTGTTGAATCACTGTGTTGTATACCTGAAACTTATATGGCACTGTGTGTTAACTATAATGGAATTAAAATAAAAAAAAAACAAAGAAAAAAAATAAAGTGGCATGAAAAATAGAACCCACAGAAAGAAATTAACATTTTAGAAATTAACCATCTGTTTGAGCTCAGTAAACAAAAGATCCTGCAAGGCCTCCCTTAACATGATATTCCTGAACTGTTCCTGGAAACAACAGGGTGAATTTACTTTCCAAGTAAAACTGATAGGAAAGTTGGCTTTGACATTCATTAAATAAACCCAAGATTCTACATCCACTCTGGGACTCTTTGTTTTAAGTTATCTATAATTTTCTTGCTTACAGTCAATGCTAATAAATTTTCTACCACAGCAAAGGCAATAGTGGTACAGTTCTATTAGATACTGTTATTATGTTTTTTAATCTACCTGCTGTCATTGACCTTGAGCCCAAATGTTATTTGTTGAGAATAAAACACTAGTCTTGCCTTTGTGGGTCTCAGCCCCAGTTGCATTAGAATCACCAAGGGAGCTTTTGAAATGTACTGAACCCTGGGTCTTACCAGATACTCTGATTTTAATTGGTCAAAGATGGAGCTCATTGTCCTAGTTTTCAAAGTTCCCCAGGTGATTCTAATGTGCAGTAAGCTTGTGGACCACTAGTTTGAAGGCCATTCTGTTCTTGATTGGCTTTGCTTCCCTCAGTCAGTTGCAGCGAAGCCATTTACTATGTGATCTTGGGTTTGTATTTTCACCTCTCTTTCAATTTCCTTACCTGTCGGATAGGGCACTAAGAGTACTGAAATCATAAAATCATTTTGAGAGTGAGTGAGTTATTGAATTTTAAGAATTGAGAATAGTGCCTGAAACATAAGTTGTGCAATACAGGTTAGCTGTCATGAGCATTATCATCTCAGTTTTTAAAATCCAGTGATAATTCTCAGGCTTTGGATTGCTCCCTTACGTATACTTCCTAACTTGTGCTCTTCTGAAACATCTGCGCATTTGTGCTTTCACCATACAAGCATACCTCATTTTATTGCCCTTCACTTTATTGCACTCCTATATTTTACAAATGGAAAGTCTGTGGCAACCCTGCATCAAGCAAGTCTATCGGCGCCATTTTTCCAACAGCATTGGCTCAATTCATGCCTCTGGTAGTTCTCACAATATTTCAGACATTTTCTTTATTATTTTTTTATGGTGGTCTGTGTCTGTGACCTTTGATTTTACCATTGAAATTGTTTGGGGGCCCCACAAACCATGCCCGTGTGAGATGGCGAACTTAATAAATGTATGTGTTCTGACCGCTTCACTGACTGACTATTCTTCCGTCTCTCCCTCTCTTTAGCCTGTTTCCCGAGACACAACAATATTGAAGTGAGGCTAATGAATATTCCACAGTGGTCTTTAAGTGTTCAGGTGAAAGGAAGAGTCACACATCTCTCACTTTAAATCAAAAGCTAAAAATGATTATGTATAGTATAGATAGATAGATTTCTATTATGTATTTTGGAAGGCTTGTTGAAAGCCTCTGAAATCAGCTGGAAGCTAGGTTTCTTGATGAGTTAGCCAAGCTGAGAATGCAAAGGAAAAGTTGCTGAAGGATATTAAAAGTACTACTCCAGTGAACACAAATGATAAGGAAGTGAAACAGCCTTATTGCTGATGTGGAGACAGTTCTAGTGGTCTGGAGAGAAGATCAAACCAGCCACAGCATTCCTCCAGGCCAAAACCTAATCTAGAGTAAAGCCCTCACTCTCTTCAATTCTCTGAAAGCTGAGAGAGGTGAGGAAGCTGCAGAAGAAAAGCTTGAAAGTGGCAGAGGTTTGTTTATGAGGCTTAAGGAAAGAATCTGTCTCCTGGTCATAAAAGTGCAAGGTGAAGCAGCAAGTGCTGATATAGAAGTTGGAACAAGTTTTCCAGATCTAACTAAGATACTTAACGAAGGTGGCTACCCTAAACAACAAACTTGTTGTGTAGATGAAACAGCCCTATTGGAAGAAAATGACATCTAGGGCTTTCATAGCTAGAGAAGAGAAGTCAATGCCTGACTTTCAAGCTTCAAGGACAGGCTGACTCTCTCGTTAGGGGCTAATGCAGCTGGTGATGTTCGGTAGTAGCCAGTGTTCATTGACCATTAGGAAAATCCTAGGGCCATTAAGAATTATGCTAAAATATTTTGCCTGTGCTCTATGAATGGAACAACAAGCCTGGATGACAGCACATTTGTTTACAATATGGTTTACTGAGTATTTTAGGCCCACTGTTGAGATCTACTTGGGAAAAATTTTTTTCTTTCACTGTATTACTGCTCATTGATAATGCACCTGGCCACCCAAGAGCTCTGGTGGAAATGTGCAATGAGATTAATGTTGTTTTCATTACTGCTAACACAACATCCATTCTGCAGCCTATGAATCAAGGAGTAATTTCAACTTTCAAGTCTTATTATTTAGGAAACACATTTCATAAGCCTATAGCTGCCATAGATAGTGATTCCTCTGATGGGTCTGAGCAATGTATGTTAAAAACTTTCTGGAGAGGATTCGCCATTCTAAATACCATTCAGAACATTTGTGAATCATGGGAAGAGGTCAAAATGTCAACATTAATAGGAGTTTGGAAAAACTTGATTCCAACCCACAGAGATGACTTTGAGGAGTTCAAGACTTCAGGGGAGGGAGTAACTGCAGATGTGGTGGCCAGAGCAAGAAAACGAAAATTAGAAGTGGAACCTGAAGACGTAACTGAATGGTGGCAATCTCATGACGTAACTTGAGTGGATGAGGGAGTTGCTTCTTACGGATGAGCAAAAAAAGTAGTTGCTTGAGATTGCATCTACTCCCGATGACGATTGCTGTGGAGATTGTTGAAATGGCAACAAAGCATTTAAAATATTGCATAAACTTGGTGGATAAAACAGTGGCACTGTTTGAGAGCATTGACTCAAATATTCGAAGAAGTTCCACTTTGGGTAAAATGCTGTCAAACATCATTGCATGCTACAGAGAAATCATTTGTAAAAGGGAAAGTTAATTGATACTGCAGACTTCACTGTTGCCTTAGCAATGGAGCACTGGGTGTTATACGCAAACAATGAATCATGGAACACTACATCAACAACTAATGATGTAATGAATGGTGCTTAACATAACATAATAATAATAATAAAAAAAAGAAATTGCCACAGTCACCTCAGCAGCTGCCACCCTCATCAGTCAGCAAAAAGATTATGACTCACTGAAAGCTCAGGTGATGGTTAGCACTTTTTAGCAATAAAGTACTTTTTAATTAAGGTATATGCATTGTTTTTTTTTTTTTTCCTTTAGGCATAATGCTATTGCACACTTAATAGACTGCAGTATAGTGTAAACATAACTTTATATGCACTGGAAGACCAAAAAATTCATTTG
This sequence comes from Mirounga leonina, assembly GCF_011800145.1. Taxonomy (NCBI): domain Eukaryota; kingdom Metazoa; phylum Chordata; class Mammalia; order Carnivora; family Phocidae; genus Mirounga; species Mirounga leonina. Next base: position 379,305 of record NW_023270314.1, on the reverse strand, counting down.
ACTCATTTTACTGCGATATTCACTTTATTGCAGTGATCTGGAACCGAACCCACAATATCTTTGAGGTATGCCTGTATTATAAAACTCAGTGAAACTTTTGCTTTTATTCTGAGTCAGCCATTTAAATGTTGTATGACCTGGCACAAATTAACTCGATTTTCTCATTATATCTACTGCATAGAGTTTGTGTGAAAATTAATTTTAAAAATTGAATGACACATAGTAAACATTCAATGAGTGTCACTGTAATTATTTCTTTTATTAACTTTATGGTGCTATTGCTATTATTAGCTGTGGTATTTCAGAAGACAACTAAATCACAATACAGCAGATATATTTTTATATTTTGTATGTGCTTTTAGCCAAACTAAGCAATCACATAGGCATAATAAGCACTCTGAAACTGAATCAAACAAGTTGTAATTGCCTGCTCTTTAGCCAGCATGATGCCTAGGTAGGAAGTATAACAAAAACATAAGCCGTAAAATCCTTAAATTTTAAATCCTTACAATCTCTATAGTCTCATCCTGAGAATCAATTTGAAGTATTGCATAGTGGTAAGCCAGAGAGGCTCCTTCAAATTCCAAATGCTGACCTCTTTATAAGTCATGACCTTTCTGTAGGTACTGCTAACTCTTGGGGTTTTCAATCATGTATCTTGACTTGATAAAGGCAAAGCAAGGAGTTGGCTTGATAGTGTAAAAAAAGGGGGGGGCAGATTTTTATATTTTGTGCTTCTGTATATGTTTTTTCTATTCCTTACATTTTGTAGAATTCAATGTATATACCCTAGGATTATAATCAGCATGGGCTCCAGGGCTTGAACTTCAGCTGTGATGGAAGACATGGAGAGAGAAAGCATTTTCGTGTCTCCATATTTAGCATATTCATGCTTTTATTTTCATACCAAATTCTTAATAATTTGTTTGGAAAGACTATGCACAGTCATAATATACTATAAGATTGTTACCATGGTTTAGGTGTTTTAAGTGTGACATTAAGATATCTAATTTTCAGAAGCCTTAGAAGGAGAAGGTCAGATGTAGATATGCTTTCCTAGATTTAGTCTGTGTCTTGAAGAAATTACTTCAATCCATGTGCTGAGTGAAGGAGAAAAGAAGAAACCAATTACAGTTGGAGAAATCAAATGAAATATAATCACTAACGTACTTTATTCTAACATCATATCCTGCTAAAGAGTGTCACATTCATGCCCTTTAGAGAGAAAACTCATTTTCTGTAATTTAATATTGAATGTTCTATTTCCATTGTTATGAATTAAGAGTCATGCAGCTGACACATCACACATGTCTGAAAAAGTTAACCTGTTTCAGTAAGATGGTTCTTTAAGATCAGCTCTTTCTTGTGAATTCCCAGAGTTTGTGAATGGTACCATCATCTACCTAGGCACTGAAGCAAGAGCCCTAAAAAACAGCCCCAAGTCTGCCATTTTGCTAGGCATTTCATCTTTCATTTCTCAAATCTGTCTTCCCCTTCTCTGTCTCTGCCAACACTGCCCTCGTACAGATTCCTCAGTATGATTCTACCATTGTGTGAGCTGTTTCCTTCTTAGACCTATTTCCTACATTGCTGAAGAGTGACATTTCTAACATGTAAATCTGGTCATATTACTCTCCTGAATGAAGTCCACACTTGTCAGATTCTTCTTACACCCAACACTCCAAGACTTCGTTTTGTACTCTGAGACTCCATCGAAATGTTCATAGATCAACAAATAGATTCAGTCCTATCAGATATAACCCAAGACCTCAACATCCTGAGATTGCCAAATAAAGTTACATTTCCTTTAATATATGACTGAACTTAACCTTTCACGTAATTTCAGCATTTCCCCCCAAAGAATGGTTATGTGTTTTACGGAAGTGTCTGGGTGGTTTCTTAGTCACCATAAGAAGCCTTTCTCTGTCCAAACCCTCCTTGATCTGAAGCCCAGCACCTCTGTTCACTGCTCTTCTCCCAGTATGCGATGCCCCAAATTCCCTTCCTTAACTACCCTTTGCTCAGGTGACACTAGTTTTGGCTTGTAAGAAAACTTATTAAAAGGTGCTGGAATATAACCAAAGGTCATTTTATTTTTATTTATTTATTTATTTATTTTTTGAGATTTTATTTGCGAGAGAGAGAATGAGAGACCGAGAACATGAGAGGGAGGAGGGTCAGAGGCAGAAGCAGACTCCCTGCCGAGCAGGGAGCCCGATGCGGGACTCGATCCCAGGACTCCAGGATCATGACCTGAGCCGAAGGCAGTCGCTTAACCAACTGAGCCACCCAGGCGCCCAAAGGTCATTTTAAAGAAGAGAAAAATTTAACCCAAGGTATTACCGTCATTTCATCAGATTTTACCCTATTGATGAACATTACATGTTTCTTTTTTTTTCTCCTACTGTTCGTACTTCTTTTTTTTCTTCCTACTTTCTTCTACTCTTCTTGCTGTTATAAACAGTGTTGCAGTGCTACTTTTATTTTATATCTCCTTAGATGTTATTATGATCCACATTCCCACCAGCACCATTGCCAGATATGAATAGTATCCATCTTTTATATTATCATCAACATGAAAAACAAAAATTACTATCTGTTGTCTCAAGTTGCATCTTTCTGACTACTACTGTGGTAACATATCTTAAACATTCATAAGCTAATCCTTTATCATTCTTTGTGAGACTTGCCTGTCATACATCTTTTGCCTATTTTTTCTGCTGGGTTTTCTTCTTATGGATGTCTGTCTTTTCCACCATGACATGTCAGTTTCCCGTCTTGCTGAAGAAGACCACTCTCACAGTAAGATTTTGTTTTGTTTTTTAATTTTCAATTTAGATTTTCAATTCACATGGAATTTATTTATTTTTTTTAACCTTTTTTTTTTTTAATTTTATTTATTTGACAGAGAGAGACACAGCGAGAGAGGGAACACAAGCAGGGGGAGAGGGAGAGGGAGAAGCAGGCTTCCTGCCAAGCAGGGAGCCCGATGTGGGACTCGATCCCAGGATCCTGGGATCATGACCTGAGCCGAAGGCAGACGCTTAACGACTGAGCCACCCAGGCGCCCCCATGGAATTTATTTTTTTATGGTTTCAGGGTGGCGTTCATGTAGACATGCTGCACAGCTATTAAGAACACACTCTGTTTGGGGTGCCTGGGTCTGCCTTCGGCTCAGGTCATAATCCCAGGGTCCTGAGATCGGGCTGCATCGGGCTCCCTGCTCAGTGGGAAGCTTGCTCCTCCCTCTCCCTCTGCCTGCTGCTCGCCCTGTTCATGCTGTCTGTCTCACTGTCAAATGAATAAATAAAATCTTAAAAAAAAAAAAAAGAACATACTCTGTTTATAAGATATCATCTGGAAATAGATATGTGATTAGTGAAAATGCAAGATGTAGATTTGTCACTATATTTTAACAGCCCCCAGTTTATACACACAGAAGAAGGGGGATGAAAGGATAACTAAGTGAGAGAATAAGAAAATAAATAAGAAAGGATAAGTAAGAGAGAAAAAGTACTAATGTGTACATACTAGTTTGGATGGCAAGGAAAAAATGGAAATTATAAGCCTTCTTTGGAAAAATACATTTGTGTTCCTTAAACAGCCATGCTTTTTCTCACAGGGCGGCCCTAATGAGCCTCCTGTCTTCATGGTTGCCACTCTGTTATAGAGATAACCCTGCCTTCTCCCAAAAGGTGTATTTTGGCAGAATTCCTCCCACACAGAAGCCAGGACTAAGAGCTCTCAGCCTCACACAAAGCCCGAGGGCCTCCATCTTCCATTCTCTTGTTCTGCCATCCCTTAGAGTGTTAGCCTCTTTTGCATGGTCACAGCTAATTGCCTCTGCCCTGATGTATGGAGAGCAAAAGAAAGGATGTTCAGGGTAAGGGTTTCCTTTTATGCAAGTTACACACATTCTTTCCACTCACATTTCATTGATGAGAACTTAAGTACATGACCAAACCTAGCCACAAGCAAAAGTGGGAAATGCTGCATGTGGCCGGCAAGAAGGAAAGGAAAACTGGATTGTCCGAGGGGAACAATCAGCAGTCTTCACCCTATCATTTATATTATTTTCATTGTCTATTCTTGCTTTGCTGTTCTATCCTAAAAGTTTTGATTTATAATAGGTTGTTTTGCTTAGTTCAATTAAATAAAAATATTAGCCATGTTCTTGCAATTCCTGTGATTAAAAATGAATCTTTTTATCATGGGTCCCTTATCAGGCATCTCTCTGAACTATCAGGTTGTATTTATTACAACTGTAAAGAGATAAGAAAAACTTGGAATTTCCTTGTCTCAAGAAATAGGCAAAGTTAAGTGAAAGTGTAAAGCATTCTTCCCTCTATGATTATGCAAATGGCTATTTGCAAACTGACTTGAAATTTAATGGTGGTAATGTGGCAAGATTTTTAAGATATGATGTGTTAAGTATTGAAGCTTCAGGGATCCCTACATTGTCTCTTGGGAGGCATACGAGTAATTGTTGCCAGTTCAGGGTGTGTGTGTGTATGTGTGCGCGCGCACATACATCTATCAGTCTTTTTTACCTTGGAAACATTTGGAATAGCTCAACAAGTAATGAATAATGAAACATTACAGAAGATAATCCTTGCAAACATAAGATGCACAGCTAAATTTATTGTCATCAAGTCTGTAAAATTGTATTTTAAATATTATATTTTTATATTTTCAACTGTGGCAGACCTTTACTGAAAAAGAAGAAACGGAAAAGAGAAAGTAAAACACAACCCTTCAGACATCTCCAGACATTTCCATTTCCTTTGTGCCTGAAAGTTGAAACTGCCAAGTTCAGTGAATGAAACACTACCTCCAATGAATTCCCAAATGTATCATAAGAAACAGGGAGGAAAAGGCACTAAAATATTTTTATAACTCTTGCTTCAAATTTTTTCTGTGTATTAAATAAGTTGTCAGCTTATTATTGGGTTTGTTTCTGTGAGAGTCTAGAAAACTAGCAAGGGATTGTGATCGATGGGTTTATGCTAAGCTTTTACCCACTAAATCTCTGCAGAGGAAACTCCCCTCCCTCTCCCCTTGCCTGAACAAAGGAAGAGGTAAATTAAGGTCCAGGAAATGAAGAGAATTTTAATAAGCTCCCTAAAACGAGGGCACTTGTAAGCAGGGGAGGGGGAAGAGGCATGTTTAAGAAATATGTAGGAGATTAAATGGGCGGGATTTGATGATTCTTTAATAAGGGGCATGGGAGTAAGGAAGGGAGAGGAACTTGTAGGTTGGGTGACCCAGGTGGATTCTAGCACTTGTGTAAATAGGGGATCTTAAAGGATGAGCATATCTAATGTGCAAGAAAATGCAGTTAAGTTGACTACTGGATGTCCTGGATTCCTATAGACAACTGAATATGAGCCTGAAGATTAAGGGAGAATCAGGACTGGAGATCCAGGTTTGGAAGTCATTGCAAAACCCAGAGAGAATAAATAGAATTTCTATGTGTGTATGTGTGTGTGTTTGAGAAGGACAATTTTCCCATAATAATTACTTGAAATGACTTCAATATACCCTTTCCAGGACACAGGAGCAAACTGAAACTCCTCTCTCCCTAATTTCTCTGTAGGTGACTAGTAGTCCTTACATTCACTTCTTCATTCACTGAAGTCCTTACAATCAGGTTTTGAGTGATCTTTGCAGTCACTTCTTCCATTTCTTTTTCCTTTGCTCTCTGAACACTCATCAGCCTAGTTTTCTTTCAAGGTCTTGAACATGCCATGCTCAGTCCCAACTCACAACTTTGAACTACTGCTTCTGAATGAAGATCTCTTAATTTCTCTCCTTCATCTGATCTCAACTTGACAGTCATTATCAGGAAACCTCTGAACCCCCTTTGTTCCCTACACTTTGCTTCCTATTTATAGTTCCTATCATTATTGATGTTTATTTACTTCTGTGATTATTTGATTGTTCATTTCCCTCAAGAGAGTATAAGCTCCACGAAGACAGAGTCTATGGTTGTTTAGTTCAACATTGCATCCGTTACACCAACACAGTGTCTGTCCCTGGTTCTCTGGGTTCTGGTCCTGGGTTCTAAATGCAGAGTCCTTAGAAAGATAATCAGTTTTTGTTATTCCCAAACTTGACATATTAGTGTCAGAAGATAAGTTTACAAGGGTGACTAAGAAGAAATTCTTCAAGAGGTGGGATGATTGTATGTATGTCTACATGTGTCTGTGTCCATGTGTACATGCTTGTTTATGCTAGAGCCTACAATATTGGCTGCTGGATATGATGTAGGGTGTGAGAGAGAAAAGTCAAGGCACCATGTTTTTTGGCCCGAGCAACTTTCAGAGGGATAGAGTTGCTACATCCTGAGCTGGGGAAGACTCCCCAAGGAACAGATTTATTGAGTAAGTGAATGAGTAAAAGAAATAAAGAATGAATGATTTTTAATAGAAATGCAGCTTTTAAATCTTTATCACAGTGACCTAACTGATGATAATGTGTTTGAAAGCCTTACTAGACCATTGTAATGAACAAACTAATTTACATTTAGTAGCTTCCCATTTGCATGTAAGCCATGCATTGTAAAGTATTTAGCCTTGCAATTAGGTTAAATATGCCTCCAGGAAACCCTCTTCACAATATTAATTTGCTTAACAAGCTCTTTCTTCTTAGATATTAGAAATGGAAATTTAAGCCCAGACGAGGAAGACTGCCTCTAGATCTGAAGTCAAAACTAATGACTTCTTACTATTATAAAAATTTGACAACATGAGCACATACGTGATTGAGATGAAAACCCTGCAAATGTCACAGATGTACCCCTTTGAATGAACACTAACACCAGTTGCTTTTTTTCAGTTCACTTTACAGGTACTTCACAGATTATTCAAATAGGTCTTTTACATATCTGAAAGAGTTTACAGTTCCTAGCTTTTAGAGTCACAGTTTCAAATAATATGTTCTGTGCCAATTTAGGAAGCTCACCATTAGCATCCACCAAAGTACAAGCGGGCTTATCATTGTGAAAGACCTTCATTCACTAAAGTCCTTACATTCACTTCTTCATTCACTAAAGTCCTTACAATCAGGTTTTGAGTGATCTTTGCAGTCACATCTTCCATTTCTTTTTCGTTTGCTCTCTGAACACTCATCAGCCTAGTTTTCTTTCAAGGTCTTGAACATGCCATGCTCAGTCCCAGCTCACAACTTTGAACTTCTGCTTCTGAATGAGGGTAACTCTGATGAAGATCTCTTAATTTCTCTCCTTCATCTGATCTCAACTTGACAGTCATTATCAGACCTCTGAACCCCCTTTGTTCCCTACACTTTGCTTCCTATTTATAGTTCCTATCATTGTTCATGTTTATTTACTTCTGTGATTATTTGATTGTTCATTTCCCTCACGAGAATATAGGCTCCACAAGGATAGAGTCTATGGTTGTTTAGTTCAACATTGCATCCGTTACACCAACACAGTGTCTGTCCCTGGTGATCACTTACTAAATAGTTATTGAATCAATCTATAAAGATAAGGTATCTGCCTGAAGTCACACACCTAATTAGTGGCAGAGCCAAGGCTTTAATTCAGGCTACTAGTCATCTACAGAGAAATTAGGGAGAGATGAGTTTCAGTTTGCTCCTGTGTCCTGGAAAGGGTATATTGAAGTCATTTACAAGTAATTATTATGGGAAAATTGTCCTTCTCAAACACACACACACACACACTCACTCACTCACTAACTCACTCACAACATGCAAACACAATGTAGCTGAGCCGACAAGATATAAATCAATTGTAGTACAACTGTACCTCATCCCTGTGTTTCTCTAGACTTTCCCCACGGCTCAAAACTACTTCCCAGCTATCTGCACATGGTAGTATCATGGGGCACTTCAAGCACAGCATGTATTTTTTCATTTAACAAATATTTATTGAATACTCGTTCATCGTTAGCATTGCTCTAGGTATTAGGAACTAGCAGTAAACAAGGTAAATAAAGGCTCTTCTGTTTACAAAAAAGATTTTTTTTTTCCTGGTGGCGAAAGGACTTAAAAATATGAAATATTATTGGAAGACGCATGATATGAGTAAAATAAAGCATAAGCCATAAGAAAACAAGACCCATGTTTTAGGTTGGATAACCATTTTTTAGCTTCTTTGAAAAATGAGATACACTCTGGGACTGATAGAGCAAGGAGCCAGCCGTGCAAAAATGGGGGGAGAGCAGCTTGTGTAAAGGCCTGAAAGCAAGATGGAAGGAAGGTTGGAGCAGAAGGAAGGCCAAAGTGGAGGGAGCATATGAGTGAGAGAGGGAAGGGCCAAAGCTGAGGTTGGAGAAATAAGTAGGGGTAGACAGGGATGACTTTGAATTTTAAGTATAAAAAGAAGCCTTGTGGATGATTTAAATATAAGAGTAAAATAATTTTATTTAAATTTTACAAAGCTGTCTGGGGCTACTGTGTGGAGAATGAATTCTAGGAATCAGCTGGAAGCAGAGAGTTTGGCCATTGAAGCAGTCCATGCTATAGACAGTGATGGTTTGGTCCTAGGTAGAGATGGAAAGAAATGGAATATACAGAATAAGTAACTCCATCCTTCTGTCTCAGACATCTCTCTTCCTCATGGATTCTTCACATTGGTTATCACATTTACCCTCCACTCAAGTTGGCCAAACTAATAATTTCAGTTACCTTCACCTTTCCTTCCTTTTCTTCACCCTCGACCAGCAGTCACTAAATCCTACCAGATAATGACCAAAAATGGCTTGTTGTAATAGTTCTTCATCTCTCTTTTCACTGCCTGATCTTTGGTTCCATAATTCCTTATATGAAATTTTTAAGAGGTTTCTAACTACTCTCTCTACCTTGGATCTCAGGTCCCTCAAATCTGTTCTTCAATCTTGACATAAGATCTGCATCTTTCTAAACACAGTGCTTTCAGATTACTGTTATAAATACTCTTTGACTTCTCATTGCTGATAATCTTTTCCCTCACTTTGCTAGAAACAAAGCCATTTTTCTAACAAAAGTTTTAGCAGAAACCAAATATGTGAAAGATGAGCTCTTCTTAGCAAGGATGCTCTATCCCCTGTCTCCATGCTTACAACTATAGTACTACAAGGCACTGGCTATTACTGCCTCCTTAGTGCTACTTGCCATCCATGAACTCAACATCTCTAAAATACCATCTACTTTACCCTTTATTCCTTTGAAATTCATCTTCTGCCCATATGTCCTGCCCTGTCCTTCTCCCTGGCCGCATGAATTAATCTTTGAAAATCTATCTCAAATATTTCTCTGTATTGTAGTATTGTTTCTAATAGCAAGGAAAATAGAAACAACCTAAATACCCACTGAGATGACTTGTTAGATAAGGGTATGTCATACATATCTTTTTAATGAATTTAGAGTAAATTAGAGTATGTCCTATCTTTTTAATGATGTTTTTAATGAATATGCTATACTAAGAGAGACCCATTTCTACTGATGAGAGGTAGTGATTTTTCTTCATAATCATCAGATTCTCTTAAAGCCAATATCCTTTTATAAAGGTTCAATATTTTTTTCAGACTTTTCTACTTTGCAGAAGAATGAAATATGACATACTTTCCTCTCCTAACTATTTCCCAGGGAGCTCCTAATTTCTTGATTAAAAGCTTAATTTCATTCTCTTTTCTTACACAGTAGGTGCTATTCTTTGGCATTTATGGTAAAGATTTATAACAGTAATGAAATTTTCCAAATTAAATAGAAACAATGCCATAGGCAAGCAAATGAGTACAATTTAATTTTTTTCTATAATAAAATTCTTACTGTGTACAATATCAACACAGTCTACTCATTTTGGATTTTAAGTGTACACTTGTGATTTAGAGCCAACATTTAAACATATGCTGTTTTGAATTTCCTTGTGCTACTATTAATAAATTTTACTTTTTCCTAGAGTCCGAATTCCTCCAGCATTAGGAAGAAGAAATATATTTGTATATATGCTCTATGCACAGATATTTATGTTTCCTCAGATGCCTCTTGAGAGTAAGCTGGATTAAGAGATTCTCCAAGGCCTATTATTGTTCTTCTTCAGCTGAAGAATTCACAAAACAGAATTTATATTCCACAAATTAAAAGAAAAAAATATTGTTGATTTTCTTCCAATTTTAGATTACCATACCCTTATAAATAATGTATTTTCATCCTTAATTTATTTTTTTTTCTGCTAAGGAAGTACCACCTTAAAGCTTGCAAATTACCACTGAAATAGCTTTTCTTTTGGTAACATGCTGCAAAATAACTAACATTTCTGTAGAGTTTTACAAATTTACAAAGTGTTTTTATACCTACTCTATTACTTGTTGCTTGTAATATTCAATAAGGAAAATGACAGCTATTTTTGCTGGGGTTTTTTGTTTGGTTGGTTTGGTTTTTGTTTTCATGTAAGAAACTGACTTAGCAATGTTGGGTAATTTTTGCAAAGTCATACAGGTAGGAAATGCGGAAGTAAGGATTAAAAGACCAGATCTGCGGTGGCTGGGTGGCTCAGTCAGTTAAGCATCTGCCTTCGGCTCAGGTCATGATTCTAGGAACCTGAGATCAAGCCCTGCTTTGGGCTCCCTGCTCAGTGGGGAGCCTGCTTCTCCCTCTCCCTCTGCCTACTGCTCTGCCTACTTGTGCACTCTGTCAAAAAAAAAAAACAACTTTTAAATAAATAAAATAAAAGACCAGATCTTCCCACTACTAATCCAGAACTGTTCCCACTTGCCATCTTAAAGATATAGATATAAATGTTTTTTGGTACATTTGTCTTAAAACATTTCCTCCTCTTTTGGAAATAAATTTATTGACATCTTTATAATCTAAGGTCTTTCTCTTATTTTCAGCAAGAATGATCTGTCTGAACAAAATGTAATTATGCAGATAAAACAGCTTGGAGAAAAACCCTACTGTTAATGCTTCCTAAACTAGATAACCTATGTGGAGCTATACTATATTTTACTTATCTATAAAATGGTTATTTTTAACTAACAGATGCTAGCAAGAATGGGCTGCAATTAAGATCATCTTTTCATCTCTAACACCTAATAAACACTGAAGTAGCTCTTATGAAATCTCTGGAACCTTCTCCCAGAAAGTAAGCATGGTACTACCAGCACATTAAAGATGCTTCTAATCGGGGCGCCTGGGTGGCTCAGTCGGTTAAACGACTGCCTTCGGCTCGGGTCATGCTCCCAGGGTCCTGGGATCGAGCCCCACATCAGGCTCCCTGCTCGGTGGAGAGCCTGCTTCTCCCTCTCCCTCTGTCTGCCGCTCTGCCTACTTATGCTCTCTCTCTATCTCTGTTAAATAAATAAATTTAAAAAAATCTTTAAAAGAAAAAAAAGATGCTTCTAATCTATTAACTAATTATTTTGTTATTGAATTGCGTTAGCAACATTGTTGTTCATGTTTACTAATCTTAGTTTTCCTCATACTTTAATGGCTATTTAAAAATAATATTGATCACATTTTAATCAATCTTCATTCAATAGGACATCATGGAAAGCAAATTTATAAATTAAGTGCATTAAAATAACAGGCATTTAGCATGATTACTAGGGACATTATTTTGCATTCAACGATAAAACTTCAGTAGAATATTTGGTGTGATTAAATAATCATGAGCAGCGTGTTTTGCTTTTCAATACCTAAGCAGTATAGTTTTAACCCTACTGTTTATGAACCATGGGCCTATTTTAAAGATATAAATTTTATTTTTCTTCAAGTAGATATTTATTTTTATTCTCAGAGTACATGAGGCAAGAAATAAAAGCTAAATTAAGAATAATTTTATGACCCAAATACATTTTCATATGTTTTACAAAAATCATACAAAATTCATGTTGGTGCAAATAGATTTTCTGTATTTGTCAATACCTCTGTCTGTCATTCTCTCCATCTTTCAATTAGCCTTCTGCCCTTAAATTATAGTTACAGGATATTGTCAACCCAATGTACCCAAATGCTTATGACAAACATTATGAACCACTACCAATGTTTGCCAAAATGAAAACAAGCACCATCATAATAAATTGGAATAGCAGAGTGGAAAATTGGGGTTTGGGCCCAGCAGTGCTGATTACTGGTTGTGTTACCTTGAACAACTTACTTTATCGTTTAAAATCCAAATTTCTCTAGCCAATTGCAAGAATGAAATGAAACCATGTAAGTATATGTGCTTTGAACAATTTAAAAGTAGCAAACAAATGTAAGGTACCTGTAGTATAAATAATGATATGATGATGATGATGGTGATGATGATAGACAGACTTTCTGACCCATTAAGACACTTAAGACTAAAGAAGATGTAGAGGCTTTGTATACAATACATATTCAACAAATAATTGTATTGAGAATGAAAATGATTTGCCATGTTTAACAGCCAGCTAATGCTGTTTTCACTGAGGAAATTACGTGTAGAAAGCAGGTAACAAGTTAATATTGTAAGGATAATTGCAAAATATTTCAGTTGACAGTAATCCATAAGTGACTAGTTTGTATACTGACATTTGCTCCTTGCAGCTGGGTAGAACTTCGCCACTTGCAGGTTATATGCCTATAAGTGCATTTGTGCCCACATGAGAAAGTTTGATTTGAGGTTGACAGCAAGGAAAGTAGGACATGAATCCCTTATCCATCCTGTGAACCTCAGTGCTGGCAGCATGGAAAGTAGGTTACTTTTTTTTTTTACTCTTTCTGTAGGTGAAGAAAGGAACAAATATACGTGTTCTATGAAGTAGTAATGCTTGCTACTCTAATTTGCTGCTTAATGATAGAGAGAATAGATGAAGGAAAGCAAATTCCTTCATTCTCGTGTCATGGGAGTGAAATTCGATTTTATCTTGGCAAGAGGTAGAGTTGCTCTGCTGAAAGCACACCATGAAATATAAGAAAGGGATTGTGTCAAAATGCAAAGCAGTCAAGCATGTGATAAGCGCTATCTATCTATCTATTTATTTATGGGGGGTAGGGGCAGAGGGAGAGGGAGAGCGAGAATGTTAAGCAGGCTCCATGCCTGGCACAGAGCCGGATGGAGGCTCGATCCCACAACCCTGGGATCATGACCTGAGCCGAAATCAAGAGTCGGATGCTTAACCCACTGAGGCACCCAGGCACCCCCATGCTCATTTTAAAAATTATTTTTTATTTGAATATAGTTGACACACAATGTTACATGAGTTTTAGGTGTACAACACAGAGATTCAACTTCTCTATACATTCTGCTGTGCTCACCACAAGTGTAGCTACCATCCGTCACCATTTAACCCTATTACCAATACCATTGACCTCATTCCCTACGCTGTGCCTTTTATTCCCATGATGATGAGTGTTCTTTATAAGAAAAGCACTATGTACGGGAGCCTGGGTGGCTCAGTGGTTAAGCTTCTGCCTTTGGCTCAGGTCACGGTCCTAGGGTCCTGGGATCGAGCCCCACATTGGGCTCCCTGCTCCATGGGAAGCCTGCTTCTCCCTCTCCCACTCCCTCTGCTTGTGTTCCCTCTCTCGCTGTGTCTCTCTTTGTCAAATAAATAAATAAAATCTTTAAAAAAAAAAAAAGAAAAGCACTATGTACTTTTTTAAAGCACTATATACTTTTGATAAACTGTGGGTTGTGTAGTGGTTCTCAATTATAAGCTAAACAAAGTAGAGTCCTGCTAAAAGTGGATAACATTCCAGGATGATATCAGAATGTTTCTCTGTGTGGTTTATTTGTTTACATTGCTTATCCATATTTGCCATTTCCTCCCTTCCCTTGAATTTGAAAACATTCTGAGAGTAAGATCCACTTTCCTTCCCGTTATTTAGAATGGTGTTATATACAGGATGTAGACTACATAATTGTTATTGACCAGCTCTTCATTCATATGCTCTCGAATTTGGAAGCCAATTCTTAAAACTGTCAAAATTTCAATGACTTTTATAATCACAAAGACTTCTACTTCTTGTCAGCATAGCAGACCATAGAAATTCTCTCCCCAGGTAGGGGATAGAATTTTCCTTCTGAAATGCTGTTGGGGTTTCAAGAGGAAGATAAGAACCACTCTTCCAAAGAAGGATTGGGGATGAGGAACAAAACAAAACAAAACAAAAAACAAAAAAAAAGAAAACTTTGAACTGGACTTGGGATTCTGAGTGGCAAGTCACCTGTAGGAGCAGGGTTATACCGAGCATGGAATTCAGTAGCAGCCTTGCCTTCCGGTTAATGAATCTTGCCCCTGCACCAGTGCATTGAAACAGGGCTTATAATTGAGTCAAGACCCTCAAGGCAGAATGTGGTGGTTTTACGCTGGTAGAATTCTCTATTTGTAGATGCAGATCCTTTATGGAGAAAAGCATCCCCAATTCAGGCCTTCTGGAATCCTCAGATTAAGATCAAACAATTAATTAGTTAAAGAAAACTCAAAGATCACTAAGACCCCAAGGAAGTAACCACCATGAGGGAGAGCAGAAACAAAATATTTAGACCTTCAAAGACTATAGATACTGAAATGTCTGAAACAGAATACAGATAGCTCTGGATGAAATATTTAAGAAATAGATAATAGAGTGGTCTTGAAAAGAATTCTTGAAATCAAAGCTCAAAGGTTAGATTATAGCAAGTTGGTCACAGATGAGAATATTAATGAAATTGAAGATACATGCGAGCAAATTACCTAGAATGCCATGTGGAAAAGGAAAATGAGGAACATGACAGAGAAGTTAAGAAAACTGGAGAATACAATGAGAATATGTAATATCTATTCAGACCCCAAACATTGAGAACAGAATAGTGAATATCGCAGAATTTTCTAGGATGATTAGAAGATGCACAGTATAATATATCCCAAATTGAATAAATAAATAGAAATCTATATGCAGGTTCAGTATTGTATATTATAGGAAACCGGAGGCAAGATGATAACCTAAAAGCAGCCAGAAAGAAAACTTACTATGAAGAATGCTAATTTGAACAAGAGCACATAAAATTAGTGTAACCCTGAAAGACACAAGATAATGAAATAATATCTTTAAGATGTTAAAAGAAGGGGCACCTGGGTGGTTCGGATGGTTAAGCTTCTGCCTTCGTTCAGCTCAGGCCATGATCCCAGGGTCCTAGGATCGAGCACCACGTCGGGCCCCCTGTTCAGTGGGGACGGTGCTTTTCCCTCTCCCCTCTACACCCCACTCATGCTCTCTGTCAAATGAATAAATCTTTAAAAAAAAAAAAAAGATGTAAAAAGAAAATTTCTGTAATACTCTCTTAGCTTTTGGGAATATTTTCCAACAATGTTGGTAAAATAAAGACACATTATATAATCAAAAATTGAAAAATATTACCATCAACAATCTTTTACTAAAGAAACCTTTTCTAAAAGCATCTGCTTTAGGAAGAATGGAAATTCCAAAAAGAGAAACCAAGATGCAAGAAGGAGTGGCAAGCAAATAAAACACCAAACTTGGATATAAGTCTTAATGAACATTATGTAATCTAATGACAGTGATGATTTTTGTGTGTTTCGTGTTGGCGCCTAGGATGATGCAGCATGTTATTCACCTGTCCCCACTTGACTTCAGCCAAAGATATATGGCAGAAGGTTACTTTTTCCCTGGGTGTGTGGGACTTTTTTTTTTTTTTTGGCTTATGCCAATGGGAGAGCCCAACATAAGCATGGTGTTACAATATATTTCAAATATAATATCTAAACACATAAAATATAGTAACATATTATGTAAGTAAAGATATATAATAATAAACAATGAGATTTATGCTTGTGAACATCATGGAACACTTCTTAGAACTCTGAAACTAACCATTGCCAATAACTTCCATCTACCTCTGTGCTTTTTCTCTATCCCATCCCCTTGTCTCTCCCCACAAGAGATAATCACTATTTGAATCACCACACTGAATATTGAAATTTAGTTTATAACTATAAGATAATACTCCTGGTTATCATGTTAAATCCATGGTTCTTTTAATTTACTTAACATATACATTTATTTTTCATTTATTAAATTCTATTGAGTTGGACACTAAATAAAAATGTGATCAATATTGTTTTTAGCTAGCCATTGAAGTACAAGGAAAATTAAGATTACAAAACATGAACTACAAAGCCCCTAGAGCAATCTAATAACAAAATTAAGAAATGTGTTAATTATTAGAAACATCTTAGGACATGCTTTTGGTATCTTGCTTGCTTTCTTGGTGAAAGTTCCAGAGTCTTAAATAATAGCTAATTTAGTGCTTAAAGTTAGTTGTCGACAAGTGGAGAATATCTTTTTTTTTTCTTGTTTTATTTTTTCCTCTCTTCCCCTATGTTCCTCTGTTTTGTTTCTTAAATTCCACATATCAGTGAGATCATATGATAATTGTGTTTCTCTGATTGACTTATTTCGCTTAGCATGATACCCTCTAGTTCCATCCACGTTGTTGGAAATGGCAAGATTTTATTTCTTTTTTATGGCTGTGTAATATTCCATTGTATGTTTATCCCACATCTTCTTTATCTATATCTTTAAAAAAACTAACTTTACTAAAACAGTTATCCCAACTAAAGCCCATTTTTACTAGTATTTGTTAAGAAAATTGTTGTATTGTTTTTTCCTTGGTACTGTCAGGACTGTCTTAGTCACCCCAAAAGGCCTGGTTCTCACAGGTCGTCCATCATGCCTAGAATCTAATCCCCATAAAACTGCATGTATCCCTGTTTTGCCCGCATCACCTATCACTTTACAACTCTTGAAATATTTTACTAATTTTGGTCTCCTAAGGGAGCCCTCTTGCCTGGTTGCTGTTTTCTGTAACCCAGCGAATTTGTTCAAATATCCCACGACCTGATTACCATCTCCAGCTGTGGCACCAGCATCCCAGATGCTTTAGCCACACCCAGGATGTACAATCCATAGAAATCACCAGTGTTTCAATGTCCTTGACAACATTATGCCTCACATACCTCCTTATTTAAATAAATTCCAAGATCAGTCATGATAATCATTCCTTTGCTTCCTTTTGTCTCATCATACTTGTTGGCCAAATCAACACCTGGCTACATCCATCTCTGCCTGCTCTATGTCTGCATCTTGAAGCTAAACATAGCTAGAGAAAAACACAACTCATTTTAAAGTTCAATAACACTGGCCTCAAGTGAGCCCTCAGTGCTGGGTGGCAGTCATGTTATAATTTTCTAGTCCATTCTTTCTGATATTTTTCTAGATAACTTCATACTTTGCTCTCACATCTAAAATTTCCAACATCTTTTTCCCCATCATCTCACTCAACTGATACCCTTGTATCCTTTTTTATAGAGAATGCAGAAGTAATCAGAACTTTCAGAAGCGTCCATCCCCCCATGTAACCATCTATTGGCATTTGTGCCTTTAAATGATACCTTTCTTCCTACTGTTATAAACTGTCTATACTTCTAACTCAAAGAGCCTCTTCCTTTCTTCACTAGATGCCTCTGTTCTTAACTATTGAAGGAAATTAGTCCTGCAGTTACTTGCCTCCTGTCTCTCTCTCTCTCTCTCTCAGTCTCCCTCTCTTTCACTGTCTCTCCTGTATTAACAAACTTTTCCTTTCTACTGAAATATCCCATCAACAATTAAACATCATGTTATCTCTCCCCAAATTGAAAAACAAAAAGCCTCTCAAGCCTACTTATGCCTCTAGCTATCACTCCATTTTCCTCCTTCCCTTTATAGCGTAGCTTTCCATTTTCATTTGGACCTACTCCAGGCAGGCTTTTTCTCCAGTGATGTCACCAAAGCTGCTCTTGTCAAAGTTACTGGAACAACACTCAACAACATTAAATCCATTTGTTCTCAGTTCTAATTTTACTTGTCCTATCGGTAGCATTTGACACAGATGATTACTCGTTCCTCCTGGAAACACTTTCTTGACTTGGTTTCCAGATTCTTAGCTCTGGTTCCTCTTAACCTTCATCCCCCTGGCTTGTTCTTTCCCATCCATCCAATCTCTTGACCTTGGATTTTTTTCTTTTTTCTTGACCTGCGATTCTCTGTATCATCACTTTCTCAGAGATCTTATCTTCTCTCATGGCTTTAAATAGCATTGATATACTGATGGCTCCCCAATTTAAATCTCCAGCTGAGATCTCTTCATTGGACTCCAGACTAATCTCCCCAGTGTTTACATAGTATCTATACTTGTACAGACCCATCAAGCTACTAGTTCAGAATTGAACTCATGATCATCTTCCCACGCCTTCTTGTCCCATGGTCTTTCCCATTGCAGCAAATCGCGTCATTCTTCTAGTTGCATAGGCCAACTTCCACTGCTACTATCCTTGTCAAGGACATCAGCATCACTGCTGAGCTTTAATAGTGCAGTTGACTCCTTCATTAGTCTGCTTTCAAAACAGCATTCAAAGCGTGGCAGACCATGTCACTCCTTGTGCTGTTTACTTCCTCGCCTCCTTCAGTCTACACTCAAATGCTGTCTTCTCTTAAGACCTTTAGAGATGTTCTTATTTAATATTGTATATGAGGGCTCAGCAAACTTTTGTTGTAGTGGACCAGGCGGTAAATATTTTAGGTTTTGCGGCTATAGGTCTCTATTGCAGCTACTCAGTTGTGCTTTTATAGCATGGAAGCAGAAGCAGCTATAGACAATGCATACATGATTAAATGTGGCTATTTTCCAAAAAAACTTTATTTATGAGCATTGAAATTAGAATCTTACGTAATTTTCATGTGCTTTGATGTATTATTTTTCCTTTTGAGTAAAAGGGCTGGATATGACTCCCAGGCTGTGGTTTGTGGACCAGCCTCCTCACATACCTTCCTTCAACCTTATGTTTGCTATATTTTTTGTCCTTTCATGTATCACAATATAATATCCTATATATTTTGATTATATTTTTGTGTTTATTATCTATGTCTTACAAATAAGATATAAGCTCCATGAGGGCCAGGATTTTTAACTGTTTTGTGTACTGCTGAATTCCCAGTGTAGGTGCTCAAAAATTAGATTTTGAATGAATGAAAAAATTATATTTTAAAAAGAAATAAAATTGGCTATAAGGGATGAGATAGTTGAAGAACTCACATTTATTTTAGAAATTATAGTTTCAAGGATTACAGGAGAGATATCATTTTAACCATTTGCAGCCTGCAAAAGGCTCTATCCATGACTTTCTCATTAAATTCTTATTATTTCTTTGTTATAGATAATTTTTTCATCTCCCCTAAATCCCATCCATTTGGTAAGAGATAGCTTCATACATCCATTCCCCTTTTCATGGGATGGCCATGCTGTCTGGCTTCTCGTTGTTCCCAGGTTCTGGAGTTAAATAGACGTACAGCTTAGTCACATGTACTCTGCTTCTCTGCTGGAGGCCGCTTTTTCACGTGGCCACTATAAGTGATCATATTCCATAGCATCCTGGACTTAATTTCATAAGAATATTGACTTTATAATTACCATTTCATTCCTACTTCTCTTGGATGAACCAAAGGAGTTAACAAAGTTCTTCAACTTCTGTCTTTGACTGAAGTAAATAGAAGTGTTAAATTATAGGCATTAGAGCATAGCTTAATTTCTATGAGCCATTTCAAGATACCGAATTTGGATTTAATTATTATAGGTAATGGACATTAAACATTTATGAGATAAATGGCCTATAGTTTAATTAGTTAGCGAAGTATTAATAAGATACTTTGTTTTAAAGAATAACTAATATGTAATAACAGAAAAAGATCTTGCTTCTGGTTTCTTATATGAAAGAATTAAAAAGCTGTGCTTTTCTTGTACTTCTAGAAAAGACCTTTGTGTTTTACTTGTTCAACATAAATCATAGGTAGAGGTGATATGTGCCAAATTTTTCTGTAGTTCAATATCAGATCACTATTCAAGATTGTTTTATTGTCAATACAAAATAATGTTTTTTGAGGAGGTAAAAATGTATTACTGTGTGATTCTGTAAACATAGTTGACATGTATCACATAATCATTATGGTTCCCTAACTCAGTATGGAAGATGAGTCTAAAAGAAATCAGAGTTAGCATATGAGTATTAATCATTGGGTTCAAAATAATTTATCTTGTTCTTCCTCTTCAAGTCTCGTTTGGGTTGTTATTTGTGGTATATGAGTGAATAAGTATCCAATAAATATATCTGAGGCCAGCAGTTGCTTGGACTCTGGGTCTGTGTGATTGCTTTATTGATTGCTTGTTATTTGCTTGCTTCCTTGTTTTATATTAAGTGGATAGACCAAGGAAGGGAGGCAAGAAAGTAAGGGTGTAGCATTTTTAAAAATAGAGTTGCTCAGAGAAGAGATGAGACATTGGTAGAGTAGGTAACAGCAATACCAAATCAGTATTATATACAATTTAGGAAGCTATTATGCAGAAAAATGTCATCAAGCCCATCTTTAAAACCGTCTTAAAGATATAAAAATGTGCTAACTGCATGAGCTCTAAATGAGATGATTGATGTAGTCTGAATGTGGCAATTTAGGGTATGAACATTTCAAAAATAAAGGCAAAATGTATAATTGAACATAGAGATCTTGAGGGTAATATGTGAGGTTATACTGTATGTGTAGCAGAGTTCTGCCATTCAGCCTCCCTTGATTTGCCATGAGTTTAGATACACACAAGCTATGTTTATTTTTACATTTTCAGCAGGTGTGACACTTTGGCAAGTGTATTGGCTTGGAGTACAGCATGGCTTCACCTTGGTTGGTGTGTCCTGATGGAATATTTTCTGAAATGATGTGTGAAGACCTTGCATCATTATTTTTCCAAGCGTGTATCAACAAAGTCTTGGTCCTGTAAAAGTGCAGATAGAATGCCAGGCATCAGACAGTGTGTTTACATTTTATTTTTAGTCTCTGGAAAGATTTATACTTTCTGTAGGAATTGTTTTGCCCCTGTGCGTTATGTTTGATCTGATCATCCTAACTCAAGAGTGTTAACAGAACTTTCCATTTGCTGTGTGCGTGAAGCCTATGGTGACTTCTTTTCGTGAAACATGTTTCTTCATATTTGTTCTGTGGGTGGACAGTTGCTGCCTTCTTTTTTTAAAAAATTTTTTATTGTTAGGTTAATCGCCTTGATGTAGCGTTCCATGATTCCTTGTTTGTGCATAACACCCAGTGCTCCATGCTGCCTTCTGATATCATGTTGAAATGTGACTGATCTGAATGACACTGTCACCCTTGAGTGAATCCTGCTTCTTCACTCTATCTGCTTTGTCAAAGGAAAAAAAAATGTCTCACCCATCTTAGAGCGTGCATACGTACTCTAGATTTCATTTAATCCACTGTTTTGAGGTCTCTGACATGCTCATTTCCGTGTTTATCTTTTTTAAAAGAATGATTATTTTCAGTAAGGCCTATTCGGGAATAAGGCTGTCATTTCAACAATATGCAAACTGGACTCTCTCAGTTGACCTCCTTCTAATCACATCCATTTATTGGCAAACATAGAAGTCAAGTGGAGATGTGATACATACGTAGGTTAAAAACATTTTCCTGAATTTGATTGTCATAGCAGCTGTTGAATCTTTACTCCTGTTGTAACATGTGTTTTGTCAATGTAGTATGTCTTTTCTTTTTATTTAAATTGAATTAGCCAACATATAGTACACCATTAGTTTCAGATGTAGAGTTCAGTAATTCATCAGTTGCGTAGAACACCCAGTGCTCCTCAACTTATCAAACTCAACACTCAGTGTAGCATGTCTGTAGCTCTTGCTGCATTGTGTTTTTAAAAAATCAGATGATCAATTTGCATAGCAAAAAAGCCAGCCCTCCAAAAAAAGAAAAAAGGAAAAAAAGAAAAAATGTTTTTCTCTGCCTCTGTCTCCCAGGACAATTAAGTTCTTAAATATTATAAACTCAAATCTCAACTTCCAGCGTATCTCTGAGATACATTTTAATAACAACATGATTATCCCAGGGACATGTTTCAACTCCTTGGAATGAGCATCATTTTATTAGATATATTCAAACTCACGCTTTGCACATACACACGTGGATGGCCCATACAGCTGGAAATCCTTCTGCGTAACACCATTATGATTGAGAAAGCATGCACATGTTCTTCCCTCCCCTTCATGCCAAAAAGAAATGAATAAAGTGTAGAGTGAATTACGTTGCTTAAATCATATTTGGAAACAGACAAGGAATTTGGTTCAAAGAAAAGGAAAAGAAGATGCTGTAGGTTTTTGTAGCAGCTACCCACATTAGTGAGGGTAGACAACTCTTGGTGTTTTTCAGATTTTGCCTATTGTGCAGATTCTTTACTAAATTTCATTCCTTTAAGGTTTTTAACCTTCAATAAATTCTACTTATTTTCATTCTTCTAATCTGCATGCACTTTAGGTCAGATGTTTTCTCACTTATGTAGAACTTTAATTTGTAGTTGTACTTCAAATGATGAGCTACGTGCTTATTGCCAATCAAGATAAATAGTGTTCTGATTGCCTTTTATAAAAGCTATGAGTGACAGTTAGGTGGCATGAGATCTAGGTTTCCCATTTGGATCATGTGAGAGATGTTCTGAGGAAATTGAGGGCATCGGGAAAACCTGTCTTTGAAATAGGATCATGGCCAGTGAAGAATAGTTTCTGAGTTATAGTCTTAATTTAGTATGTGCACTTTAAAATCTGTTAGAAATAACTACCACCTTTGAAATGACTCTGTTACAGTCACTGTTTGCTCTCCCCCACCCACAGCTTTTGGCATTTTGATTGCCATAGAAATGAATAGCACTCCACATTGTGGCAATCACACCCATCATAAAAGTTAAATGAGCATTCTTGCAACACCCGCTGGGATGGGGCAGATGTAGGAGAGAAGGACTGAGCACACAGGATAAAATGTGTCACTGAGAAATGGAAACTACTCCCTTAATACAGCGTTGTGTCTTGCTTGTCACCTGTACCTCTTTTGTTTTATTCAAAGCTATTTCAAAAACACAAATACTGTGTTGAAACTGAGAATCACGATGAATCATCTCTATTATCTGTCAGAATTTGCCTTGCCATTACTAGATCCCCCATGTTGTTTTCCCTTGCTGTGTGTATGGTTTGCAGAGATACTTTATTCAAAATATGACTGTAGTCAAAATATAACTACAAAGAACTATCATTTCTGAATTGAGACCATTGCATTGCGTGTGGATTTTTGTTTTATCACAGAATTTTGTAACAGATCTTTTAGTTTACTATATCAATATTTCATTTTTTAAGATTTTTTTTTTTTGGTCCATTTTGATTTGGTCTCAGAAGGGTTACAGCATGGCTGTCACTGTTGACATCTTAATCTCCAAACTAATTGAAATTCAGACTCTTCTCCATTAGGGCTTCTGTCCATTGTTGGCTCTGTTCTCAGCGGTTTGCTGAAAACACTTTTAAAAAGTAAAAAGTTGATTTTGACGTGACAACCAATTTCAAAAGTTTGTATGCCATTCAAAAGAATTAAAGACTCAAAGCAACCTGACAATTCATCTTGTCTAATAGCCTCGTAGCCATAAGGAAGTAATCTCCCCTCTCCTCCACAGCTCACCCTTCTAGGTGTGTCTGATTCTTTTCTGTAGTAGAAAAATTTGTATTCATGCACTGAACTATAAACACCTTGAAGGCAGTGAATCCATCTGTGAAGGCTCCTGTAGTGCTTAGAATGATGCTTAGAACAATGAATGGATAACAGTTACACTGACCTCGTAAATTTGAGGGGCATAAATGAGAGGTATGTACACCTCCTAATGGTTTGTGATAAATACCAAGTGTGCAGTTAAAGTTAGCTAAAACTGTATACAGACTAAAAAAATATTCTTGTTCAGCACTTATCTAGAGTGTCTGACAGCAAACTTGACATATAGTAGGTGCTTAGTAACTGTTTATTAAGTTACTTTGAGA
This sequence comes from Mirounga leonina, assembly GCF_011800145.1. Classification (NCBI taxonomy): domain Eukaryota; kingdom Metazoa; phylum Chordata; class Mammalia; order Carnivora; family Phocidae; genus Mirounga; species Mirounga leonina. The sequence goes on along the minus strand of NW_023270314.1, from coordinate 355,423 downwards.
TCGGGCTAGAATTTACCTCTTCTAGGTCAGCTCTTTCTGCTAAATCACACATTTTTTTTTCTTCTTTCAGCAAGCATTCATTGAGAATTTCTTTCATATGCCAGAGCCTGGCACTGGCACTATACAGAGAGTTAAAATAAATTCACTGTCTGTTTCACTCTCCAGCAGAAGACAGATGCTTATAACAAGTAGATATAATTCATTGTGGTAAGTGTTGCAATTAATGTATATAGACAGCACTATGGGAACATAGCGAAGTAAGCTATGAATAAGAGATTGTTAAACTCCTTTTTTAAATGAGCAGAAGTTGGCTGAAAAGAAAATAGAAGAAAGGCTTTGTCAGAGAAACAATCTGATAAAAAATGAATGTTCAAAATGGCACATGGCAGAAATAGAAGCTTCACACGGCTCACACAGAGGGTATATTGAGGGCTTATTTTGGGTGCCACATAGTAATGGGTTTCTTAGCACTGGGCTGGAGAGTCTGGATTCTTTTATGTAGGCACAGGTTGACCCTCTGAAACTCCATTTGTGTTAAAAAAAAAAATGGTCAAGTGGGAGATAGATTGGGGTAAAGCAGGAATTGAAGATGGAAGGACAAAAGGAGACTGACAGAATTTAGGAACGGATGAGGTGATGTATAGTAGACAGTGCCAATAAAAATGGAGGGTGATAAAGAGAGGGAGAATATGAAACATACTGCTCACTTTAAATTTTCTTGTTGTCCCTAAGAAAAATAACTAAGAAGAAAGCCAGAAAGCAGATAAAGACAGAGAAGCAGGCCATAAAGAAAGGTCAGTTCTGTGTGGGGCTAACTAGGAGCTGCGAGCCTTCTCCCACCTGTGGTCATCCAGGATTCCCCAGCATTGTTGCAAGACCTTGTTGTGGATCCTGCTGCCCTTCTCTACTGCCCAGATTTCTGTCATCCTCCCACCCATTTTGAAAGTGCACCTCTACTGAGGATTTTCCATTTGGTGTATAACAGATTTTTCATCTTAGATACAGTGCTTATCCGATTGTCCGCCTTGGGAAAGTGACTCTGACCAGGAAAACATTAGGCCAGAGAGTCCTAGTCAGGGGCTGTTTTGAGATAGTGGGAGCTCTGTGTAATTACCTTTCAAATACCACCATGTAGGTGCCAACCCTTACAAAACTTACTCCGTCTAAATGTTAAAGAACAGATGGATCACTGAAAAGAAAAAGGAAGAAGCTAATAAACATGAAAATGTTACTGGCCTTTGTAGTAATCAGGGAAAAAGAAATCAAACACAGAATAAAATGCTATTTTACCACATTCAATTTGCAGAAATTAAAGAGACAATGTCAAGTGTCATTAAGGATATGAAATAAAGGGACCCCTGTTACATGTTGATGCTGATGCATTTGATACAACCACACTGAAGAACAGTTTGATAATGTCTGGCAAGGTTGCAGATCCTCTGTGATCCAGGAGTTCCAATCCTCAAAACTCTCTCAATAAATATGGGTAGAGATAGTCACAAGAATATGGATAGCAGCTTCTTTTAAAGAAAAGTTCATCCTTAAGAGAATGGGTAGTCATTCAATGGAATTCATGTAAAAGAACTAAACCTTACATATATCAACATGGATAAATCTGAAGAAGAAAATGATGAGCAAAAAATCCAGGTTTCTTGTTGCGTACTTGGCAGGATGACATCTCTTGATGGGTGATGACAAATTTATGAAATTAAAACTTATAAATATGTAAGATTATACATTTATTATGGGTACAGAAAAAATAAAAGTGTAAAATGTACATTGGAATGATAAATACCAACTTCGGGATAGTGCTTTTCTTGGGAGACTGGGGGTGAGTTCAGGAATAGGATAGCGAGAGATATTTGGGGGTTTCAGTTGTCTTTATAAAGTTTAATTTGTTAAGTACACAATTTTTGTGTATTCTCTGAAACTTTTGTTTGTATACCTACAATATTCATAGTAAAAACCCTGCACATGGCTTTACTCATGTGTTCATTTATTTAATCTGTCACCTGTTAATCTGTTCAGCTACCCAATCACTTACTCTTCTTTCTCAAAATGATTTTATTTAAATAATCCAAGAAATGGTGATTAGGGCTTAAACCAAGTAGGGAGAAAAGGACCAAGTATAATCAGAAGACAAATTGAAGGGAGATAACTGGGTAAAATCGTCAAGACTTAACAGTTGGATGTACGTATATATGTGTGTATGAAGGAAGGCAAGGAATCAAGGATAATTTATTCAGGTTTCTAGCTTGGCATTGACCATTAAGCATGCCAGTGAGACAGAGGAGGAGGAACGATGTTGGAGCAGAGGGGGAATAAGATATAAAACTTTGAGTTCATGGTACCCTTTTTTTTCCCATAAGCCTGAGATAATCTTTAATTCAGTAATTATTTACTAAATACCTACCATGTACAAGGCACAATAAGTAGAAAGAGATCCTTTAAAATGATGCATAAATACTCTTTTTCATGAATATGTTTTTTTGAAGTTTATACCATTATTTTTTAAGCATCATGGTACCGTTACTGCTCCAGTAAATTCAATTGGGTAAGCAATTTCAACTGAATGAATACAGTTGAATAGTAGTATGTAGCCTTCGTTAAGTTATTCAGTAACTATTTGAAAAAGAATGAGAATCCGTTAAAAATTTTAGCCTCGGTAAAGTCATTTAAGTTTGCAAATTATATTCAGAAGTTAAAAGTGGTTATCTTGAAAACATCCCCCAAATTTACTGTATTAATTAATAGCTGGATAAGGCTAACCTCAGAAATTCTTCCTCAAAAGTTATTTAGTTCATACAACAGTGAATATGTGACTAAATGGATGAATTCAGCAACACTTTGAATGGAAATAAACAGATTTATAAAATTAGAAATATTGGTCAAATACTTCTATCTTCATTTTTTTTTATTATGTTATGTTAGTCACCATATAGTACATCATTAGTTTTTGATGTTGTGTTCCATGATTCATTGTTTGTGTATTTTTTCAAAGCTTCTGTTGCCTATTGATTTACCTTCACCAAAGGGAAGTGGTTCACAGGGATTAATGGGGTAAGAAGACCCGACTGTTGTGTGGATTTCCAACTCCTGCCTAATCAGACCACCTCAACCAATCCCTTTTCCTTTTTCTAGGCTCTACTCAAGTCCTCTCTTTAAAGTTCTATGTTTTAGTCCTGTTCTCAGTGGAAACATGAGTGCCCAATCCTCAATCCCCATATGGTTTTACTATTCCTCCTCCGTAGATATCTCTCCCAGACTACATAATAGGCAAAGGTCAGGAAAATAACATTGTCTTCTAATCCTGTGTGCTCGGGATAGCCTGTGAGCTCACCTGAGTTCCCTGGGAGCCTCAAAGGTGTTGGACTGGAATCAGACCTGCATAATTTTGCCTTTGCCCTGCCCCACCCCAATATACACCTGTTATTTGAATTTTGCTTATTTCCTCCAATGTTGGAGAAATAAGCCAAAGACCACAGTCAAGTAACTATAAAATCATAATTCCCCGGAGACTTGAAAAAGACGTCATCTGTTGCCTCAGTATGGCTACCAGTCAGCCCCTTTGATGTCAAGCATCTGTCCTCCTCAAGGAAACGAGAAAGGTCTGGTTCTCCTTTCTAGTCTGTGAAGTGGGAGGTGGTACATTTGTTGTATGGAGCCACAAGCTCCATTTTTCTGGGTTGCGAGCTGCTGACTGTCTTTGTTAACATGCTGAACATTTCATCAGCTGTCTTTAATAAAAGAAGATGTGTATGAGGGAAGACATCAGCAGTTGTGGTTGGGTTTCTGTTCCTCAGCCCATGAGTCACAGTAGGCAGAGAGCAATGACCCCAGTGTGTCATCACACAGCCAGTCACCTGGACTTCTTGCATTTCAGTTATGTCACTAGGTAGTCTTTATCTGTTTACAAACTTTTACATGCTCCTATTTGGTTATGAAAAGGCTTTTTATGCCCCCTCCTGTCTAATGATATATAGTCATTTTACAGCTTCTGTTAATAAAGTTTCATTTGAACATTTACTACTTTAAATAATTGCATGGCCAAAAGAATTCACTTTATGGGAGGAGAGACATTTGATCTGATAATCTTTGTTCTATAAGGGACTTCATCCTGCCATAGGAAACTCAAAAGTTGGAGAATAATAAGATCTCAGATCAGGACATAACCTCTAGAACACTGCTTCTCAGAGTGTAACGAGTGTACAAAACACCTGGGGATCTTGTTAAAATTCAGATTCTGATTTGCTAGTTGGCACCTGAAATTCTGCATTTCTACCCAGCTCCCAGGGGATGTAGAGGCCACTCCTGAACTAGAGGCAAGGCTGCAGGCATTCAGTCCCTTGGGCATCCAGTAAGGTACCTCTGGTCACTGCTGGGAAGGCTTGTCTTTGAAGAGAGAAAACAACTAAATAACAAAAAGTAGTCTATATCTAGTTTTATTCGTAAATTTCTAACAAACACGTGAAACTGTTTATGTCAAAGTAACTGTTGACACTTTCAAGCTGTTACCTAAGGCAGTGGTTGGTACCTGTTACTTAGGTCATGTTTGAGCATACATGCAAATTCACTCAGTTTCCACTCACTCAAACGAGAAGCTATAGTGATTTTTTTTTTAATTTTATTTATTTATTTGTCAGATTGAGAGAAAGAGAGCACAAGCAGGGGGAACGGCAGGCAGAGGGAGAAGCAGGCTCCCTGCTGAGCAGGGAGTCCCATGGGGGGCTCGATCCCAGGACCTTGAGATCACGACCTGAGCTGAAGGCAGACGCTTAACCGACTGAGCCACTCAGGCACCCCTATAGTGATGTTTTAGAAAGCATTGCATAATGATGTATGTTTGTAGGTTTTGAAAATAAAAAAAACTTTTTTTTTACTGTAGTAAGATAGACACGTTCAAACCAAAATGTTACATCTAAACATAGAAATCGCTAGCTGCTTAAAAATATTATGTTCTTAAATATATACACTTTTAGTTTACTTGGCTTTTTACTCTTTTAAGGAACACAATGAGTATATGTAAACTTTTATGGGATCTGTTATCCCATTTTAACTTCATAATGTCAATTTTTCATTATTTGTGTTTAGTGAGTAACATGCTAGGGTGGATAATGCAAAACTAAACTTATTCCAAAAATGCTATTATAATTAACATTCAGAACTCATTTTGATGACAAATTTAACTTCCTAATTGTGTTTTTCTTTTAGAATAATATTCAGTTTTCCCTTTTCATCATTTGATGGCGGCAGGGGGGTGGGGTCTCCAAAGTATTCCAGGGACAAAAGAACCCAGCTGCGAGTCAGAAACAATAGTAAAGCCTATTTCTGTGGCTGGGCCTACTTCACCACATGTTTTCACATCTCTCCCTTCCAGCGTTAGCCTGAGAAATGCCACACAGCGAGGAAGGGTGGTAGAACCAGGTCACAGGTCCACAGCGCTGGCTCTCCGTGGTCACTCAGCCACACTGACAGGAGATTCTGCTTTGTGTTTCTGAGATGACAAAGAGGCAGAAAAGAAGAGGGAGAAGGCAATAATGCTGTAGTCTCCTATAATCCCAGCAGCGATTCTACGAAGCAAGGACTGTTATCATCCCATTTCTGGAAGAAACTGAAGTCTTGAGTGTTCATTCAACTTGCCCAAGTGCACACAGCTCTGGGGCAGAACTGGCACTAGCACGTAGGCATTGTGACTCTGTGACTTTAGAGTGGTTTTTCTTTTTTTTTAAAGATTATTTATTTATTTATTTGAGAGAGAGAGAATGAGAGACAGAGAGCACATGAGAGGGGGGAAGGTCAGAGGGAGAAGCAGACCCCCCGCCGAGCAGGGAGCCCGATGCGGGACTCAATCCCGGGACTCCGGGATCATGACCTGAGCCGAAGGCAGTCGCTTAACCGACTGAGCCAACCAGGTGCCCCCATTCATTTATTTAGTTTAATTTAATTTAATTTAATTTTTTTTAAGATTTTATTTATTTATTTGAGAGAGAGAGCACATGAGAGGGGGGAGGGTCAGAGGGAGAAGCAGACTCCCCGCTGAGCAGGGAGCCCGATGCGGGACTCGATCCCGGGACTCCAGGATCATGACCTGAGCCGAAGGCAGTCGCTTAACCAACTGAGCCACCCAGGCGCCCCAATTTTCTTTCTTTTTAAAAGTCTGATTATTGTGGGGCACATAGGTGGCTCAGTTGGTTAAGCGACTGCCTTTGGCTCAGGTCATGATCC
>NW_023270314.1:214699-349098 GCF_011800145.1 Mirounga leonina | reverse complement strand
TTTTCTTTTTCTTTTTTTTTTTTTTAGATTTTATTTATTTATTTGAGAGAGAGAGAAAGAGAGAGAGCACGAGAGGGAAGAGGGTCAGAGGGAGAAGCAGACTCCCTGCTCAGCAGGGAGCCTGCTGTAGGACCGGATCCAGGGACTCCAGGATCACGACCTGAGCCGAAGGCAGTCGCTTAACCAACTGAGCCGCCCAGGCACCCCTAGAGTGGTTTTGATAATCCCCTTGAATGGTAATTATAGTGAGGCACAGATACTTTGATAATAAAGTGATTCAAGAAATAATGACTATCCCACAGAGCCATTTGGTTTCTCTCAGCCCCCGTCCCTCTCCAACCATGGTCCTCCCTCCCCATATCCGCTCTTCCCACTCAGGAGAGCGGAAGTCTGAACATTTTATCTACTTAGCATCTCTAGTAATTTGGGCTGTGAATGCACTTTGCCATCAATTTAGTAGCTGTTTATTGATAGTTGTGCTAAGCTCTGTGAGGGAATGTAATTCAGAAATGTGTCTAGGCTTCAAGAAACTCAAGATAATAATGGGCAGAATGATAACAAAGTTCTTTTGGGAAGATAGAGGAGGTGTCATTTTAGGTTCCCAGGGTGGAGCTTCGTGGTACATGTAATTTAGAGCTATGTTTATTTGGATTGGGGCTTAAAATTAGAAATTGACCATCTGTATTTTCCTTGATAAGCATGGAGTCATCCTGACCAAAAGGTTTTTGAAGGTCAGGAATAGCTTACATTTGCAACATTATTTCTGGAAAAGAAAAAAAGGATGTAGAAAAGTTTGAAAATAATGCCCTGTAGTTGAGGACTTAAGAGAATTTTGCTATACACCCAGAGACATATTATGTAGCCATTGAAATAAATATTATAAAGTATGTATAACAGCATAAAAATCATAAACATATACCTCAAGCAGAATAAAAGGAGGAAAAGTATGATAGGGGACCTCACCAAGGTCACAGTCGGTGGTTGAGCAAGAATTCAAATCTAGACCTCTTAAAATCTAAATCTGATCATCTCTTTCCAGTTGGTTTATTCTGAGCTATTCAACCCTGCCCCCAGCATTGTTTTCGGTTCAGAAATAATTGTTTTTACAGTAAAGAGTGGAGTCACATGAATTCAGCTGAAAAATGCATGCATTTTGTGAAAATACTAAATTGTAAAAATAATTGTGAATTACTTTACACTGCATCACAGAGTTGCCAGGACAATTAATAGTTGACACCATCTGTAAAATGAAAACACAATCTTAGCATAAACATTTTTAGTTTTATCTGATATTTGAAATATGCATTTGTGTAACTGCCAAAACATTAGCTGCTCTGTGTTAGCCAGAAAGTTCCAGCGACAAGACCAGAGCAGAACAGCCTTTATTTGTAGATAGCAAGCAAAGTATTTTTTCCTTTGGGAAAGACTTCTGTTGTTGTTAACTAATGTCTGAGAATTTAGGGATGGAGACCCTTGTATTAAATTAATGGTACATAACTCATTTTTTTTTTAACTTGGCCTTTCAGACGATAACTTTGTATTGCAAATATCACCCGTTACAAAAAATTTTGTGTTCGAGAATCACAACTACTTTTAAACAAATAATATAAAACGTTTCTTACAGAGGTTACATTTTTCTGCACTACATTGTATCTTTTAGTATGTTTTTACTTTGCTGTATTTATAATAAACATTCACCATTAGAAGTTTAAAAAATTGACTTGAAAATGAGAGCTTTGTCTCATTAAACTACTTGGATTCGATTTGGAAAAGGTGTTAGTGGTTACATTTGAATTTTTTTTCAGGGCTTTTACCCTGAAAGCATCAGTAAAATTTTACAATTTTTTAACTTATTTACTTATGTTTGCCTAAATAGCCTGGAATATTGCTAAGGAGAAGAAACAAAGAGTGGGTGGACGTAGATTTGTCAACTTTTCCAACTTAATATTTCTTGGCATTGAGTTGAAAAAAGAAAGTTTAGTTCTCTCTGAAAATGTAGGACTTTTAACTTTTTTCTTAGGAAAGTACAGTCTGACTAGGTTACTAGGTTTTCGTATGTAACCTATGCTTTCTCATTAAAGAAGAATTATTTTTCTAGCTGCCTGCCCTATTTAACGCACAAAGTACACCAGCTGTTTGAAAACTTTTTTTTTTTTCTTCCTAGTTATCTTGGTCTGTTTGTATAAATTGCTAAATTGCTTCCATAAAATGCCTCCAGACATAAGGCAATCATTTGCAGAAGTGGATGAAGATTTTTGTCTTCCATGAAGGAAAGCTTGAAACAAGCCTCTTAATCATTGTCCTCCTTCTCTCTGGTTCCAGTATCCGGCAGCTCTGATGAACCTGGGGGCTATTCTCCATCTCAATGGCCGACTCCAAAAGGCTGAGGCCAACTACCTGCGGGCGCTGCAGCTCAAGCCGGATGACGTCATCACGCAGTCCAATCTCCGCAAACTGTGGAACATCATGGAAAAGCAAGGCTTAAAGACTTCCAAGACCTGACACTGGAGGGCAGTACCTTGCCCTCCTCCATATTTGAAAGCTGGCTTCATTAAGGAACAGAGCTTCCCAGCAGGGCTATGACAAGAGCTAGTATGGACTTCAGGACGGGGGGCAGAGGTCACTGAGGTCACTGCCACTTCTGGGAGTATTCACTTTGCTGTTGGCACAGCCGTTAACACCAAAAAGGGGAACATTGGAAACCTCCTGAAGGATGTAATTGTTACCCATAGAACTGTAAACCGGAGCACTTAAAACAGAATCTTATGGCATTGGGGGGTGGGGGTGGGGGGACAGGGAGGGAATCTAAGTTACAAATTTTGCTCATTTTTGAAATCTAATTTAGAAATTATATTGTTCCTTAAACACTGTGAGAGGAAGTCAGAGTGTCTATTCAGCCCTGGTAGACTATTAAGATCAAGTGTTAATAGGGAGTGAGTGATTCAAGGGTGGTGTGAATCCCAGTGAGCTGGCTGGTTGTCCTGACGCTGCTGTCTTCCCTCTTTGGGACAGCCTGCTTATCAGTTTCTGAAACTTAGGGGGGGGGGGTTTTTTTTTTTAAGTACGTAAGGATCTGTCAGACTCTATAGTTGTTTCCTGACTAGTGCACATAACATTTTATGATTTGGATATCACAGTCTTCATTTCTTTTGGACAGCATTTGCTTTTCATGTTCTGAGCTGAGCTAACCACGTTTCACACTGGTGTCATGGGGGGTTGGGGAGACCATATACGTGTCGGCAGGCATTTTTTATTTTAATGTCGCTAACATATTCCCCCAAATTGCCTAGGCTTTTGAAATGGCTCTTTCTGGCTAATGTGCATGCTTATATAAGGATTACATCTAAAGAGCTTAAAAGTGTTCTAGTTCCGATAACTAACCAGCAGCTATTAGACAAAAGGGAAGATGCTATGAGCTTCCCAGATGTTACTGATTAAAAAACAAAGTCTGCGCAAAGGAGTGTATAATAACGGTTGCCAATGATTTTATATTTTGGGAAGGGTTGGTATAAGATACTAATCACTTTCTGATAGGTTCCTAAACAGCAATGCTGATGTTTTTAAGGAATTATTTTTACTGTGTTTTACTCTTCCTAAAAGACATCAGAAATGACTTATTTTAAGCGATAGTAGAGTATAGCATCATCAGTCTGTGTTTCTAGGTCTTCTGCTAAGTGCTTTTCACAGCTGAAAACTAATTTTCACTAGCATAATGGTATTTTATTTCTTTACCTGTTAGTAACCACTTCAGTGATCATTACATAAGTAAAAATGAAGTAGAGGAAAACATTTATTGAACATTCTTTAGACTTGCAAACTTTGCTACTAAAAATTAACTTTACGAAAAAAAAAAGTTCACTATCAACTTCTTCATAGAGAAAGTAGCTATAGAGTACCCTACATATTTATTTATTTATTATTCTACCATAGCAAAATAACAAAACAAAACTTGATTCATTAAGTCAGTTCTTTGCAACTGAAAATTCGCTTTCCCTCCTTTCTTTTAACACTTCATGTAAATATTGGTCAGCATCCCCACTAAAAGGAAGCTGGACATACAAATGCATCATATTATGTTTTCTCCATATCTTATATGTTTTGCTACATATCTGAATAAAGTGGGATAAAGGATTTAAAGTAGTGTTCCTACGGCATTAGTGTTTTTGTGAGAAGGGCAGATGTAGTGAGAGAGGTTTGTTGATGGCATTAATAAGAAGGCCCTCCCCTCCTAATGTGTATATTATTTTGTAAACATTTCATTGAAGGGGCCAAAAGTTAAATTATAACTAAATCACTGTGTTTTCAGAATGATATTTAACATTTAACAACAGCAAACCCATGGTCAAACCAAAATGTGGGTTGAAGTGTATTTTTCATCTTCTAGTGCATTGGCAATTGCTAAAAAAAAAAAATAAGTAAATAAGGAATTTAATATAAGGATATAGAGATAAATTCAATGTCTAACATTTTTATTTATTTAAATAGTTATTGACCTATGATGACTTCCTAGTCTTAACATTTTATGTCTTTTTGTTGTTAATGTTCTTCCTTTCAGACACTTGGTTCTTAATAGGTTCACTGATTGCGCACAGTAGAGGCACTTCATGTTGACCCAGTTCCCAAGTAGCATTAATAATTGGGCCTGTGTCATAAAATGCATGGATCTTTAATAGCTAAATGTCCCTGACACCTTTCACTACAGGGCTGGGCTTAGTAACTGACCAACTTGGGGGGAGGTGGGTGGGGGGTTGCTAAAGAACACGGTCAAAAAATGTCTCCGCTCAGGGATTTATGGTGGATTATTGCAGACAGTGCTAAAAATATAGAGCACAAGACAAGTTTACTAAATTAAAGTTTTATTTTTTGAGAAACTGTTATTTGTATAAATTATCAAGATTTGTAGGCTTTCCTTTTGTAGAAATAATTGTTTTATGTGCCAGAGAATTTCAATTTTGTTTTCAACAATAAAGCATTGATAACAAATATGTCGTGTAAGCCTTTTTTAAAATCTTCTACAGCAGCAACACTTAACGCTCTTGTGGATTTTAACAGAAATTGGAAAAAGTATTTAAAAGATAGGGATTGAGAAGCAAACAGAGACACATCAAGGCTAATGTATAACTAATGATAATTAATTTGTAATATAATAATATTAAGGGCTGCCTATAACATCAGATTTGCCACTTTCCAAAAATGATGACATAATTTTTGCTTTGTTTTATTGATGAACTGTAGAAAAGTGTTAGGAAATAGCCCAAGCACATTTGGTCATTTGGTTAAAATGGTCATATTTAGGGGCGCCCAGGTGGCTCAGTCGGTTACGCAACTGCCCTTCAGCTCAGGTCATGATCTCTGGGTCCTGGGATTGAGCCCCCCGTCAGGCTCCCTGCTCAATGGGGAGCCTGCTTCTCCCTCTCCCCCTCCCCACCCACACCTGTGCTCTCTCTCACTCTCTATCTCAGTAAATAAAATCTTTTAAAAAAATGTTCGTATTTAGAAGACCCTTATTCTCTCGTCCTGATCCTGGAAGAAAGTACAACCCTATTCTGTTGAGAGACATAGGTATGGCACATTCAGGTATCAGTTATAAGAAAACCTTGCATCCTAGACAAGGTGCAAATTGGCAGAAAATTTGATCAGCTTGTTAAAATTGTCATTACATAATAACATAATTACATATTGTCTAATTCCTTTATTAAGGATAAAATTTGGGGTGCCTGGGTGGCTCCGTTGGTTAAGTGCCTGGCCTCAGCTCAGGTCATGATCCCTGGGCTCCACCCCCATGTCAGGCTTCCTGCTGAGCAGGGAGTCTACTTGTCCCTTTTCCTCTGTCCCTCCCGCTGTTGGTGCATGCACGCTCTCTCTCTCTTTCAAATAAAATCTTTTTTTAGCTATAAGGATTTTACTTTTAAACATCATATGGATGTGCAAGGTTATATTCCAGCTTGATAGTTAAGAAAACCGGGGTTCAGAGGTATGAAATAACTTGCCCAGGTTATAAAGCTAGCAAGCAGCAAGCCTGTCCCCATGGTGTCCCATGCTCCTATGTCCTGTGTCATGTGAGCACTCAGGCTCTGAACCCAAGTGCAGAGATGAGGTTTCTCATCCGCCTTGGCATTTGTCTAGCTCTTCCATCTTCCACAAATCATATTCTCTACCTCTCACACTGCAGATGACCAAGAAGATTGAAGAAAGTTGCTGTGCTCTGAATGTTTATGTCCCCCCAAAATTCATATGTCCCACAGTGCTCACCATAGCACATACCCTGCCCAATGTCCATCACCCAGCCACCCCATCTTTCCACTCGCCTCTACTTCAGCAACCATAGTTTTAACCTGGATTGAAAGCACTCTACTCTGAAACTGTAAGGGCAAGGGCTGTGTCTTTCCTTTTCAGCACGGTTTCTTCCGCCTGGCACACTGTTGCTGAGTAGGACATAAAATACACTATAAATGAAAGAATTCCATCTATTATTTGCTCATGATCAGCCTGATATATATATATTTTTTAAATCACTTTCTCTAAAAAGTTGAGATTGGGGCTTCAGTAACTCTTTTCATTTGATATTTTCACCTTAGGGCTGCATTTTCTCATGTGTATGTACATTTCTAGTACAAAGAAAGGAAATGCATCTAAGCCTTGGTTATTTTTGCTATTACAAGGGAGGAAACTAGGTTGCAAGGGATAATTTAAGAATGAAAATGCTTCTAATTGATTTGTAAGTACCTTTGGAATATAAATTTCTACTTCATTTAAATATTGTCAATATTACAGAATTTGCTTCCTACTATTTAAAACTAGTGGGTATTGTAAGAAAACTTGGGTTAAGCATTGGACCTGCCACATACTGGAAGGAAAGAACAAGCTGAAATGGCCATGCAATTGTACTCACTCTATTACACTGAGTTTTGCTGTAGAGGAAGATGCATGTGTATGAGGACTTGAACCTTTCTTGCTGTGTCATTTTGGGTGGTCTTCCTGCAGGATGTAATCAGAGAGGACTTTGAGTTGGCTTTCATTCCATCTGCCACTTCACCACATACTGGCCTTCTGCTGTTATTTGTAGAACTTTGAGATGGGTTTCTCCCCGTGAAGCACTGCTGGGATTTGAAGTTCCATTAATTTGAAATTTCTGTAACATTTTTCTTCTAAGTTTTTCAAAACGTTTCCTCAACTTTTTACAGCTGCTTTCTGATGTTATTCTGTTATTCATCTACTTCCAAAGAGTGGATAGAGGAGCTTTTGTTTGGCAAGAAAATTGTTGGATCGAATAAAAAGTTGCAAATATGTGAGACAACTTGATGGGGTCATTAATAAATACCTAGAGTGATCTAAGAAGTTAATATAGTATCTGAAATGGTGTTTGGGAAAAGTTGCTAGAGATCCTAAAAGGAGAAAGTCAAGGTAGAAAAAGAAAGGATAGACACATGGAGAATTGACTATTAATTGCCACTGGAAATAATTAAATTTTTGCCATTGAGGTGGAAGATCTGATTAGAACAGTTTGAGATTGTCCTTTTTGGTTGCCCAATAATGTCTCACTGTATTGCAGGGGGAAAATAGTGTTACAAATAAGAGAGTGGTTTACAATACAACCACAGGAGAGGCTGAAAAAATGTTCAGCCAGTCGAAGTCTAGGCCAGAACTGGTTATCTATTCTGATCTGAAATACATTGAATTTTTCTCCTGCCTCCTTTGGATTTGACAGGAACTGCACTCATTCAAGACAAAGCTGTCAGCCATTCTCCAGTCGGATGGAGAGAATAGAGTTCTATGTTTCAAATAATAGCTCAAGACTTCTAGAAATTCTTTTTCAAATAATTTCTATCATGTCTCTTCCTTTTCCACCTTAGAAGACTCAAAGTGAAATAACTCCTCTGAGAACTTTCTTTTGGTAATATCATGGAGCAGCTAGAGACTATAATGCAGTTGTCAAAACTGTGTACTGAGAAATCAAGCAACTTAATTTGTTTTCAAAAATACCAAAAATCTCATAAAAGTATTAAAATGCCTTTCGTGTCTGGATACTTCCCTTGTATATTGTAAAAGATCATTTATTACCAGAAAATCAGGATTGGCGAGGAAGGAGAGAGATGAGTAAGCGTGTGAGCAGAAATGAGTGATTACCTTTGATTTTCCTGTAGGCCCTTTTGTTCTCATCTCCTTTAGCGAGTAATGGCCATATTGACTCTACCAATAATAATTAGCTTTTTAACTCTGCAGACATCAACTTATTAAATTACATAGAGCCAATTAATAATCTCAATACATTTTTGTTTTTTAATTCTCTTTGCACAATTTTAAACATGTTGTTATGCTTAATGTTTGTCTACTTTATGTTTCCTTTGCAATAGGCTACTTTTCTGTAAATGCGCCTTGCCTATACTTTATGATAATGACAATTTGGGAAATTTTCCTGGAATTACAGTGTTTCAAAGTATATTTTTAGAAATCTGTCCTATGCCACCAAATATTTAGATGTTACTACATCCTATTAACATTTAATTGAATATTTTTATATTAAATGATATGGAAGAGTACATCAATATCATATTTTATTATATCCCATTAGGTATAACTCTCCCAATTGCCCTGTCAATGCTATTTATAAAATGTGAATATACCAGCAAAGGCTATCTCATTCTACAAAGTAAGTCAAGGAAATTTGGGTAATTGTTTGGACTTGTATTTGTTCCAAAATTTGGCTCTGTGAATGATGCAGAAGATGAGTTGGCCTGCTGCTATTTCTCAGGTGGCCACAAAGTGATACTCACAGAAATGCCAGTAGTGACAGCAGTGAGGAAGAGAGAACTCTGGATTTGACCTCTGCACTTGACAAGGGAAAGAGCTATAGTTTGGGGCAGTCAGAGGACATAGCTAAACTTACACATCCACAGTGGATCCAGTGTAACAGGTAACATGTTCAAGTACAAGCTGCAGGTTACATCTTTCATGACCCAATACCAACCATCCAGAGTTTGTGAAAACACCTCTTTTTTGGAGTAGAGTGTGGACACAGATCTTGCCAGGAAAGATTTGATCATGAATTCTTTATGGATTGCATACATGGAAGATATTACTGCCTGAAACTCCTATGTCACTAAATTCAGTTTGGGTTCCTTATTTAAGACATGAATTCTTCATAAACACAGCTGGTCTAAGTAAAAGTGGTACACAGAAGTATTAGTGTAGATTAAACCATTTTCAAAGATCCATTCCTGTCATCTGATGACAGTGCTTGGTTATTTCTTCTGACCTGGCTATGGTGCATCAGTGACCCAAAGTTCATTTGCCTATTACAGCAGGTACAATGTGTAAGATTACAGACATAAACATATTGGATGGTGATCATGAAGAAATTGGCAAGTTTTTTTTCTTTTTTTTACCCTAATCTAATCTATGTGAAATTAAAGGTTTTTGGAACATACTAGCTACATGAAAGCCCTTTATAGGCCAGAGATTAACTGTAAAGTATGGATAGCATGTCATTTTCCTATTGCGATATAATAACAGTAAATATATTTGCTACAAATCTTTATGAACATTGGCTAATCTATTTGATTCCCTTTCAACCTTGTCCACCTTCTTTCTGTTATACACATGTGCGTGCGTGCACGCACACACACACACACACACACATTGTGTGGCTGGGAAGTCTGCAACTAAACATAAGCCCAAACATTTGATCCTCTAGAGAGGAAGTCATTATGAAGAATGAGACATAATTTTGATTAACAGAGGAAATAAAGTGAGATCAAAGCTTTTGTCCTTGGGTGAGTGATTGAAATCCAGACAAGCAGGAGTCAAAAGGAGATGAGGACAGACATTTCTTAAGATCCTGTTATAAACACCTTAGCAAATCTCTTTTCACACTCTCCTATGCCTGTCACAATCAAGCAGCTGCCGTGCTTCATCGACTCACTCGTTTATATAAGGCACTTTCCTGTCCCTATTCTGGAAAAGAAATGCCACTCAGATAAAGAGAAGATATGACAAATGTAGATTTGTTGCTCTCCATTTTCAGGATAAGACGAATTACCAAACTTGATCTTTAAATATCTTATTTTTAAATGTATTTCTTCTTGGTGACATTAGTCAAATGATCAAACAATATAGATTTTCTACTACAGAAAACAACACACCAATTCTGAGCACTGATGAAAATGAAGGGACCACTGGACCACTCCAATTGTATCACCTTTTTTGGCTTTTGCTTCCCAGGTGATATTGTATCTCATACATGGCAACTCCATTCCACTTGCTCCTTGAAATGTCAGGGCAGTTGGAACTTTCCCATAGGTATAAATCTGAATGAACAGAGTTTCATTTCACCCTTTCAGTCTGAACATTTTGTTCCTATTGTAATTATATTTTCTGTATGCAGAACATTTCAGAGTTTTCAAAAGACCTCGTATTTTTTATATTTAGCTTTGAAAACAATTTGGCAAATAGGCAGTAGAAACATAATTATCCTTAAATCCAAACTCCAGATGAGGAAGAAAAGCTCAGAATAGCCATATAACTCCCCCAAGATCACATTCAGAAGGAAGACAGATCTTTCTCCTAATCTTATGACTTTAGTCTAAACCCTGGGGAGGCATTAATGGATATGGACACAATCAATACACTAGGGGTGTTTTGCTCCCCTTTCTTATTCTCTTAGTCTCTGAGGATCAGATAGGATTGAGGAGTGTTTCCATCTGAAAGACTTTCAGTCAAAACTGGAGACCGATTCCAACGACATCCTATGAGAGGATTGGGGAATCATTCAATTATAAGAATACATGGGGTCACAGCCTGGGTGGCTCAGTTGGTTAAGCGACTGCCTTCGGCTCAGGTCATGATCCTGGAGTCCCGGGATCGAACCCCGCATCGGGCTCCCTGCTCGGCGGGGAGTCTGCTTCTCCCTCTGACCCTCCCCCCTCTCATGTGCTCTCTCTCTCTCTCTCATTCTCTCTCTTTCAAATAAATAAATAAATAAGTCTTTAAAAAAAAAAGAATACATGGGGTCACAAAAATAATTTAGCTTTTTTTTTTCCAGCCACCTTGTTACCTTTATTTGTCAGTGGTGGTGATTTGGTATCCATTGCTTCTTTTTAAAGTGATGAACCTCTTGAAGCTTATTCTTGCAATCCAGGTGTCAGCCGAGCTCAGCCTGATGTTTGGCCATCCCATCTTCCTTGGGGTGTCTGGTGCTGCTCCCTGGCTTTTGTGAAGACCTGCCTCTCATATCCTAAGGCTCTGAGTCCCCTGCTTCTGCTGTTCTCTCATGGCTTTTTAGATACCCACCAGCAATGTATACAAATTCCAGTTTCTCTACATCTTCACCAACACTTGCTTTTCTGCTTTTTTGATTATAGCCATCCTAGTGGATGTGAGGGGGCATTTCACTGTGGTATTTATTTGCATTTTCCTGATGACTAACATCATATAATTTTAAAATTTAAAATTTTAATAACAAAGTTTGCAATTGAATTGGGGAAATAGGCAATATTGTAAAATATTGGATAAAGAGAATATTTTCCTCTTTTCTCTACATAGCCTTAATGTTATTAACTAATTCAGATAATGCCTGGCTTATAAAACTAACTCTCTCTTGGTGTTTGACTAATGGATTTTTGCAATTCATCATGCTAGAACAAAGAAAAGAGACTCCCCCCCTTATTATGCACCATATTGCCTCAGAACAGGGTTATTTTTCATATCCCTTATCTTACAACCTTATCCCATTCAGCTACATTTATACAAATAATTTTAAATGCCTCCTACTGCAGAATTTAATTTTGATTGATGGAGACCCAGTCTCAAATCTACAAAGAGAATGCTGCTGAGGGAACCAAAAAATGAGACAGTTGTTTAAGAACATGCATATTCTATTTCACCTTTTAACTTTAACTGGAGATAATAAATGAATACCAACAAAATAGTCCATATGCCAGAGTTTTGTTTTTGAATTTGGAACATTCAGTAAGATTCTTTTTCAATTAATAATAAACAGTAAACTCTGAATCCACAAATACCTGATATGTATAATTTGTAAGGTGATTAAAGTTAAATCACTTTCTGTGCAGACATCTATGCCAAACCCTATTAAAAGTTTCATCAGTTTAGGAATTTCTCATCTGAAGGGTCTATTTACCCTCTCTATCCCCATAATTGTCTTCAGCAGAGTGAACTTGATTAATGAGCTGTTTCATTTTTCAGGATAAAGCTAACATTTTCCTTTTCCCAGCAAGGCTAGCAAATTACTTGATTAATATCAAAAAGCTCTCATTCACACGTAACCTTTGAATAAACAAGTTGTGATACTGTTGGCAACATGCTAAGAGGGATTCCTGTAAGTAGGCTATAAAGGAAATTGCCTTTGTAATTCAATGTATAAAGAGGGAGCCTGTTTTTTGCTTGCTACAAATCCCCCCTCCCCCCACCAAATAGAGAATGTATCATGATATTGAGCCAAAGCAGAATGCAGAATATCCTTTTTCAATGCTGGGGTTCCATTTGCATTTCCGTCACCGCTAGAAGCCCAGAAAGAAAACTGTGAAACATTTATGGGACTTGAATGGAGTTTCTAATTCATAATTTTAGGGTTCTCCAGCTTTCCCTTACAGTGTGGCAACAGAGAGTCATCAATCCCATATTGATTGAAAGATACCCCTCCCAAAGATTTTTCTAACATTAATTACTTAAAAACCAGGGTCTGGATACCAATGGAGCCGAAAAAAGCTCTTTATGAAAAGAAAAGAATTCTAGATTAAAGTGGAAGGAAGAGAAAGGAATTAAAATATTACAACCCGATCATATACCAAATACTTTTTATGAAGTCCTATGCATGTAGAAAATAAAACCTGTTAATTGCAGCATTGTTAGTTGCCTATCCAGTATTCACTTCTTTGTTAGAGACCACTATTAGAACACCAACTTTGTCATAGCTTTTTGCCCAGATCCAGTTGATGGGTTATCATTTGTCCCAGCCAGGGATTAGCAAACTATGGGCTCATGGGCCAAATCAGGCCTGCCATCTGTTTTTATATGGCCTGGGAGCTAAGATTAGTTTGTACATTTCTGAGTGGTTGAAAAAAATCAAAAGAAGAATAATGTTTCATAAAATGTGAGAGTTATATCAAATTTCAGTGTCCATAAATAAAGTGTTATTGGAATAGAGCAACACTCGATCATTTATGGATTGTCTATGGCGGCTTTCATGCTAGAATGACAGAATTGAGTGATTACAACAGAGTCTGTATGGCCTGCAAAGTCTAAAATATTTACTATCTGGCCAGTTACAGAACAAGTTTGCCGACCCCTAGTCTAAGCCAATTGTGATAGTCCTGTCTCTGGCTTTTCCAGGCTCCAATCCAGCTGGCAGTGCCCATGTGACAATGAAATGCAAGCAGAGGTCTGCTGAGGGAAATTTTGGAAAGGCTTTGCTTTCTTCATAAAAGGCTGGCATCTTAACGCCCCTCAGGTCTTGAAAATAAAAGTGAAATCTGGATATGAGAGCAATCACCTTGCAACCTCGGGCTGATGAATATAAAAGTAAAAGCCGGCACCCTAGAAAAAAGGAAAGAATCCTGAGTTCCTGATAAAATTTTTAAGCAGCTGAACCAAGGCCAATACCTGCTTTACTGCCAAATTTCCCAGTATGCGAGAAAAATTGCCCTTGTCTGTAAGATGTCCTTCACTGGGCATGCTGTCACCTGCAGGCAAATGCCCTCCCTACTGACATGCCCTCCTCTTTCTTGCCTTTAGACACAGAACCTATTCGCTCTCAATTGCATAAGAAGACTTGTGGAGGCCAGAGGACACTTCCTGATATTTTTGCAAAATGCAGTAAGCAGATAGCCATCTAATCTCTCCACAGGTAAAGTCACACTTGAGTTTGCTCATCGTATCAAACTAGTTTCCCCAGTGGAATTATCTTGATAACTGGGGAAATGGTTATGAGAACAATCTATTTTCCTTTGTCACTACAAACAGTTCATAGCAGAAGGTCATCTACATGGATGTTGGCAGTGGCACCCTCCTCCCGACCCTACCTCCCCTCCACCTGAGTTACACAGTCTACCTTCTGTTTTCCTGTAATGTTTAGGTTCAAAGGCTTTTCCACTCATTACCTAATGTATATTATTTCAGTTTATGTACTCAGCTCTGGATGCCTTAAGGACAACACCATGTCTCATTGATCTCTTCATTCTAGCATCTAGCACAGTGTCTCAGACATTATAGGTGATGAAAGAATGAAAGGGAGGACGGTAGGCAGTAGGCAGTTGTTTGATGAACAAATACAGTGGAACACAACAAATACATTCTTTAAGTTATCAGATGTTTACCGAGTGCCTATTCTTTGACCTTTTCTGGGTGATGGGGATAAAGTGATGAGTAAAACCAGTATCATCATAAAAGCTAGCATTTATTGAGTACTTACTAAATGCCAGATACTACTCTAAACACTTTACAAGCATTGACTTATTTAATCCTAACAATAATCCTGTTGTCATTCTCATTTCACAAGTGAAAAACCTGAGACACAGAGATGTTAAGTACCTTGCCCCAAATCACAGAGTTATGTCATTGACTTAGGACTGGAATTCATATCCAGTAAGTCTAGTTCCAGGATACTACTTCTTTTCCTACACCATGTTTTCAAGCTGCTTCTCTAATACACTAAGTGTAGGGAATACAGTATGAAGAAAACCACTGCCCTCCATTATGGGATGCCAAACCATAATAAATGTGGTTTGTACAGTGGGAGATCTAGATCTAGCATGCTAGGTTTTAGGTCCTGGCTATAGCATGTTCTATATAACTTTGAGTATATTAATTAACTTCTCTGTGTCTCAATTTCCTTTTTAGTAAATTGGGATCATAATATTTTCTAACTCAAAGTGTTGTTGTATGGATTGCATGAATTAATGCTTGTGAAAGGACTTAAAACAGTGCCTGGGATATTTTAAGTGTAAAACAAGGGTTGGATATGATTATTGCTGTTGTCGTGGATGCTTTTGTAATTGTTACATTGTAATAATAGTAACTAGCTATGATTACTATCCCTACACTCAGTAGACATGTAATCAGACCATAAATGATCTCACAAATAATTGTATAATGACAAATAGTGACTCTGCATTAAGTAGGTAGTCAGCACCAGAGGAATAGAACCAAAATCAACAAAACCAGTAGGAGAGATGAGAGAGAGAGAGAGAGAGAGAGAGAGAGAGAGAGAGAGAGAGAGAGAGAGAAAGCTATATCATAAGGAAATGGCTCACAAAATTATGAAGGCTGAAAAGTCCCAATAGTCACAAGATTTGCTGGAGAACCAGGAGAGCCAATAACATAAGTTGTGGTCTAAGTGAGTCTGAAGGTAGGAGAAGACTGTTGCCCCAGCTCGAAGATAGGCAGAGAGTAAATTCTCCTTTACTTAGTCTTTTGTTTTATTCAGTCCTTCAGTGTATTGGATGAAGACTCCTTGCACTGGGAGCATACTCTGTTTTACTCAGTCTAACAATTTAAATGTGAATTTCATCTAGAACACCCTCATAGACACACTCAGAATGATATTTCACCAAATGTCTGGGCACCTGTGGCCCAGTCAAACTGACACAAAATTAACCATCACAAGTCCACCTCTTGTTATCTTGGCATCAATATGCATCTCCTTAAACCATACTTAATCTCCAAATACAGACAATGACAAGATCATAATTCCACTGAACATGACACAACTATTCCACAAACAACTAGAAATGCAGTACCGTCTTTCCTAGAAGAGAAGGTAAAACCCTTGAATGATGTTTATTCCTCCCCTCGATAGCCCATAACTTAAAATAATATGATGTAAGTTGACAATACTGAAATACCATGATATAAAGTCAATGCATCTTATGTTATATAAGCATATAAGAAAGCTCTATTTGCTTAGTATGTCTGCATATATATGACAGACACACACAAACATATGTCATAACAAAAATAAGGAGTAAATAGTCATGACAATTACAGTCTTTGTTTCTCTAACTAGTCACAGGGTGATAACTGGTATTTATAGCTACCTTTTCCCACTACCCATTCTGTATTCCCTTTGCCTTTATCAAGTACCTCAGCTGGCCTTTGTTCTTTACCTGGTGGGGTGACATAAACCTCCATTCCTGAAGTAGTCCTGCTTGGATTAGGTTGTTACCATTTTCCATCGACCTTTATCACAGGGCATGGTCATACTAAGGGACACCCTAAAGGATATCCCCTATTCCAGACATACTTTCTCACCTCCATTGTGGCGTGGTAGCCCAATTTCCCCTTGGTAGTCAGAGTCAATCACCTGAGCCAGTCTTGTTGATTCTGAGGCATGAGGAGTTTAAAGTGGACGGGCAGCATTCTTAACTTCCAGTTCAATGGAGTTATTGTTGTATCCCCTAGTAAAAGCATTCCTCCCCTGGAACTAAAACTCCTAGGCCAGTAGAGCATAAGGTGACAAGAATAGGAAGCAAAAATTTTGCTCATGGGCCACAGGCATAGCTCGGAGATATTATGGGTTTTGTTCCAGACCACCACAATAAAGCGAATGTCCCAATAAAGCAAATGCCCAAAGAAAGTGAATGCCGCAATAAAGCGAGTCAAATGAATTTTTTCGTTTCTTAGTTCATATGAAAGTTATTTTTACACTACACCATAGTCTATTAAGTGTGTAATAGCATTTATGTCTGAGAAGGTTCTATGTAATGAAAGGAAATGATACAATGGAAACTGAAGTGGAGAATTGTGAAAAAGAAAACATGAATACAAATGAAAAATTGAGACAAAGTAAAAAGATTGGGAACGAAGTTTTTGTTTAATTCCTCAATATTAAGTGAAAACCCTCAGGAGAAAATATAACAGAAGCCCTTCTCTTACAATTTCCATGAGCAATAAGGTCAAAATAAAGACAAAACTGGATTTTCAGGAGCCCCAACATCTCATTCCAGCTCTGTCAACCTCTTCAAACCAATTAGGAGCCCTTGGTCTCAGTGCCCTCTCATATAAAAGGACACATCATTGTTAAGTGAAAAGAGCCAAAGGTGAGAATCTTTAAATCTTTCCATGCCACTTAACCTTGGAAAATTAAACCTTTCAGGTACTCAGTTTTTTTTAATTCATTAAATGGAGATAATGTGGAACTTAAACAATATATGTGATCTGTTCAGCAGAACACTCCATGACATTTGAAAATTTTCTACAATGGGAGCTCTTTAAAAATAAAGTATTGAAGTAAGTGATCTTTAAGGTCCCATAGGTTCTAAATTTTGATTCTTTGAATTGACTCATTTATCATATGAAATGTTAATAGCTGTTACTCTTTTATAAGTTTTGCTAGAAGAATTTATCTCTGAATCACACAACTGATTGCATTCTTGGCTTAACCACTGGGGAACAAAAGTAAAATAAATACAAACCTGCAGCAAAACTGACTGTAAAAGTTTGTAAATCCTTATAAAATGGGCTACAGGCAAAAAGCTTTGCCTTGTTTTCAAATGAAACTAAATTTGAGACAGAAAGTTAAACCAAAATACTACAGGGTAAAAGAAAAGCACGAAAGAGCTCTCTAGCTCTTTCTCCCATTTTCTGTTTTGCAAAACACAATAATAATTCTAATAAAGAATTAGAAAGCTACTCTGTATACCAAGAAATCATGACAAAAGGGTAACTTTTCCAATGAATGCCACTGAAGCTTATAGGAAGAAAAAAAATACTTTTTCTAGGGGAGATGGTGGTTTGCAGGATGGGGTGGGGAGTACTGGTTCAGAGAGATGGGGTCTGCAATGAATAGATGCTGCAAAAAGAATAGAAGAATTGGGGATGGGCTAGAGACAGGACACACCACTTATCGAAGACCTACTAAGTGATTGAAACTGCGTCAGAAGCTTCCCTATGTTTTCTCACTTAACTCATCATTCAGAAAAGTTGTTCAGTTCTTTCTAATTTAGCAGGAGGGAGCCAAGATTACAAGAAGTACAAAGATTGAGTCATTGTCCAGGATTCAACGGCTGATAGATAAAGAGATATACCATGATTAGAAAAGGAGTTTGTCTGACTATAAAACTTACACTGTTTCCCCTCGGCCAGGCTGAGAGGATGTTTTTCTCGAGAAGTCAGCTGCAGATGTATTTCAGCCAGGCTTGCTGCCATTCTTCACCTCCACAGGAGTCACCATCCTCATGGTTGGGATACAAGGTGTTTAGCTGACCAGGCACAGGGAGGAGTATACATCTGTTCCTTTATCTCCTCAGGGGGGTGCCAAGGTGGGAAGCAGCAGTAGTGAAAACAGTCTAAGCAGGTCCCGCGGATGCCCGAAGATGGCATCTTATTAATCCTTTTTCTCAAGTTCTCCCTAGAGAGGGGAGAGACTACTGCCAATAATAATGTTAAAAACAACTTACACACAGGGGCGCCTGGGTGGCTCAGTTGGTTAAGCAACTGCCTTCGGCTCAGGTCATGATCCTGGAGTCCCTGGATCGAGTCCCGCATCGGGCTCCCTGCTCGGCGGGGAGTCTGCTTCTCCCTCTGGCCCTCCCCCCTCTCATGTGCTCTCTCTCATTCTCTCTCTCTCAAATAAATAAGTAAAATCTTAAAAAAAATAAAATAAAAAAAACAACTTACACACAAACAGTATTTGTATCATTCATAGAGAACTTCCATGTATATACATTTTACACACATACGTATTTTGCACATACACAGTCCCATTAAGCTTCATGACCATAATTTGTGGTGGTGAAGAGGATGCTGAAACAGAGGGATCTAAAGTGCTAGCAAGTGCAGACACAGACACAAAACCAGGTCTCCTAACTACTTTCTCTTCCAATCCCAAAACTCCCTAGAAGACTTCTGTCTGTTTTAATATAATTTGCCAGTTTCACAGGGGAATTGCAAAGCTTACTTCCTATTTGAAAATAAGATCCTTTACTTCCTCAGAAGAAAGCTTCTATATACAAAACATAATGGCATAGTAATGAGCTCCCTTGACTAAATCAACCATCTATGCTCAAATATTACCCTCCCTTAGCTTCCAACTGCATCCACAGTAAAGATCAACAGGAACAGTAGGAGGCTGGGAGAGCATAGAAATTGCAAGTTCAAAAAAGTTGAATTACATTTAAGAATAAGACCTTATGAATAGTGAAATCTTGGTGTAGAAAAACCACCTTATTTGGAAGAGCCCCAGGGTGGAAAGAAGTGACCTTGTTACTTAGATACAGATCTGAAACTATGAGCAATCTCTTCCTTTTTAGTTTCTTGTCTTTCAAAATGTGTGATCCTACTAAAACAGTCCCTAGCCAATTGAACATCCACTGAACAAAAACATAGATGGCATTTTGAGTAGGTAGGAGATCCTGGGAAGTTTTTTAGATGAAGCTTCTCTGTTTCATGCTAATTGTATTTGATCACTGATATCTTGAGAGCAGTGCAAAGTATTCATGGGAATTGGAACTAACATATATCAACAGTTTGATATAAGAAATAATTTCTATCCACCTAGTATTTGCTGACAACAGATGAGTAACAGTGCTGTGCAAATATAATAGGAAAATCCCTTTGGGGCTCCTGATTAATCATGTAGCAAAACGTGAGATTTAGGTACAATGACTGATTCATTTTTACTTCTTTATTGAAAAACATCAAGAGCTAAAAAAATAGAAGACCAACCAAGTTCATCACAGATATTCAAAATTATAGATGTGGGGAAAAGAAAACATCTATGGCAACCATTCTGAACTAATACGGAAAATGTAACATTACTTGATCTCAGATTACTTCTTTTAAATCAGCTTGGGAAATGACATAACCATATTTAATTCCTCTGAGAAGAATTGTTCAGTTTCAACCATCTGCTAAATTAAGCAGCAGTGATTATAATGAACATTTACAACAGACCTGATTCAAAAGGGGTAATAACTTTATGTATAAAACAAAGTCCTGGGAGGCGATTGCAATTTCAAAGATGAAGATCAAAATTAGGAGAACAGATTTTTCAGTATATTGGAATTCTAAGGTGGTAAAGGTCAAAGCACACCTCACACTGCCTTAAATTATTTCATTTTAGGAAAAACAGCCACCAAATTCCAGCAAACTACCAGTTTTCCAGATTCTTTCTTTTACCGTGTTTCATTAGACCCCTAGTTTCCTTTTTCTTTTTCCAGGTGGTAATATAGGTTTTGTTTCTCATTCTCATTCCTTGTATAGGGAAAAGAATCTCCACCATAACTTCTGACAAAGGTAAGAAGACCCAGCAAATTAAAATAGCCAATCTGCCAAGTACCAGTAACCCCGAGAGATGTATGATTAATTAGTCTAACAGTTCTCTTCTTTGGTCCTCAAATGGATGTTCGATGTTTCTGCTGTTTTCTGGCAGTGTTTATATATATGTGCAAGTCCACACACATTTTCCATGGAACCAGTTGTCTTGGATCAGTATTATTGAGGTAAAAAATAGTAATAGAAGAAGAAGAAGAAAGAGAACAAGAAGAGGAGGAAGGGAAGGTGAGGGAGGGGAGAGGCAGGTGGAGGAAGAGGAGGAGGAAGAAGAAGAAGTTATTTTTTGGCTTTGCCTGCCCTGGAATGTTGCCATGTCTATTCTTCAACCAGGGAACCTATTTTTATGGCACAGGGTCACATTATTAAATATTGACAGGGACTCCTCATCAAAAAAGAAAAATAATGTGTTCATGTGTAGCCCCAAATTCACAGAAAATAAAATCCCTTAGAAGTTCTTTTCCCTCCAAATGCCAACAAAGCTAATATGGTAGTGGCACTAAGGCATCTGAGAGAGAACTAGTTTATGTTTTCGATTTCCAGAGACATAATTCTAATTATGTGGCTGCCCCACCGACAGAATATGAAAGCACAATAAAAGACCGACCTTCCTCTCCTTCCTTATGCACACACCCACCACTGCGAAAGATACTCAATCTTTGCAATAGTCTCACTTATGAAACTCCTTAACTGCACTTTACGGTCTATGGAGCAAAGAGGTCTGGAAATTGATTAAAAGCACTAATTATTGTAATTGTATTTAGAGATATGATTGGCAGGGCAGATCCCAGTGAAAATACAAATAGTTTCTCCTACTCTAGCAACATGCTTACATATTAATTTGCTAGAATTAAAAATTTTAAGATTACATAATGCAAATAATATTCAAATTAGGGGTCTTAGTGAGTTTAATAAACAAAGAGCTCCTAAATGTTCTTCCTTCCTTTTATATCATTAACTGTACCCACTGGAGTCAAAGTGAAGGTTTAACAAGAATTTCTTCCTCTTTCTGGGATTGGCATCCTCAATACCACATTGGGATGATTCATTTCAGATCATATTGAATTTTATGAGACCCAAAGATCTATGAGAAAGTATCCCCCTATTACCCATCAATCCATCCACCCATTCATCCATTCATCCATCCATCCATCCATCCATCCATCCATCCATTCATCCATCCATCCATCCAAAACCCTTACTCATTCAACAAATACTTTTTAAATCACTACCATGTTCCAGGCACATAGTGAGCAAGAAAGTGTGCTTATATTCAAGATAGAAAAGACAGAATACCGGAAAGAATGATTGATTAGATACTTTTGACCGAAACTGTGTTAGGTTCAACAACGAGGCCAAAAGTTCACTGGCGTGCCCCTCCTTGTGACGTTGTAACCAGGACAGATGGAATCCTTGTCTTTCTAACAGCTCCCACGCTCCAGCAGGGACTCTGCGGCAGAGGTCTCCAGACCCCAGAGACCACATTGCTGGTGTGGCCTGTATCCCCGTGGTCACCAGGGAGGATGAATGCCATCGCTCAGATGGCGGACAGGAGCGTCCAGAAGAGGTGAGTGCTCAGTGAAGAAGCTGGGGCTGAATGGCAGCCACACGAATGATGGGTATTTTTGCTGAAAGATGTAGTCTTCCTCACAGGGCAAATGTTAAATTGAGTCTAATTTCGCTTGTTTAAATAACAGGTGGCAGGGACTGTTACCTTGATTTTCAGTAATGTACAGAAAGAAAGTGAACGCATTATCAGGGGGAGAGAAGGGAATAGGAGAAATAACGGACCCCGGATCTCCCTTTCCTCTCTCGAAGCAACCGCCCGTCTGGGGTTTCGCTTCTTCCCCGGGGCATTGCCAGTCACCGTTGTGGGGCCCGCGAGCTTTTCTTCCCTCCCCGGTGTGAGGATGCTGTCCTCCTCCCTCCTGCTCTGGTGCTGCAGATGCTGCTCTGGCAGACAGCAATAAATTTGCAAGTAAACAGGAACTTACAATCTACTTCAATGTTTATATACGAAAGATTGTCTTTCTGCTTTAGCTTTCCCAATAGTTGGTCTATGCTGAACTGGCTCTTCAATTTTGAGGCAATATTTGCTCTGTCTTGAAGAAGGACCAGGTTCATAGCTGAGTGGGTCTTCTGGAAATGAATGCATTCAATGAATTATTTATCAAAACTCCTGGGGATATAACCGCTGCCTCGACAATAACATAGCTTTTGAGTGAATTATGGGGTCTAGGATACTGGCCCCAAGGAATTTCTAAGGAGAGCAGGAAAGTAATATGTTTTATAACAGCACTAGGGTAAGAGCAAGAAAAGTGAGAGATGGTAGTTTTAAAGAGCTGCCTCTTCAGGCTGCTTATGTTTTCATGATCTGTGCCAGGTTTATATTCAGAAAGGGCATTCTGGCAGTGAAATAATTAACAGAATAACTAAAACAACTAGCTGAAGCGTGGGAATTCAGTCAATTCAGTGTGGATCAGCTAGACAAAGTAACTCATTTTATCGAAATCGAATTTTTTTTGGAGGGGGAGAAATATTTCCAGATGTTCTTACTCAGCTGTGCACATACACATAGCCTATGAAGTAGAACATTTAGGGGTGCCTTGGTTAAGTGTGTGCCTTCGCTAAGGTCATGATCAAAGGGTCCTGGGATCGAGCCCCGCATCAGGCTCCCTGCTCTGCAGGAAGCCTCTTTCTCCCTCTCTCTCTGCCCCCACTTGTGTTCCCTCTCTCACTGTGTCTCTTTCAAATAAATAAATAAAATCTTAAAAAAAAAAAAAAAGAAGTAGAACATTTGCAGCTGCTGCTAAGGTATAGACAAAGTTGAAAACGGATGTTTTTATGGAAAGCCATAGATTGTTTGCAAAGCTTGACTTCTCTTTGCTTTAGATCTGCCCTTATTTGAAGATTTAACATACCTTGCATATTTGCATTTTAGATGCCAGTAATAGCATACACCAAAAGCATATACGTATGATTTCCAGCTCTGCCACCTCACATGGAATTGTGACAATATTTTACTCAAGTCTTCATTTTGTGATCTAGTGACAAAATACTCAAGTGTTTGCATGATAGGACAGCAATATGAGTAACAGTTCTAAGACTCTGCCCCTACCTATTCTGATAAATTGATACCTTTTTACAAGGGCTGTAGATGTAGAGTTCCTGACCAAGACATGACATTCTACCATTCTGATCTCTTCCCTGATTGTCCCAGTGATGTCTCCTGCTCTTCCAAAGTCTAGTGTTTCATTCCAGATCTGGTTGGTCCTGCTTGCTGCTTAGACCATTGTGTGTCCAGTCCCAGTTCCATCCTACAGCAACTATGATACCAGATGTGGAAAGTTGACTTAATATCATCTCAAATCATATGTACTTCCAAGGGTCACAAGGCCTCGCTGCTCTATGCTCTCAGTATTTTACAGATCTATGGTAATGTGACTCTCATTTATTATTATTATTTTTAAAACTTTCCTGCCTTTTGCCCTAGATCTCCATTGGTCTATTGGGGGTTGGGAGCTGGACTGTAGGATCCAGAATACCCTACCTAGCATTACTCACAAAAGTTTCTCTGACCCTTTCATTCTCCAGTGGCTATTCAGTGCACACCTATGTACTAGGCATTTTGCTGGGTGCTAGAAATAGAGCTTTTGCCCTCAGAGGGCTTAGAATACATTGTTTTTGCCATCAGGGGGTTAAGGGAGTGATGGATACAAATAAGTAAACCAATCAATGAATTATTGTTCAAAGATAGATGTTGAAAAAATAATCACAAATGGAAGCATTGTATGAGAAGGGATAATGAGGTAAAAATAATCTCAGAAGGTCAAGGAAGGATTCCTGAGGAAGTAATATCTAGGCTAAGATCTGAGAAATGAGAAGGAATTAAATAAGTGGCTGTGGGAGAAATTGGGAAAAAAGCAATGATACCTCAAGTAAGGGAAAGTGTATGAAGACCCTACACTCCCAGAGAGTGAACCCCATCTCTGGAGGTCAGACCAAAGCAGTCTGCTTTCTTCGGTGAGACTGGAAAGGTCAATGAAAACCAGATCCGGGTGGAGCGGAGACAGACCTTATAAGTCACAGTAAAAGGGTTGGACATTGTTCCAAGATAATGAGAAACCATTGAAAGCCTTATTAAAAATACTTTAAATAATGAAATATTCTAGAAGTACAAAATAATGTAAAAAAACAATGCATTAGATGACTCTGTAATCATCATGGAGCTTATTATTTTGCATTTACTTCACTTTTTTTTTAGAAATAAAAGTTTTCATTTCAGCTAAAATTTAAAATCCATATCCTTTCTCCTCCCTCCCTCCCTTTCTTTCCAGATAACCACAATCCTAAAGTTAGAGTATATCATTCCTGTGCAATGATGAGGTATCTAGTGAAGTTCAAAATATATAATCCCTATGACCGTGCAATTTGTCTTCTTGCTGTTTTAGAGAAACCCTCACACATATACACGAGAGACATTTCCAAGAAACTTAATCACAGCATTGTTCACTGCAATAAAAAAAGTGGTACTAACATAACAGCCCTCAGTAGAGGGATGAATAAAGAAACCCTGGTTTAGTTGCACAATGAAACCCTATTCATCAGTTGAAAAAATGCCTTCGAGCTTATGAATTGATAATGATAACGTTAAAAAAATGAGATGCTTAGTTTTATTAAAAAGGCAAGTTCCAGAAGAATATATAGTATATATTTCATGTATGAAACATTTAAAAACATAAAATAGTATCATTTATGGAAGCAGACATATATAGTAAAAATATAAGAACAGTGAACACTTCTAAGCAGGGAGATATACAGTAGAAACTGCATTTTAAAAGCTCAGTCTGGCTATAGTTTTGAGAATGCAATCACAAGGGTAGACCAGTTAGGAAACAGGAAACTATTACAGTAGGGTAATTGAACAATGACTGTAACTCTGATTAGGGAGAAAAGTAGACCTATTCTAGAGCTATTTAAAAGGTAGAATTTTTAGGATACAGTGTTGGGCTATGAGGGTGTGAGGGATGGGAAGGAATCAAGTGACTTTCAAGTTTGTGGCTTGAGTAATTTGGTCACTTGTGCTTCTATTTACTGGTACGGAAGACAAGGATTGGGGTGACCACTTTAGGAATGGACAGAGGTAATAATAACCAGTTTTTGAAAATTTAATTCGGATTGTTTTCCCCAAGGAGAGATGTCAGGGTTGTATGGGAAATGGGTCTAACGGTCAGTAGAGAATTCAGAAATGAAGATGGTTTATGAATCATCAGCATATAATGTGGAAGGTAATTAATTTTGATTAGATAGAGTACACTTGATGCAAAGAAAATGTGGCCTAAGACAGCTCTGTGGGACACTATGATGTCATGCTTGCAGTGGAAACTGAGAAGGAAAGGCCATAGAAATAGGGGGAAAAGGGAGGGGGAATATAGAGTCAGGAAGGCCAAGGAAACAAATTATTTCCAGAAAAAGGTTGTGGCTATCAGTTTTGGATGCTGATGATACTTCAAGCAAGAGAAGGAATGAAAAGTATATGTTGTATTTTGCTATGTACAAGTCATTGGTAATCTGAAATTGAGCATTTTCAATGTTAATTATACTTCAAATACATACATACAAACATACATACATATATACATACATATGTGAATATTTTCAGAAGAATGTTTGGGCTTAAAGCCATGTAGGGTAGGTTGACAATTAAATTGAGAAATGGAAATGGAGACAAACAAGATGTACAGACATCTTGAGTAGTTTGGGAAGGAAAGGACAAAAATAGGTAGGTGCTAGAGGCCTAGGAGGAGGTAGGATGAAAGGAATAAGTGCTTTGTTTTTCATATATTTGTTTCTTTAAGGTGAGGTAAATTCGAACATGTTTAACTGCTGCTGGGAAGGATTCAGTAAAGAGGGAGAGGCTGAAGATGTGGAACAAAGAAGAAAACCGGTGGGTGAGTTTCCCCCAAAACTTGGAAGGTGAAATCCAAATCATTCAACAATGGTTTGTTGTTGAATTAGTTGACAAATGAATTGGAAGAAGGATGTCATTTCTCCTGAAACAGCAGTAAAGGGAAGAGGGATGTCTGTGGAGATCAATAGGTTTACTGATTTGGGTAGTGGGAAGTCACAGGTTTTTATATCTGATTGCTTCTAATAACTCTCTGAGGTGGGAGGTAAAAACATCTGAGGAGAGAAAGGGAGAGGGCAGGGTTTAGAGATTTTAGGAAAGCAGAGTTTGCAATAATTTGTTGGGGAGGATGTGAATGAATACTGGATAGCGAAACAACATAGAATCTCTGTCACTGTTTAGTTCCAAGTTGAGGCTGGAGATTTTGGATTTATGGTGGTGCTAATCTCCTTGGACTGCACTGTGTATCTACACTCTATTCCTTCTGGATTAATTCTTTCACAAGAGTCTCCTCATTTCCTCCTACAGACAGACTACCCTTCCAGATGTGCCACACATGACTGAATTTACAGGCAATATAAAGCAGTGGTCAGCTTCTGGGAACCCACATTTTCTTAAATTATGTCCAGCATAGCTGAAAAACCCTGTATGATGGTGATATTCTAAAGCTTAGTTATTACTAAGTGTTTTGTAGGCATTCATGAACTTCCAAATTTGTTGTGTTTTTAAGCACTGAAGGAACACTTGGGTATTTCAAAGCTCTCTATAAATGACAATGAGTCTTTTAATCTATAAAAGACTAAAGAGTTCCATTTTTTATGAACAATTACATAGTCTGTAACACAGGTTTCATCAACTCTGTTCTAGAAATAAAGAGATCTGCGATGTGCCTCTAGAGTGTGGCCATGTTTATGTTGTACACATTTTTATTGCTGTTGTCATTGAGGCATATTTTTAATATGGGAAAATGGAATAGGTATTCAGAAGTCTGAGAACACTGAGGAATATTCTAGTATGGTTACTGTGGTCTGATTGACTCAGCAGCATATTGACACACATTTGGTTTTCCATATATTCAAAAGAACCAATGTTTTCTTTTTAAAAGTGACTTCATCTTCCATCATAAATGTCTCTACTTGAAGGTCTGGTGAGAGAATGCCTTGAAAACCAAAGAACATTTAGTCATGTAGTATGTATGTGGCTTTTTTCTCTTTAATTTATGAAGTCCTTTGAGCAAGTAAATTAAAAAGTAGTGTGTTAGTATTCCACATTTGAGAATTTGTTTTCTAAGCAGGTTTATAATCTATGGTGTTTGTGATCTTCTGTGAAACTTCTAGTTATATCTATGCCATGCAAACTAGTTGAACCATTTTTGCTGGGTTTTGATCAGAAGGATATAGAATGATCTCCAGTTGTGGAGTAAGAAAACTTGGGTCTAGTTTCAACTCTGATACTAACAACTGTAATCTTGAGTAACTCTTTGTCTGAGCCCCAGTTTCCTAACCTGTGAAAAGAGGAGTTTTATTAGGTGACTTTTAAAATATTTTCCAGATCTGAATGTCAATTTTAGGAGTTGATACAGCTGTTTGGGAACATAAAAAAGGGCTAAATATTGTTAAGGTTATTAATTCTTTCATGGCACAATGAAAAATGTGCATGCTCAAGCCTGGGGTTTAAGGTCATATAATTCATTCACTTATACTTTTATTAAAAGTGAATATCAGAAATTTGGGGAGCAATGATGAACAAGAAATGTATCAGTCCTCTCATTGTAGCTGGGAAGAAAGACATGTCAGCTAATTATTGGAATAAATACAAGTGATCCTGCAATAGTATCTATAGCTCAACTTTCTCCTCTTAGCATATCCAACTTCCTATGTGGAATCATTTGGTTATCTTGTAGCACTTCAAACTCACACAATTGACTGCATTCTGCTCTCAAAACCTATTCTTCTTCAAAAACTAATGATGTAATGTATGGTGATTAACATAACATAATAATAATAATAAAACAAATCTATTCTTCCTATTTTTTTTTAATAAAACCACAATTCACCGACTTGCTCAAGTAGAGATCTAGGAGTATTGCCTGATTTCTTCATCTTCTTCATTATTTGCATCTAATCCATCAGCAATTACATTCAGAGCTTTCAATTCCCAAGGCTACCACCCTAGTCCACAATCATACCTTTCCTGGAGTCCTGTAAGAACCTCCTTAGTGCTCTCCCTACTTCTATTTTTGTCCCATTCCAACCTATTCCCAAAATGGAACCAAGAGCAATATGTGAAAAATATAAATTCAATCATGGTACCTCCATTCTTAGAGCCTCTATTGACTTCCTCTTGTATCTCACATGAGAGCCAAGTACTGGCATGATCTGCCCCTTCCTACATCTCCAATATCATCATGGCACTTTCTTTCTTGACCATAAAGCTTCAGCCTAGTTTCAATTCTGATATCTTTTTCTCAGAGATGACTTATTTTACTCTCTGGATTGTACTTTCTCACCTCTTTTTGCATTTTACTACCATCTGCTCTTTTTCCTTCACAGCACTTACCATAACTTCTAACTTGATCATATTTTTATTCCCTTATTTATTGTTTGACTCACCCGCTAGAATGACGTCTCTATTAAGGGCAAGAAATTTGTTAGTTTCATTTACTTAGCATCTTCATGGTCCTTACTGTGTAACTCACTAAATACTACTTGAAAAAATTCAGCCCATTTATTATGACTTTTTACTATTTTGCAACCTGAAAATATTGAGGAAATGAAAGCAACAGGCATTTCTTGACATTTCTTATCAATAATGTGTCTAAGGCTGTTACCAATTATGCAAAGATTGGCATGATTAAAATAACAATTGGCAATTTGCTTATTATCACATTCTTCATTCTTTAAAACCATGCATCTATGAAGAGCCATAAAAAGAGAAATTCTTAATTAGACCAAGTCCAATTCTACTTTAGTAGTTGTTCATATAGCAAGTTGTGGAAGAGTTTTAATTAGTAATGTATTTAATGACTCACACCATTCAACTTTTACTGTTGTACTCTTAAAATAATAAACAATTGTATTCCTTCTGATTAATTTTTCACTCATAAAAGTCTAAGTACTAATATGCTGGTAAATTGCCATCAGTTTTAGTGTGAAGTAATTTACTTATTTTTGGTCTTTCCTATTACATTGTGATCTTATTTTTATGTAAGATCTAGCATCACATCATGATTAATCTTGATGATTAATCTTATATTTATAAATAATTATTAAAGAGAAGTAAGGAGATATAAAAATAATATTTGTTCACTTATATAGTCACTTGGAATTAATGAAAATGTGTGGGTAATACAAATTAAATGCCTTAAGAAATATGGCTCTGGACAGTTCACATTTTGTAATAATCAAGTATAGTATATTTTCAGTATTAGGTAGACAGTGGGCTAGTTAGATTCTGTTAATATAGAGCTGTCTCTCTTTTGTGTTTTTCTCATTTTCTGAAACATTCATAGCTCTCCTATGAAGACACAACACATCTCTAGCACTCTTAGTATGTAAGAGTCTATCACATAATGGGTGCCTAATACAATTTTGTTGACCTGAAGTGAAATAGTTCTTCAAGTTATTATTCAGTCTTGCAATGCTTATACTCTGTGCCATAGGAATTATTAAAACATCTGAATTCTTTCTTTTTTGTATTATAAAAATAGGATAATCACTAACCTCTTTAGTAATTTATAGTTCGAGTTACTTGGTATGGGGTACACAAGTTATGAAGTCAGAAGCATATGAGTGTATGCAGAGAAAAACAAACTTCTGTCTCACTTCTCTTCCCTAGCTGCCCTGTACCTCTCTCTGGGGATTTCTGTTATCATCTGTTTCTTCATATCTTCAGAGGGATTCTACAGAATCTGGGTGAATGTGTATGTTGTTTTTATTTCTACAAGTTAGAGATTTTGTTTTCATCATTTTTCAATATATCTTACATCAAATAATAAATGGAGAGTTCCTCATTCTTTTTATGACTGCATAGTGTCTCATTGAAGGGGGCTGCAATATTGTATTAATTAATCTTATTTTAATAGATATTTCAGTGGCTTTCAATATTTTATCATAAAAAATGCTTGTTTTCCTCCATATGGATGGCTATAACAAAGTATCACAGACTGGGTGGCTTATAAACAACAGAAATTTATTCCTCACAGTTTTGGAGGCTGGAAGTCCAAGATTAGGATGCCAGCCTGCCCGCTTCTGGGTTGTAGAATTCTCCTTGTGTCCTCACATAGTAGAAGGGACAAAGGAGCTCTTTGGGGTCTCTTTTATAAGGGGTTTCTTTTTTTTAAAGATTTTATTTATTTATTTGACAGAGAGAGACACAGCGAGAGAGGGAACACGAGCAGAGGGAGTGGGAGAGGGAGAAGCAGGCTTCCCGCCGAGCAGGGAGCCCAATGTGGGGCTCGATCCCAGGACCCTGGGACCGTGACCCGATCTGAAGGCAGACGCTTAACGACTGAGCCACCCAGGCGCCCCAGGGGTTTCTTTTATTAGTGGGGACACAATGAGACTATAGCACTTCTGTACTGAATATTCATGTATGTTCGTGTGTGTGTATAATTTCACAAATGCATATATATCTGTACACAGAATATTTAGAAATAGATTGTTATGTCAAAAGCTATGTGCATTTTAATTTGAACAGAAAATGCCACAGGGATTTAATGCCACCAATTTACACTTAGATTAGCAATATATAAGGATTCTCTTTTTCTCTACCTCATCAAGAAATTATGGATCAAAATTTTGATATTTGTTAATTTAATGATACTATTATTATTTTTTACACATTGATCTAGGACTTCTTGCCGATGCAGTAAGATATGAATCAGAAACAAGAAGAAATAATTTTTATATTTCTTTTGAATTTCCCATATAATCTATCATACTGCTTAAGACATTGTTTGCTTAAAAATCTACATTGTGGGCGCCTGGGTGGCTCAGTTGGTTAAGCAACTGCCTTCGGCTCAGGTCATGATCCTGGAGTCCCGGGATCGAGTCCCGCATCGGGCTCCCTGCTCGGCAGGGAGTCTGCTTCTCCCTCTGACCCTCCTCCCTCTCATACTCTCTGTCTCTCATTCTCTCTCTCAAATAAATAAATAAAACCTTAAAAAAAAAAAAAGAATCCAGATCTTAAAAAAAAAAAAATCTACATTGTTTTCCAGTGGTAAGAACGATGTTATGCAAATCTATCATAAATTTTTACCTAGTCTTCTTGTGCCTAATGGCATATGTTTATTAGTGTAATAACTAAGTCTGTGGCCATGGAGCAAAGAAAGTCTAACTGATCTATAGAGGATTTTAATTCATTTTCTCCTGACCTCTTTAGAATGACATTCATATCAACTAAAAGAATGCAGAACATGTTGGTCATTATTACCAGTTCAATTATGAAAATTCATATCTTGAATGGTACCAATCTCTTAAAAGTTGCAGTTCATTTCAAATGTTATTTTTCTCTTATTTATTTTGCTATCACTGCATAATGTGTCACTGATAGAAAAGTTCAGTGATAGGTTTCCATGTTAAAGAGCCATTTAAAAGCTCAACATTTGAAGAGTTCATTATCTACACACATATATTCTGCATTGAACTAATTTATAAATGTCATAAAAATATTAGAAAATATTTTAATTTCTGTTAACACAGCATGTTTAAATCTCAAAAGACTAGAGAATGCATGTATCATATATCCCTTTTCTTTTTTTTATAATAAGTGAGTTGTACACTTTATTTTTTTTATTTTTATTTTTTGAGGTGGGTGTAGAGGCAGAGGGAGAGGGAGAGAGAGAATCTTGGACTCCCTGCTCAGCGTGAGCCTGCTTCTCCCTTCCCTCCCCACTTGTGCTCTCTCTTGCTATCTCTGTCACTATCTGTCTCTATCTCTCAAAAAAATAAATAGAATCTTAAAAAAAAGAAAAAGAACAGAGAGAGATTATTAAGGGGCACCCGGATGGTGCAGTCAGTTAAGCACCTGACTCTTGGTTTTGGCTCAGATCATGATCTCAGTGTTGTGAGACCGAGCCCTGTGTTGATCTCTGCACTCAGTATCAAGTCTCCTTGGGATTCTCTCTCCCTCTCCCTCTCCCTCTGCCCCTCCTGCTCATGCTCTCTCTCTCTCAAATAAATAAATCTTTAATAAAAAAAATAAAAGAGATTATTAAATATATATTGCTTGTCTTTGGAGAGCTCACATTTTCAAATGTTGGAAGGGCATAGAGACCATGTCAATGCTTTTACTTGGAATTTTGTTTGTACCTCTGAGTTTTCTTTTAAAACTGAGATTAGATGTATAGACAAATATATTTGTATCTGTATGCATATCTGTCTATACATGTATAAAAGGAGAAATAGTAAAGTAATAAAAATAGATACTGAAGAGTAGAGAAGACAAAAAATAGGGAAAAATCCCATCCATTATACTTTTAGGGAAAGGCAACCACTATTAATAACTTGCCATACTCTATATCTTTTTAATCTTTTTTCTAGGTATATTTTATTTTGTTAAGATCATACTATAATATTGTTTTGTTGTTTTCATTTAATGTGTAATAAATATTATTACAGTGTTTTTAAAAAACTATAAAATATTCTATCTATGGTTATATCATCATTTACTTACTATTACTCTAATTTTAAATACCTGGATTATTTCAACTCTATTTAATATAAAACACACTGTGAACAGTATTTGGTGGTGTGTATCTGTGTCTGCATTTTTTTTTATTGGGTAAAATTATTGGACCTCATGATATATTTTTATGCATCTAAGATGTGTTCAAGTAGCATTCAAAAAATGTAACAATTATTTTTATTTTTTTTTAAAGATTTTATTTATTTATTTGACAGAGAGACACAGTGAGAGAGGGAACACAAGCAGGGGGAGTGGGAGAGGGAGAAGCAGGCTTCCCGTGGAGCAGGGAGCCCGATGCGGGGCTTGATCCCAGGACCTTGAAATCATGACCTGAGCAGAAGGCAGACGCTTAACGACTGAGCCACCCAGGCGCCCCCAAAAATGTAACAATTTTTAATAGTAACTAAATTTACTATGAGTACTTCAGGTATATTTTCTCATGACTCCTTTTTAGTAGGTATTATCATTATTGATCCTTTAAAACTCAAGGTATTTGAAAGCTCAAGTAACATGGCCAATTTTACAAACCTTTTTTGTGCTGGAACCAAGTTTCAAGCCTAGATTTTTTTGACCATAAGAATATACTTAAACAACAGAAATTTATTTTCTCACAATTCTGGATACTGGAAGTCCAAGATCAAGGTGTTGGCTTCTTCTGAGACCTCTCTCCTTGGCTTGCTGTGATTGTCTTTTCACTGTGTCCTCACATGGTCTTTCCTCTCTGTTTGTGTGTCTGTGTTCTAATCTCCTCTTCTTATAAGGACACCAGTGATATTGAATTAGACCTAATTTTACCTTAGTTACGCCTTTAAATACTTAACTATTATTATCTGTAGATGATATGACTGTAACAGCTAGAACTATACCCCACCCTGAATTAGCTGAAAATCTCTTCAAATATAATATCTCCTTTACATTAATTTTTCCTGCTTCTTTTTCTTTGTATATCTGTAATCTTTTATCACATAGAAATAGTTAGGATCAATTAACCTTGAAATAAGATGTTCTATATAACGTAGTTTCCGAAATGTAGGTATTCACCCATTAATGGATCCTAAGATCAATGTAATGGGTAAGACCAGTGTTCTGCATGCAACAGAATAGATCAGAAAATAAATAAATTTTGTTTTGTAAAAGTTTTGCTTCAATTGTGTGTATGTGTGGTAAGTTGCAATAAAATGTATTTTTAATTTTAGGTATATAACATAAATATTTTTTCCATCATAGCTTCTTTAGTGAAAAAACTTCTTAAACTTCCTTCAGGGGGGTGTACTATGTATTCTGACAAATAGTCCAACCACTCCCCACTTTATCACTGAAACCTCCAGGAATGTTATTATATAGCATAGACTGACCTTGGGACTCAGGCAAATCCATTGGTATCAGAATTGCAAAGGGACTGAGCGTAATAACTGCCCACATTAGCTCTTAGCTTCACCTATATCTTCAATAGGGATCGGATGGTATTTCTCAGAGTTACTTTCTATGAAATCTGGGAGAATTTCCATCTCTCAAATGTTGAGCAATATCAGGTTACTTTTTTTTTTTTTTTTTAAAGACCCTATCCATTCATTTGACAGAGAGAGACACAGTGAGAGAGGGAACACAAGCAGGGGGAGCGGGAGAGGGAGAAGCAGGCCCCCCGCCGAGCAGGGAGCCCGACACGGGGCTCGATCCCAGGACCCCGGGACCATGACCCGAGCCGAAGGCAGATGCCCAACGACCGAGCCACCCAGGCGTCCCAATATCAGGTTACTTCTTAAACTTTTTCCTGACAGCCTTGTGGTCTGGTTCTAGGTGAACAGTGCCTGGGCGATCATGGTGATCTTGTTGCATCATACTTCATCACATTTAATGCAGATTTGAGGGCCCAGGCTGGCTCGGAGGAGCCCTTGGCTTGGGTTGGAAACTGATTCCCCAACCTGGGGACCTCAGTGGTCAAGAAGCCAACCTTGGGTCGCCAAAGCAGGCCTA
Source organism: Mirounga leonina (assembly GCF_011800145.1). NCBI lineage: Eukaryota > Metazoa > Chordata > Mammalia > Carnivora > Phocidae > Mirounga > Mirounga leonina. The sequence continues at coordinate 314,243 of NW_023270314.1, read as the reverse complement.
CATCAGCCTAATGTTCTGGTGCTTTGTGTGATTTTCTTATTCCTTCAGCCCATTTTCTCTTTTTCTCCCTCTTCTTTCTGATTTGACTTCACTAATCCGTTAGAGCTATGTAGGCTCTGGGGAATCCTAAGCTTTTGCAGTCACTCATGCCAATGTGCTTATACTTCATTTATTCTGACTTGTTCCAGTCATTTCCAATCCTTCAAACTGTACCCCACATAACCTTCCTAATCTTGCTACAAAATCTTTTGAGTCTGTATAAATGTTCAGAGCAAATCTCTCTCTAGTGTTTATATATGCTTAAAATATAAGAACCCACACATGTCTCCATCTTTAAGCTCTTTTAAATGAAGTGCAATTTTCTTCTATAGATATAGAGCTTTGGGGCATTGAGTTCCCAAATAATTATAGTACTCAAATCCTATAAATTCTAAGTCATCCCTTTTATTTGTCTATTTGTAAGGCTTGATATACCAATACAATCTTCATATTTATGTTCTAATCATGATTCAGAAGGTAATATTCCATGTATGTGTCTATTTTCAGGTTTTAGTGTTTTAGGTGTATAACATACTAAATATAAATGTTACATACCAAAATAAATATTTTCCAGAGCCCCAAGGTTTGTAGTCAGTCTGAGCCAGATCATAAAACCATGAGTCTCTCATGGTTTATCTCCCTCTCTGATTTCCCCCCCTTCAGTTTTCCCTCCCTTCCCTTATGGTCTTCCATGCTATTCCACATGAGTGAAATCATATGATAATTGTCTTTTTCTGCTTGACTTATTTCACTTAGCATAATCCCCTCCAGTTCCATCCATGTCAATGTGAATGTTGGCTATTCATCTTTTCTGATGGCTGAGTAACATTCCATTGTATATATGAAAGACATCTTCTTTATCCGTTAGTCTGTTGAAGGGCATCTCATCTCCTTCCATAGTTTGGCTATTGTGGACATTGCTGCTATAAACATAGGGGTGCATGTGCCCCTTCTTTTCACTACATCTGTATCTTTGGGGGTAAATACTTAGTAATGAAATTGCTGGGTCGTAGGGTAACACTATTTTTGAAATGACAAGGAGGCTTGTAGATTAGTTTTTTCAAAACTTCCTTGATAAGATACATCATGGCCTCCAGATATTTCTCTCTCCAAGGGATCACTTTTTGAGCAGGTAAACAGAGCAAGGCTCTGAACCAGTTCACACATTTATGCTTCATACCTAGTGGTGTGTGGGAGCTTGCACCTGTTGACTCAAGAGAGCCAATTGTGAGCAACTATTCCCAGCCTGGCCTTTACTAACATCATGCTAGTGAAAACATCAATGTTGTAACTGGCCATAGTGGGAGTATTTACACCAAAGAAATTGGCAAATATATGTTACAAACCAGTGTTTTCTGTTTGTTATGAAAGCCGTTATAAAATGTTTACCAGCACACATCTGCTTATCTGCTGATTTTTTTTAAATCTTCCTTTTCCAGGAGGTAACATAATTTTTTAAAGATTTATTTATTTATTTATTTGAGACAGAGAGAGAGAGAGAGCATTATTGCCCTCCAGTAAGGGGAGGGGCAGAGGAAGAGACTCTTCAAGCAAATTCCCTGCTGAGTGCGAAGACTGAAACAGGGCTCAGTCTCATGACCCTGAGATCATGACCTGAGCAGAAACCAAGAATCAGATGCTCAACTGACTGAGCCACCCAGGCATCCCTAGGAAATACCATAATTTATTAAGACACATCATGTCTGGAGAGACTGGGTAAAAATGCAATTTCTTGTCCAGAATTTCACATGTATTCTCTTGGATTATTTCATTAGAGTAATATTTTATAGCACTGTATGCTTCTGTGTTTTCAATGGAAATGCCCAGTGTTGAACCCTATATTAAACCTGTCACCTATGAAAACTGAAAAAGTGATTGAGGGGGGTTTTCCGCAATCTTACTCTAAATTTGATGTGATCTGTCATTATACTTGTTGTCAGTTCAATGTCCACTGATTTGCCCTTCACAGTTATTATAAGGATATAATTTTGACTCAATTCTTAAGGTGAGAATTCAACTTGCAAATCCAGTTGCAGCTGGACCTTCATTTAGAGCACATATATCTAGACAGAAACTCTCAAGGGTTAATCTGTATTGACCTTGGACCCACTGGAAACCTCTGCCCTTGCTTTGGGTTGCACTGAGACCAATCCGCATATTCAAGGAAACAAACAAATGAGAACATTAAGGTAAATTAATGCATTACACATACAATACCTACTGAACTTGAAAGCACAGACACTAATGTAGAGTTTTGTCAAAAGGTTGAGATTAGGGGGTGCCTGGGTGGTTCTTAAGTAGCTTAAGTGTCCAGCTCTTGATTTCAGCTCAGGTCACGATCTCAGGGTCTGAGATAGAGTCCTACATTGGGCTCTGCACTTAATGCAGAGTCTGCTTGAGATTCTCTCCCTCCCCTCCCTCCCCTCCCCCCACTTTCTCTCTCTCTCTCTCCCTCTCTCTCTTAAATAAAAAAAAAAGTTTTAGATTAGATCAGTGATTCTCAAGTGAGTGATTTTGCCCTCTAGGAGACATTTGGCAATGTCTGGGGACAGTTTGGCAAAATTAGTGGGGGAATGCTATTGTCTCTAGTGGCTAACACTTGCTGCTAAACTCATAAAATGCGTTGGAATGTCCCACAGTGAAGAGCTATCTAGTCCCCAGTGTCAATATGCTCAGCTTGAGAAACCCTAGATTGGAAGGAAATGGGGCTTACAAGACCTCTCACCTTGTCAAACTTTCTTAAAATTCATCTTAATTACCTCTACTCTCTGTCCTTGGCAGCTGTCACATCTGTTTCCCCAACTCCAATCTTCAGGCTTCTCCACCCTTCCTCTCAGAGGCCACACTTCCTTTTCTCATTTGGAACAATTTAGCAATGGCTTATTTCTCTTCTTGACTCAACACCCCTGCGCTCTCCAAAATTATCTTGCTACTCTGCTCAGCAGGGCAAATGAGTTTCCTTGAGATGTTTTTCTTGGGGAGTTATGGAAAGGGGGTAAGGAGCATTGTACATAATAAACATGGTTTTCTTCTCATATACACGGGAGAGTTAAGTTAATCTTACAATGCATGAGTAATATCTTTCTTAATTTTATATTCTTTTTTTTCTATCCAAGTTTGTCATGCTTTCTACTTTGTTCTTTATTTGGGTAATTAAAAGGTAATAACTCAGCAGGTGAATTTTCCCCAGCTGTCAGAATTCCTGCTAAAAGATGATTTAGAACACCTTGACTCAAAAGGGACCTGATAATTAAAGTGGTTTTTTAAAGAATTGCACAATGAATGTGCTTCTTTGGAAAGTTTATTTTCTATCCATTACTATACTTTGAAGTAGAATTACTAATTGTTATTCAACTATATTTCATTACAGTTAATTGGCTTCCAACATTTGAAAATGATTTACTCCCACCACTTCAGAAGCTGCTAATAGCAGCCCCTAAACCACAATCTTGACAGAATAGCTTCACGTTCTTTCTTGATTACATTGTCTTTGCAATTCCAAATTTAACATGGTGATTACATTCTTGAATTTTTGTGCTTTGCGAATTTTTTTTTTTTTAATGAGGAGTGATATAGTGATGTTCAAAGAATCCTGGTTTTTAAATTAGAATCTTAAATCTTCCTCCTTCCTAAATGATATTCCCAAATTTTACCGTTCAAAGAGCAACAGGCACAACTGGTCTCTGGGAAAATGCAGGCAGACTTTTACAAGAGCATTTGTACATGAGTGGGTATAGAAGCACTTCAACGATAAATTTGATTCCTCCTTGACAACGTCATCTGCAACTCATGGAAGTCAAATGCAGAGCTACTTATATCAAAATCACTGGAACCTCTGGCATCTTCAAGAGAAAAATAAGTAAGCAGATAATGGGGAATGGAGCAGTTACTTTCCTTCATTAATAAAAACTAAACAATCAGATTAAATCATGCTTCTGCTACTGGGTAACCCACAAGCAAATCACTTTACTTTTTGAAACTTCTGTAGAATGGGAACAATAGTGCCTACCAGGAATGCCTCATAGTGCTGTGTGCATGATTCAGTGATTTCATTATTATCTTAATAAATATTTATTGAAAACCATGCATGTAACAGACACTACAGTAGATAAAACAGGTGTAGGGGTAAACAAGGTAGTCTAGGTCTTTGCTCTTTGTAGCTTTTATTATCTAGCATTCTGCCATTCAAAGAGCAATGCATACTGGTAACATTGGCACCCCCTGGGAGCTTGTTAAAAATCCAGCATCTCAGGCCTTCCTCAGATGTCCTGAATCAGAATCCGTATTTTAACAAGATTCCCAGGTGAGTCATATGTACATTAAAGTGTGATGAGCACTGGCCTAGCAGGGATTATGAAAACTAATTCTGGATTTAGGAAAGTGCTATGCAAATATTTTTAAAAGGCCAGTTATTCATATAATAAGAAAAGGAAGATACAAATCGTATTTAAAATTTCCAAGAAATATATGCATATGTGCTTACTTAAATCAGATAATTTCTGTTAAAATTATGGGGAAAAGATAAGTTGTAATTATTATTTATATTACTATTTATATTACTATTAGACATTCATTTTATTTTTTTATTTTATTTTTTTACATTTTCAAAATTTTATTATGTTATGTTAATCACCATACATTACATCATTAGCTTTTGATGTAGTGTTCCATGATTCATTGTTTGCGTATAATACCCAGTGTTCCATTCAGACATTCATTTTAACACTAAAGGAGTTAAGAATAATGTCAGGAAAATATATGAGGTTTCTGGAGGAAACTGTCCACTGAAGCTCCCATAAGAGAAGACAAGAGAGATGAAGTTACTTGGTTCAAATCAGGTTAGGTCATTCTTGGAAAATACTATCTCATAGCACTTGGTCTTTGTGGAATGACAAACAAAAAACATGAAGGGAAAAACCTCTTTCCTTGTGAGGAAGAAAATACAGTTAAGGCTGAGAATAAGAAACAAAGAGATGAGAAAGGAAATAAGAGATCACTTGAGACAAGAAAAGGGTCTGAAAAGGAAAGAATAATTTAGAAAGTATGTATTATGTCTCCTGTGGGTGCTCCAGACATCAAAAAGAAGAGTATAATATATTTTAGGGCTTGATATTCCTGAACAGTCATAACAGCCATGAACGACTGCCAGTAATTTAGCAGAGACACTATGTCAAGGACAAAGTCCACACACACAACCTCATACTCAACCAAATTGTATGCAATTGCCTATGACAAGTCCTTGTTGGAATCCTCTTATCATGGCAAACATCCTTGGTATTCTAATTAGTACCATGAATGGGGAAAGAAGAAAAATATCCCGAGCCCGGGGCACAAACTTTCTGTGGAAACAAACAAGAAAAAAATTGAACAACTCTACAAGAAACTGTGGTTCATATGCAAAGACAGTTGTAAATTTTATAGACACCATCCATATAAAATACACACTCTCAAGCACTGTTTCCTAAAAGGTAAGTAAAGAAGTGGACAAAGGTGACATTTGTCATTATAGAGCAGTCAGCTTCGGTTTCAGTACTGAGATGATTCCAGAATTAACCCTCCTATTATCGATTTTAAGCTTGCTAGAAGAACACAAGTACTGGAACACAGCCCAGGTATTGTGCCCACAATGTCGGATTAAACACTCTAAATTCTGCTACTTGGGCAGAACACTATTAATCAAAAGACTGCTTACTAACAGCAGAGAACTGAATCCAGTTCACCTGTCCTTGGGTGGTATTTACAGTGTGATAACAATAGAGCATCAATACATCTATTTACCAAATATTCATGAGGCCATTAATATGTACCTGTTGTAGTGTGTGAGCAAGTTTTCAATCAAATTGAAGATAAGAAAACCGTGGTAGCAACTGAATGAATGTCAATCTTTCATGTGGAAACCAACCCCATACTTATCATAGGTCTTATAAGTGGCCTCTGTAACATCCCCATCATAATGTTATTGCTTAGATGTCACCAATAGTGAGACCCATTAATTGTACGTCTATTGTGTGTCCCGAGTGTTGTATATACAACACTGACATGGAGTGTGGAGGTAAGAGCAATCTCAAATAGGAAAGGCAACAAATGATTTAATAATATTGACCATCAAATATTTGGAGGTCAACTGCAGTGACAGTCATTACTGTTAATTTATAGAGCAATGCAAACTGCAAACTAGTTGCCTCACTGGCCCCAGAAAAAATTAATTGACAAAGTAAAAAAAAAATTAAAAAAGGCATTGCTTGCCATATTTACTGTAGGTAAAACTTCCTGTTTTATTATTCATCTTCTCAGTGGTAAGTTCCCTGAAAGTAGGGATTGTGTTTACTATATATTGGTCACTCTTCTATTTGTAGCAAGTAGCACAGTGCCTGACATGTATCCATTCTAAACTTTTATTGAGGGTGTGTTATATGACATCATTGTCGTAGCCATTAGAAAACGGAGTAGTCAACTAGAAAATGACTGTCCCTGACTTCTTGTCCCAGATTCAAGAAGCACCACCCCACCCCAATATCTAGTAGGATAAATAGAAGAAATCCACACCTAGAACCAACAGAGTGAAAATATCAAATACCAGAGACAAAGAACAGACCTTAAAAATAAGAGGAAGAGAGATTACTTATAAGGTAATTACGATTAGACCGACAGACAATTTCTCAATAACAACAAAGAATTTCTCAACATAATCAAGAAATCCAGGCAAATTATCAAAATGTGAAGAGAAAGTTGTCATTCTGAAGTTATATTCCCAGTGAATTTTTTTCAAGAAGAAAAGATGAAATATAGATGTTTTCAAAGAGTAACACCCTTTATTGATAAGAGACCTTTACTAGAGGAATATCTATGGCATTTAACAAGAATAAGGAACTCACCAGGAGGAACATTGATATGCAGAGAGGAATGGTGAGCGATGGAAATGATAAAAACGTATGAGAAAGCCGAAACAAACATTGTACAAACCAGTAATTATCATACTTTGTATTAGAGATTCTTAACCAGAGAAACTTGTGAACATGTGCACCAAGAGACTTTTCCAGAGATGCTCAGAATAGCCTTTTGAATAATAAAGGTTACATACTAATAATTGCTTTGAAAAAACCGAGTAGGAGCAGAAGGGTAGAGTCACTTGAGGGGTATTGCTATTGATGGGAGAGCTGCTTTGTATTAGGAGAAAAAGGAAGCTCCCTCTGAGAGGTGACACCTGCATGATCTAAAAATCCTGACTTTTTAAATCTGAAAACCAAGGGCAGGACCTTGAGCTTGTGGTTATTTTATATAAGTTTGAGAAACTGGCCAGTATTTCTCTTTTTCTAACAACTTAAGTACAATAGTGGATAGCAGCGGATTAAAAAAAAAGACAGATTAGTCTAAATTACAGATGTGGAGAATTGGCCAGATATTTGGGAATCCTGCATTCTAGACTGGATGAGACATGCAATTTTCTCGGCCTTCAATTTTATTGATTATAAAAGATGGAGTTGAATTAGATGATGTCTAGTGTTCTTTCTAGCTTTAAAAGTATAGGATGAAATAAAGACCAACTGGGGACAATTTTTCTCAAAGGAGTTATCAGAGTAAGTGAAATATGTATATGTATGTGCAAAACTTTAAAAACTAGCTTGCTGCCACTTAATTGTTAAAACTAGTAATAAATAGCAATATGCCTGTTCAGAGATACAGCAAGTTTTTCTTTAAAACAATGGAGTTTTCATTGAAATATTTTGTATATTCATATCCCCGGCTTGGCTATATGGGTTTTCATATGCATAAAGGTCAAGGTCCATTAATTAAATAGATTTTCAGATTCACAAAGAGGTGGTCATTTGAAGAAGCCACATATTGATTTTCTATTAAATGAGGATCTTCTCAAGGATAAAGCAAAGGTGATTTAGGTCCCTCTGACTTGGGCAGTGCTTTCTCAGATTCTCGCAAACCTGTGGTTTTAGTAGCTGAATTCCAATAAGAGAGAAAAATGGAAGACAGTCTGTTTTTGTTTGTACCTTGATTGCAGTGCCTGATTTTTAGATACAAACTAAAGAACCAGACGATTACTCCATCATCTCATCAGCTACCTTATCTCTTATAACCAATAAAAGGCAGCCTGAGTCAAATTTCAGTTTACTAATTATAGGAATTATGCAGCATTCTTTGCTTCCTATCCTCTTTGAACATTTTTGTGGGATCCAGGTGCCCCTAACTTGTCAAATGCACTCCCTCCATTGATTATCAACGCATCACAGTTCAGTTAGAAAATGTACCAAAGCATCTGCAACACCAGTTTCCCTCTCTTCTTTCTCACCTCGAACAGAACAATGAAATCATTTTTTTTCTATTATCATTTCACTGTATTGAAAAAAATATTTGAAGTTGAATTTTTCAAAGGAAGTTACTTAAAACAAACATGTTCTCTTAAATCTGATCCAAGTGTGGCTTTAAAGAAAGCGTTTCTCTGTGGCTAGGAACAACTTCAAGGCTACAAATCAACATACTACATTTTATAATTTTAAATTTCAAAATTCTTTTTTCCTTTCATTTTAATATGTACTTACTGTTTATCTCTGTCTGAATTCAACATATACTTTGTTTAAATACAGGGGTTGGGGCGCCTGGGTGGCTCAGTCATTAAGCGTCTGCCTTCAGCTCAGGTCATGGTCCCAGGGTCTTGGGATCGAGCCCTGCGTCAGGCTCTCTGCTCAACGGGGAGCCTGCTTCTCCTCTCCCACTCACCCCTGCTTGCGTTCCCTCTCTTGCTGTCTCTTTCTGTCAAATAAATAAATAAAAAATCTTAAAAAAAAAAGAAAAATAAATAAATACAGGGGTTGAACTATGTCTGAATATGACTTCAATTATGGGAATTAAAAAGAAAAGACTACATCTTGGCTACCAGTAATTAATACTCTTTGTATTTTTGGGAAATGAGAAATGATGAACAGGTTGAAGGGTAATTTATGTATAAGAGGAAAGGTGAGGAACTAACCTATTTAGCATGTTAATTAAGTAGAGTAAGATTAATATTTCATACAATCATTTGTTTTAATAAATGTACTTAAGCCCATTCTACCTGTCAGGGAGAGAGAATGCCCTTCAGGTTCTGAAATGTTGTGGGACCCTATGGTATTTTCAAAGTGTGTTTCCTTGGATATTTGTCCTGCATAAAAATTCTACATTTGTCAGAAGATTGTGAAAAAGTATTTCAGCATAATTACTGATGCCATTTTTGCACTGCTTTTTATTTTAAATAACAAAGGAAATCTTTCATATGGAACTACACTTAAGACCTGAAATAATTATTTGGCATTTTATGCGCCTTTCTTGTTTATTGATGCTTATCTAAGGCTGTTTTGTATTCATTTTACATGTTTGGACAGATACACACAGCATAATTTTCAGATTACATTTGTTTACAGTTTTATTTTGGAAGAGAAAGTTCTGCACAAAACACTTAAGTTTTCCTCCTTTTCTGTGATCAATTAAGCTGATCCTTTTCTGTGATTAATTAAGCTGATATTGAAATCTAGTCTGACTTTATAGACTCAAGATGAAAAGATTAAGGGTAACTACAAAAGGCTATATTGTGGAAATATAACATTTACTCTTCAAATTATCTAGAAGCAAATAAATGAAAATTGTAGCTGTCTTTTATTAAGCATCTATTAAGGACCAGGCACTATGCTGGATTTATAAGTCACAATAGTTCTTTGAGATAAGTAACAATATTTATAAGAATAAATGTTAATAAGAAACTTAGGTTCAGGGAAATTTAGTAAATTGCTCAAAGTCATGGAATTATTAAATGACCAAGCCAGGATTCAAATCCAGAATTTTTGGATTCCCAGTCCTAGACTCTTCCCAATTTACCACTTCCTGTGTCAAATCAAATGTTTCAAGATCATTAAACATTACTTTAATCAAAAACATAGGGGCTTAAATCTTAAATATCTGTTTTTTTATATGTATGAACCACTTTTTTTTAAGATTTTATTTATTTGTTTGAGAAAGAGAGAGAGAGTGAGAGAGAGCATGAGAGCCGAGTGAGGGGCAGAGGCAGAAGCGGGTTCCCTGTCCAGCAGGGAGCCTGATGCACTGCTCGATCCAGGGACTCGGGACTCGGGGATCATGACCTGAGCCGAAGGCAGATGCTTAACGGACTGAGCCACCCAGGTGCCCCTATGAACCTCTTTCTATTTCATACAGCCAGATTATTTTATGTTATGTAAGGATTTTGTTTTTGAAGCAAGTGATAATTGTCAATTTTTAATATTTCCTATAAAATGCAACATAGAGTTCTACGAAAGGAGGTTGCTTGCCTGCTATTGTTCACCCTGGGCACCAAAAATTTGATTGCAGCAGCAAGTAAAATCTACCTCATAAAATATCTAGAGTGAAATTTATAACAAAAATGCTTGTGGATAATGATTAACTTTAACTCAATGAAATGAGTGAAATTTAGAAACATTTTACCAGAAGGTTTACCTAAGCATCAGAATATACCATAATTATAAATTATATATAAAGTGTAATTTTTTAAAAAAGATTTTATTTATTTGAGAGAGAGAGTGCATGAGTCAGGGGATGGGGAAAGGGCAGAGGGAGAGGGAGAAGCAGACTCCCCGCTAAGCACGGAGCCCAATAGGGGGCTAAATCCCATGACCCTGAGATTATGACCTGAACTGAAGGCAGATGCTTAACCGACTGAGCAATCCAGGTGCCCCTAAAATGTGATATTTTTACATACATCATATTATGCTGTACTGAGGAAATGAGGAGACCATTAGGTCATTGCAACTAAAAAAAAGAAGGTCCACACCATTTTCTCTCATGACTTCTCTCGCTATCTCTAATCAGTGACTTCCAGGTTTATAATTCCCATCAATTTTTCCCTTTACAGGTCTTCTTTATAAGTGTATTCAATTTGATACCAGTTACTTGGCATTTCCCCCTTGAATCTTTCATAGAATTGTTAAATTCAACATACTCAAAAAGTGGCAACATATCCTATTTCCACTCTTCCTTCAGGATTCCCTAACCTAGCACATAATAGTCTCTCATATGCTCCAGTCAGAAACCTGGGCGTCATGCCTGATTCCTCATTCTCCTCAACCTTCTACACCCAATCCATTACCAGTGCTTTTCTTTCTATCCTGTAGGAGCCTTCAAGTCAGCCTCTTTCTCTCTATCCCCATTCCAACCTCCTGAGTCTAAGCTAACAAATCTCTTTCATGGGTGACTTCCATGGCTCCCTAACTAGGCTCACTACATCTACTCCTGCCACCTGTGCAATCCTTTCTTAATACGGTAGCTAGAGAAATCATTTTCAAACATGAATTTTTATCCTTTTCCTCCTGTGCTTAAAACTCTTCCATGTCTTCACATTGCTCCTAGGATCATGTCTACATTTTTAAACATGGCCTACAGGGCTTTGTATAAATGATACCTACTTCATCTTGAAACATTTCCAGTCTCCTGCCAATTCTACACCAGTCATCTATACCAGTTCCTGCAATATGCCATATTCTTCTCCCCAAATCATTCCTTATGAAGTTAGTTCTAGGAATTAAGGTCTTCTGTGTGATGGAAAGATCAATAACACTGGCTTAAATAAGAGAGCTTATTTCTCTTTTACATAAAAGTTCAAGTAGCGTTCTAGGGATATGTTGGCTGAGACCCATGATTCTTCTATCTCGATGCTCCACTGTGCGTGTCCTCAACTTCACGGTCCGAAGTGGCATCTCTGAGCAGTATGGAAAAAAAAGACACAGCAGAAGAGGCAAAGGGTCCATGTACTCTCTCTCTTAATATTCCTAGAAGCACCAAATAGCATTTCCTGTATCCACACCATGTGTTAAGTTTAATCGGATGGCCACACCTGGATGCAAAGAAGGCTGGGAAATGTAATCTTTATTTTGGGTGCACATGTCCAGCTAAAAATTTGGGTTAGACAATTTTCTTTAAAGGTCATTACTTCTTCCCTCTTTTTTAAAAGGTCATCACTCCTTCTGAATCTGTGCCCCAGAATATAGACAATCATCCTACTACCCAAGAAAAAAGAAAAGATGGATATGGATAGACAACATAAGCATAAGCCAGGGCTACACTGGCCCTCCGTCTCCTTCTGTCACCCCATGTTACCTACCCTGTTTGCCTGGCAATTCTTAAGCACCTTCTGTGTCTCAGTCTGAAGCCGTTTCCTTAAGGAATCCTTCTCTGACTGCCCCCCACCCACACCTTCTATATTCCTATCTCAGCACCTAATTAGTGTTCCCAATTAGGATTTTTTAGTAGACTGTTTTTTAGGCAGGTCCTGTATACTCCCTGCCCCAATATATGCACAGCCTCCCCACTTTCAACATCTCCACCACAGTGGTACATTTATAACAGTTTATGAACCTATATTGACACATCATAATCACCCAAAGTTCATAGTTTACATTAGGGCTTACTCTTGGTGGTGTACATTGCATGTGTTTTGAGAAATGTATAATAACATGTGTCCACCATAAACAAAACAATAGTTTTGTTGCCCTAAAAATCTTCTGTGCTCTGACTGTTCATCCCTCCCTTCCCCCTAACCCCGAAATTACTAATCTTTTTTTTACTATACCCATAGTTTTGCCTTTCCCAGAAGGTTGTATCATTGAAATCATATAGCATATAGTCTTTTAAGGTTGGCTCCTTTCACTTAGAAATGTGCATGTAAAGTTCTCCATAGAGAACTTGGCTTGATAGTTCATTTCTTTTTAGTGTAAATAATATTCCACTACCCCATTTATTTATCTATTCACCTACTGAAAGACATCTTGGTTGCTTCCAAGTATTGGCAATTATGAATAAAGCTGCTATAAACATGGACATAATTTTCAACTCATTTGGCTAAATACCGAGGAACATGATTGCTGGATCATATGGTAGGATGTTTAATTTTGTAAGAAATTACCAAACTGTCTTCTAAAATGGCATTTTGCATTTCATTTCCTATTGTTCCACATCCTCACCAGTTTTTAGTGTTGTCAATGTTCTGGATTTTGGCCATTTTAATAGGAATGCAATGGCATCTCATTATTTTAATTTGAATTTCCCTGATGACGTATGATGTGGAGCATTCTTTCAAATGCTCATTTGCCATCTGTATATCTTCTTTGGTGAGGTATCTACTAAAGTCTTTGGTCCATTCTTTAGACAGGATGTTTGTTTTCTTATTGTTGAATTTTAAGAATTCTTCATGCATTTTGGATAACAGTCCTTTATCAGATACGTCTTTTGCAAATATTTGTTACCCGTCTGTGGCTTGTCTTTTCATTCTCTTAACAGCGTCTTTTGGAGTGCAGAAGTTTTTAATTTTAATAGTCTTGCTTGTCATTTATTTTTTCATGGATCATGCCTTTGGTGTTGTATCTAAAAGTCATTGCCATAGCCAAGGTCATCTAGGTTTTCTCCTACATTATCTTTTAGGAGTTTTATAGTTTTATGATTAGGTCTATGATCCATTTTGAGTTAATTTTTGTGGAGGACTTAAGGTCTGTGCCTAGATTCTTTTTTTTTTTTTTTTGCATATGAATGTCCAGTTTTTCTAGCACCATTGTTGAAGACACTATTGATCCATTGTATTGCCTTTGCTCACTTGTTAAAGATCAATTGACTATATGTGGATATATTTCTGAGATTTCTATTCTGTTCCATTGCTCTATTTGTTTATTCTTTCAACAATACTATACCGTAATGATTACCATAGGTTTATAGTAAGTCTTCAAGTTAGACAGTGTCAGTCCTCAGAGTTTATGCTTCTCCTTTCATATTGTGTTGGCTATTCTAAGTCTTTTACTTCTCCGTATAAACTTTAGAAAAAGTGTGTTGATATCTACAAAATAACTTGCTGGGATTTTGACTGGGATTGCATTGAATGTATAGATCAAGTTGGGAAGAACTGACATCTTGACAATATTGACTCTTTTATATATAAACATGGAGTATATTTTCATTTTTTAGTTATTTAAAAATTTCTTTTATCAGAGTTTTGTAGTTTTCCTCATATGGTACATATTTTGTTAGATATAATAATATTTTTAAAAATTTAATTATTCAATTATTTCCAAAATTTTAAAAACTATCTACTTTTTCAGTAGACTGTTAGTTACATGAGATCAAAGCCAAAGGCTACATTGTTTAGTACTATATCTCTTGTGACACATAATGGACACCTGAGGAATATTTATTAAATAAATGGAATGAAGAATGCTATATGTGCTGAGCCACATCATATAGTGAAAACTGGTGTTATCTCCCCAACACCTATCTATCCCAAATGGATGGTCCAGCCACATGGTAATAAATTACCTCTTAGCAGTGATTTTTTTCCAAGAAGAGTATGGCCGTCTGTCTTATGAAATGTTAGGAGAAGTGCTGGGGGATTCTGGGGAAAATATTCTTACTCTTAAAAGAGCCACTGTAAGAGGTGTGTTCCCTTCTTCATAGGCATGTTGCTGGATCTGGATCCAAAACCTAGAAGTTATACAGCCATCCTACCACCAGTGCCAGCATGAAGACGTCAGGATGGATGTAAAGAAAGATTTAGGAAAAATAAATCCCAAATTAATCCTTGAATAATGTAATTGAGCTCATGAATCAACCACTCTGGCGTCTGCTTTTCCTCTGGATGTCATATTCTGTGAAATGATCTATGTCCTAGTTGTTTAAGCTAATTTAGCCTCTGTGTTATGGGAGCAGTTGGGTATTTTAAAATTCTTTAAGTTTGAAAAGTTCCTGTTTGAGGTCTACCTAAGCTATATTCAAATATCCCCAGTTGGATAGAAGCATGAAGATCCTGATACTTCCTTGTTGACCCTATTTGATATATCCACCTTCTTCTCACACCCGCTTCCAAGAGTACATACGCTATGTGCTCTAGTTCTGCCCTAGGTCATCTTTGTACATATATCTTAACTGGATTCTACTAGGTATTAAATAGGTATTTTTATTTTTCTAAGTGTTATGTATATTTTCTTTTTGAAAAATCCAGGATATAATACTTATCACCATCTTAATTTATTGAGGTATAAAAATAATAACCTCAAATTTGACCTTCATAAAAAAATATAGAAGAGTGTATTAAAATCTCCTCATATAATCTTTGTCTTTTTTACTTTTTATTATCTAATTCCTCTGTATACACACATATGCACTCATGCATGCACACACACCCCACCACACTTTCTCTCACATTCCTTTAAATTTCAACAATTATCTTTGTGCTGCCTGCATAACTTGGAAATGAAGGGAATTAGAATGTTAAGTGGATTAAAAGGTTAATTGCCTAATGTTAGTTTCTTTCCTGAAAAGACTATTTTGACCTATACAAGTTTCCTTTCCAGAAGCTAGGAATCTTGTGAAATACACTTGAATGAATTAGTCTTTATCTCTCAAGTTAACTACTTTTATATAATAGTTCTAATGTTAGTTTCTTGGTAACTGATATTTTTCTTTTTCTGCTACCATGTCTGGGGAATTATGATCTCTAAACTTTGTTTCTGTTAACAATTATACTAAGAAAATATTTTGGAAAATGTCATAAACATCTGAATAAGCCTACAATATTTCTTATTTTTCAAGATACCATCTGGAAAATAAATAAAAATATCTGAAAAATTAGAGATATTTCAGAAAATATTCTATTTTTAACTAAATACTTAAGGTGACAAAGTGGCCCTTCAAAGGTGTTAGAAAAATACTTCATTTGCAAGATCTTGCATAACAAAAACCTTTGCTATATCTCAGTATAATTCTCTAAGGTACTGATGAAATATTGCAATTATTCTCAGCATACCATTAACATTTAAGCATCTCACATTCAGTAATGGGAATTTGAAATGTTTCATGTCTTAAATGTCCCCAAAGTGTTATTTGCTTGAATTTTCAGACTTTGTTTACATGATAAAAATAAAGCTAGTATTGATTTGATTGGGCTCAGCTCCTTGAGTTTCATCCTGGATGATTGAACTTTCCCATGTACACATCTGATATCTTTGATTTGAATTCAGGGATATATTTAAAACATACTGTTTCTATGGGCTATTAAAGCACTACCTTGAAGAAGTGACATTTAAAAAGTTGACTATTGATTCCACTCCTGTATAATTTTTAGGAACTTATAAAAGTAGAGAAAAACCTGTGGTAGGGCTTTCAGAATTAATATCCTCATTTCATGAAATTATTATTTTTCTTTTACCAATTGAGAAGACAGGTCCTCAGTTGATGGGTTTTAATTCTTCTTTTCTTTCTAAAATTGTCACCTTCATTGGGAATGTTTCGACATTTCCATGAAGGAAAGGTAGTGGAAAGAAAAGTAGTCAATGTGATTGTCAGGAAGGAGAGAAAGCCAAAGTGATAGAGCCTGAAGGCATAAGGCAGGGAAAAATGCAACAAGAAAGCAGAAGAGAGAAATATAAAAAATCAGAGATTAAACAGCATAACGAAAAATGCCCGTATTCCTGACACAGGAAGCTTGCTAGGCCCGGGTAGAATTCATCTGTGGATGAGGTGGTGACTAAAGAGAAAAAGCAAATAGAGTTGACCGAGTTGGGCTGGGAGCAGTCATTACCTCATGAGAACATTTACATGGCTTCTCTCCAAAGGCCAATAAACTAACACATGACCTGGCTGACATGAACACTGAGCAAAATGGGTCAATACATCAGAGCAAGTCTGGTAGAGAACTGGTTCATTTCCTGTGTCTTTGGTTGTTTACAAAATTATGAAATATAAAATACGCCCAAAAGGGTATATTAAGGGTGCAAAGTGATGTTTCACAACCTAGTTATCATTAGAAGCTCTTATAAATATCGATACCCAAACACCTCAGGATAATTAAATTGGTGTCGGGACATCAATTTTTATGGGGTTTTTTTGTTGTTTTTTTTTCAGCTCTTTAGATAAGTGTACTGTGCAGCCTGGATTGAGAGCCACTAGTAAAAAAATGTCTTCTATTTTATAATATTTCATTAAATTAACTTTTGGAGGTGAATCTATTTGACGCATGTAGAGTTTTATTGAGACATAACTGCCATACATCACAGTGTAATTTAAGTCATACAACATGATAGTTCCCTGGCCAAACAGGTCCATTGGTTTTGCTCTGCAAACTATTGGCCCTTCCTGCCCTTCTCTCAGCTCCAACGCCTCTGGGCCACACAGCTCCCAGATGTTCTTGTCAGCCCCCCTGGTCAGATGGGGCTGGGAGCCACGATGGGTGGGTGGAGCTGCCTCAGCCCCCTCGCCCTGGTGGGAAGGGGAGTGGCCATCCCAGGCAACTCTTACACAGACTCCAGCTGGAAGGAGCCAGGAGCTCCTCATAGCCTTGGCTGTGAATTAATCCCCCAGTCTGTGCTGTATGTGGCACAGAAACCCTCCATGCCTGGTCCTGGCTTTGCTCTGGGGGTGATCGGCTCTGTCTACATGCCTCTTGGTTTGAGCATTGCTCTGCTACATAGCTTCCAGGGATTCCTGCTGGCTTTTCTGGTCAGATGTGTCTGAGAGGCACTCCCTGCCGTAGGTGGGGCTGGGACTCAGCTTCTTGCCCTTGGGATGGCAAAACTCCTCATTAGAGGATCTGAATCAAGCAGATCTTCACTCTACAGAGTTCCCTGGTCAGAGGGCACCACCAATTTGCTGTTGCAGATGAGCAAAACCACTGGTTGGATTCTACTTGGACGGCAGGTATAAACTCTGCCAAACTTGGTGTGCTAGTTGTTGCTAACCTCTCCCCTTTGCTCCATCATAGTCAGATTCCCATTAACTGAGCCTGGCAGATTCCCCTGCAATCGCACGAGGCAAGTTTAGCATCGTGACACCCACAGAGCCAGAGCGACACACAGTGCTGAGGATGGCAGTGCTGGTTGTCACTCCAGGTTCTCTTGTCCCACTGGCGGACCTGAAGGCTCAGGCGAGTGCTCTCCATCACGTGGTGTTGTGCTGGCCCAGGAGAGGGGCAATGTAGTCAACTTCTCTTTCACTTCAAACGCAATCTGTCTTGGTATCTGTGGTACAGGGGTGCCTGTTGTAGGATTTGCTTGTTCTTGAATAGTTGTTAGTTGTTCTTCTTATGAGAGGAAGTGAAATTGGGAATGACCCATGTCACCGTCTTGGTGATGTCACTTGTATATAGTTATTGTTCATTCATTTTTTATTGTTGAATAGTATTCTGTTGTATGAACATAAACCATTTTACTGTGAGATCTTGTAGCACCTTCTGCAAACTAAGCCTCTGTTTGTTTGTTTGTTTGTTTGTTTCTCTCATGGCCAATTGGAAGGAAATCTTAATTAGGCTGTAAGTATGGTTTAAGGGAGAAGGGGCAACGCAGCAGGATTATCTGAACCATCTGTTAATTCAACTTCCTTGTGCCTGAAGACTTGCCTTGGACTGATATCTTCTATACCATTTCCAGTTAGCTGTAAATTGCTGCCCTGCCCTTTAAAGCAAATGGACTGTAGCAGTAAGTCCATGACTTGAGATCCACTGGTCCTCTCACCTACCAGACCACACAGAAACTGCAGGTCTGATAGAGCAATGGAATGCATTTTTAAAGGTGCAACCAAAGTGCCTACTCGGAGGTGATATCCTGCAAAGATAGGGCACCATCCTCTCGAACACAGCATACGGCCTGATTAGAAACATGAAAATGTGTTCTGTCTCAAGTAGAATACAAAGAACCAGAAGCAAGGGCTGGAAATAGGAGTAGCTTCATTTACCATCCCTCTTGGTTATCTACTTGGGGATTTTAGATTTCCAGAACATGGAACTGTAAACTTATGGAGATAAGCTTACAGTAATCTGAAGGAATGCTTCCTTCAGATTCAGAGTCAGAGTCAGATTCTTGTGAAATTTTATTCCATGGATGCTACCTGATCACTGGTGGTGGTTCCTCATTCTAAGAGGCAAGCTGGCAGGAAAAAGCCGCCATATTGGCAACGGTAATTGACTCTTTCCCTTAGGAGGAGATGGAGTTCTGTTGCACAGTAAAGGTAGAGAAGATTGTGGTTAGAACCCAAATGATCCAGTGCTGTGTACTTTGACACTTCTTTGCCCCATTTTGACGTAAATTGAACGACTTGGTGAACAGAGGCTCCGAGTAAGTGCCTGTGTCACCCTCTACCACACACAGCACATAACCCAGCAAGGGAGCCAGCCAAGGGTGAATCCGGAATGATAAGCAGAGGAGAGAGACAATGAACATCAGAACTTTGTCCCTATAAATTTACATAAGAGAAGAGATATACCAGAATCCTGGAGTTTTTCCCAGATGAGTGAACTTATGTAAAACAGGTGGGTTCAAGCACAGAAGCGTGGGCTTTAGTGGAGGCTCTGGTGAACCAGCCTGTGGTGAACCCAGATGCCCCACTTATTTCCCCAGCTGCTAGGAACGTTGACGGCTGACAACCCACAGCTGAGTTCCTGCTCCGCAGGTTGTCGGCCAAAGACAGCTGCTCTGCCCAAGTTTATGTTTCTTCCCCAAAGGCAACTGCGTTTAATGATAGGTCAGCATGGAGGTAAAAATGCCCAGCTCCCTTGCCTCGATTTGGGACATCTCTGAAGGCCAATCCGAATTCCAGGGATCCCACAGGTTTGGAAGGCCATGTCTGTTCTACTTCTCCCTCTGCTCAGTCACACTTCCCTTCCCAACAGTGCCTTTCTGGGAGCTCTCACTAATATATCTGAATGCAGATCTTTTCATCAAAGGCTGCTCTCTGGGATACCTGGACAAAGACAATGTCCTACTATCGTTTACATTTCTATATGGTGTGTGCTTTCTCGCCCTTTTTTTTCCTTTTTGCTTCAGTTTTTAAAAACCCATTTCTTAGTTCAGAGAAAAACTGGAACCTCATTCTTTTTTTTTTTTAAAGATTTTATTTTATTTATTTATTTGACAGAGACACAGCAAGAGAGGGAACACAAGCAGGGGGAGTGGGAGAGGGAGAAGCAGGCTTCCTGCTGAGCTGGGAGCCCGATGCGGGGCTCGATCCCAGGACCCTGCAATCATGACCTGAGCCGAAGGCAGACGCCTAACGACTGAGCCACCCAGGCGCCCCAAACGGGAACCTCATTCTTGTTCACTGTTCTCAGCTGCACTCTGTCGGCTGTTCAACTTATCTTTTAATTTATTCAGGTATTTTCTTTTTTATTTATAGAAAGTTCATATGATCCTCTTTTATAGATTTGAACTCTCAAATTCTCCACCCTTTGAGCTATTTTGTCTCCGTTTTTCTCTATTGTTTTTAACATATTAACCATAGGTGTTTGGAAGTCCTTGTTTGCTAACTCCACTATCTGGGTCATCTTTTCTCTGCTTTTTTTGGTGAGAGTTGGTCATTTTCCCTCAGCTCTACATTCCTAGGAATTTCTTAATGCATGTTGGACATTGTATATAACATAACTCTAGAGGCTGTAGATGATATACCATTTTCCTTTTTGGTACATAGAATGAGGGTTGGGGCACATGAGTCCAATCAGACATTAATCAAGGTTGGGGCTGGGTTTCAGTATTAGTAAACTCAGGCCACTTCTGCTTGGCCCCGCTTAGGTTTGCTGTGCTTTCCTTCTCCCTGCATGGGGTTTTGGTTCCATGTCAGTGGATCTGTGTCTCAGGTTTGGAAGAAGACTGCAGAAAATTCAGCTCTGCCTTTCAGAGATAATCAGCCCAGCTCTCCGGTCTCTTACTTACATTGCTTCAAAATATGGCCACTTCCCTGAAGGTGAGACAGTATGTTTGAATTAGGCCACTCTTATAAGACTTCTGGAGATTGCTCTTTACCTTCTGGAAGCTTTTGGCTTAGTGCCCCCGGGTTTCTGGATAGCACCAAAAGTTAGCAAATGTTTTGTGAAGAAGAGCAGTTGTGCGTTTGGAACCCCTCTGGCTTGCAGTTGGTCACATTGGTCCGGCAGACCCACTCACTGTTTTGCTAGCTTCTCTTTTCCAGAGCTGGGGCTCTGACTGAGCAAGCCAGTTCTTGAGCAAGCACCACAAATCAGAGAGTACCCACAGGGGACAGAAAGATAAACATCCTTGCTCACATAAAAGGGTTTTGCTTTTTTTCTGGAGTTTTAGTGTGTCGCTTCTGAAGTTCTCTGATGCTTTAAAACTGTATTTATAATTTATCTGGTTGTGTCCGGTTTGCAGCAACAATGCTTTCCTGTGCTGACCTATTCTGTTCTGAAACAAAGCTTCCTTGTCATTAGTTTTTAATTCCATCAATTATGGATTGTTAATATTAT
Organism: Mirounga leonina; assembly: GCF_011800145.1. Taxonomy (NCBI): domain Eukaryota; kingdom Metazoa; phylum Chordata; class Mammalia; order Carnivora; family Phocidae; genus Mirounga; species Mirounga leonina. The sequence continues at coordinate 292,942 of NW_023270314.1, read as the reverse complement.
TGTTTGGTAAAGTCAAACTTTCAATGATTTGTTATGTTTGGCATTTTCTATCCGTACAAGTCATTTTCCTCTTAGCTTTTCTTCTTAAATCAATTTCTTAAAGTACATTCTTTAGAAGTTCCTTTAATGAGCCTTTGTTGGTGGTGATACTCTTGCTAAGTGTCTGCATAAAAGTGTCTTTAATTCACCCCAGTTCTTGAAATATGGTTTAATTGGATAGACACTGGAAGTTACTTTGTCTGTCTGCCTTGAAGATTTAATCCAGCTCTCTCTAGCCTTCCGTTGCTGAGAAATACATTGTTGGTGTAAATATAAGTCCTTTCTAAGGGTTCGGTCCTTTCTGTTGGACTTTGAAGATTTTCTTTTATATTTGGTATTCTTCAGTTTCTCTGGATGGGTCTGATAGGTTATTTGTTTGTTTATTTGACTTTTTTTTTTCTTTCTTTTGCTTGGGATGTATTCAGCTTCCTGAATCTCAAATAAGAGTCTTTTATCAATTCTGGAAATTTCTGTCATTATGTTTGATTTTATGTTTGTCTTTCTCTCTAGCTCTCTTTCTAGTAGTCCAGTCAAATGTTTATTATATTGTCTCACTATACTGTCTGAATCTTTTCCTCTCTTGTCTGTATTTTGCTACTCATTTTCCCCCAAGTTTTTTTCAGGATAGTTTCTTCTGACCTATCTACCAGTTTACTGGTTCTCCATTTAGTGTTTAGTTATATTTATCCTGCTGTTAAGTCCATTCAAAGAGTTTTAAATTTCAAGAATTTCTGTTTGGTTCTATTCTAATCACTGACATCAACTTTTATAAGCCTATTTTGGAACATCTGAATCTAACTTACAAATCTCTTAACGTTTCTCTAATATTTTCCATGTTTTTTCTACCTTTGCTACATTCTAAATATTATTTTTATTTCCTTCCATTCATTTGTTCTTTCTTCAGAATTTAATTAGTGTCTAATCTGGAGTTTCTAAATTCAGTTATTACATTTTAATTTCTAGAAGTTATATTTGGTTCTTTCCAAACCTGCATGGGAAATTTAGAGATTCTGATATTGCTTAATTATAATTTTACTCTAGCGTTTTATTAATATAAACATTTATAATCTCTGTGATAATTCTAATATTTGTAGCTTTTGTATTTCTGCTTCTGCAGTTTATTGCTTCTGCTCTCTCATGCATGTGGCTTTTTTTCCTTTTGTGGTTTGATATTTTTATCTGTAATATAATCCTAGAATTGTATCTTTGATAGTATTTGATCTTAGATTTAAAATTTGTTTCCAGAGGGAAATTTTGCATTTCATCTGCAATGTACCTGGGAGCTCTAACAATCTGCGGACACTCTAATGTAATTCTTTGCTTGAGTTTCTTTTCCCTCACCATGTATTAATTCCAGCATTATATCCTATTGAAGGCAGGTGTTCCTATTACTTTTCTCTGTGGAGCAAGGTTTTTTAGTTTTTTTTCCCCCCTCCTGGTTCAATGATCATAATAATCAAAATTATTAGGCTAAATGTAGTTAAAAATAAGCCGCAAAATTTCAGTGGCTTAAGAAAATGATGGCTTATTTTCCTCATGCCAAGTCTGATGTGGAGTGGGCTGTCTTCCCACATTTTTTAACTTTAATATGTGGAACACATTACCTCCAGAGATCCAGGTCGGGAAATGGAGTACATTATTTCCACCCACATCCTACTGGCCAGAATGCTGTCACATAGCCCCAAACAAACTGCAGGGGAGCCTGGGAAAGAGCATCTTCCTCTGAACCCAGGAAGAGGAAGGGTTTTGATGAATGTATGATATTGTCTCAGTCACATCCACCAAGGTTGAAAGGCGTTCAGGTGTCCAGCACTATGTGGAGGTCTCCATTCTGATTTTGCAACTTGCAGGAGACTTAGGCTTTTTTTTAATGCTTTCCTAAATCAGGCTTGTGGTCAGTTAAATCAGAGCCTTGGAGATGCCAGTTTTAGTGTGTCTGGGCTTGCTGGATTTGTACTTTATTGACAATTCTGAGAATTTCCCTTATTTTTCTGCCAGCTCATCAATGCGTTTTTTAAAAGCTTCCTTAAAATGCACATTTTGCGCACTATTCTTAGGTATTCTGCACCAGGAGGATTTCTTAGGACAGCCAGTCTGACGTATGGCAGAAAATGGGAGTCAACTTCAGCATTTGAAAGATTATTCTGACCCCAGTCGACAGCCTGTACTGCAGTGTGGCTCCTCACATTGAGGAAGAAACTGGGTGGTTTCTTTATTCTGAGAGTCTGAAATGTTACATCTACCAGATAGCTGCTGCTGTTCCTTAGCATCCGAATCTTTCTCAGTTTTATTTCATATGAGAAAGCCAAGTTATTCCCAGACCAGGTTGTTTGAATTAAGTTTCCAAGGGGCTGCTTTTATCCAGCTTTCAATTAGACCACTACTATATCACTTTTCTCGTTTCTTGCCTTTTCAGATATCCTTCAGGAAATTATAGGGACGTTCAGTCTGAGGGGAAGAAGAACTGATTTGATAACACCCCATGAATTCATAATCACCTACATTCCAATTAAAATGAGGTAATATGAGGATATCAAATGTTGAATTATAGTTAAAATATTAGCATTTCCTTATGTATAAAAACATTAGGTAAAGCTCCCTTGTCAGTAGGAAACACTGAAGACTTGAGAATTAAGGTAGGTGGTCCAATCCAAGACTATTTATTGTGAGTTGTCATAGTTGTAGGTCATAAACTAATCTAAATGCAATGTTTAATTATTGTAAAAACTAAAGTGATTCACATGGCCTAGTCGATGTTGTTTAAGCTCAGTGGGTATTACCAGAGCTATATATTCTCATATAGTGTTGAACTAATTTCTGTTGTAAAAAATGGGTTAAAATTACTTTTGCCAATTTTTGTAAACCTTAAGAGGCAACATCAGATTGAGTTCCATTTAGAATTTTAAGTCTAAATAGTATAATTAATTCAGTGATTGATAAAGTCTCTTCTGTTTTTGTTACAACATTTCTGAAAGAATCTTAATTTGGAAAAATTACTTTAGCCAAAGTTTTCTATTTTTATGGACTGATTTCACTATAAGCATTTGCTCTAGAGTGGAATCAGTACCATATAGGGCAGACCCAAAATTTTGTCAAACTTCTTTATTCAAATCGTATCTTTTAGCTCTTCAAATGAAGAGATTGATATTTCCTAATTGTTAAAAACTACTTTCTATATTGCTTCCTTTAGTTTACTTTTCTTCCAATTTCCAAAAAGAGTCGATATTATAAACTTCTTTAAGCTTACCTTATCATAGTCTCAAATTGCCGAATTCCTGACGGGTGCATCAATACTATTGCCAGTTTGGGTATAGAACGTAATTATTGCTTTTTAAATTTTACCATTCTTGAAATGTTTTCCTGTTTTTTAGATTTGATATGCTATATTCCCTCATTTCACTCATTTCTTCCCATGACCGTATGGGTGGTTGCTTAGATAAGACACAGCAGTTTATAAATAGTACCTGTAAGTCCAATGAAAAGAGAACATGTATTAGTGTTTGTGTTAAAAAAGAAATCCTGTTCTATGGCCATTGTGCTGGTTTTCTCTCAAAAATTGTTTTTGTGTTATTCACAATTCCAGCATGGTTTCCGATCTCCATCATATAAGACAAAGGGGAAAGAATGTCTGCTAGAGAAAGATAAACTGGTGATAGCCAGATATAGGGTATAAGCACCATTGGCCGCACAGACAGGAAGGTAGAGGATTTGAGAAAAAGATGACAATGCTTGAATTGGAGAGGTCAGGAAAGATCCAAGGAAGTGATAGGACTTGAAATAGTCTATTACATGTTGAATCGCAGACCTGTACCTCTGAAACAAATAATACATTATATGTTAAAAACAAAAAAGAAGATAGCAGGAGGGGAAGAATGAAGGGGGGGAAATCGGAGGGGGAGATGAACCATGAGAGACGATGGACTCTGAGAAACAAACTGAGGGTTCTAGAGGGGAGGGTGGTGGGGGGATGGGTTAGCCTGGTGATGGGTATTAAGGAGGGCACGTTCTGCATGGAGCACTGGGTATTATACGCAAACAATGAATCATGGAACACTACATCAAAAACTAATGATGTAATGTATGGTGAGTAACATAACATATTAAAAAAAAAAAGAAATAGTCTGTTATAGTTACTGTACTTTTTTTTCTTTTCCATGGTAAGACCCAAGCTTCTAAACATTTTATTTTTTATTTTTATTTTTTTTTAAGATTTTATTTATTTATTTGACAGAGAGAGAGAGAGCACAAGTAGGCAGGGAGGCAGGCAGAGGGAGAGGGAGAAGCAGACTCTCCACTGAGCAGGGAATCCGACGCGGGGCTCGATCCCAGGACCCCAGGATCATGACCCGAGCTGAAGGCAGCCACTTAACCAACTGAGCCACCCAGGCGCCCTGCTTCTAAACATTTTAAAGGTGACTTTATTTCTTTTTTAGTAGGGTTATTTTACTAGGTTAATTTGGCAAACAAAACTTTTATTTATACCTTAAGCACCTCGAAAAACACATCCTATAACTCAAGTAGGTAGATTTTTGTATCTTAAGGCAAGTCTTATCAGTGGATCCCATTGAGATTCTTTCACCAGAGAAATTTTTCTGTAACCAAAATTTTGCAAACAATATTTGGATATTGTTGGCATTTATGCAGTGATGCAGGTTAAGAACCTCTCCTTAACGTATTATAATAATCCAATACCAACTGAATCAAGTTTGAAAGTCTAAAGAAAGAAAAAGTAGACTACAATGAGAGTAAATGATTCACTTAAGTAGTTTCTACCACCTTCTCTATGTCTTTCTGTAACTTTGTGTTATTATTCTGATTTAAAGTATTAAAAACTGGACCCCATGTATTATACACCCAAGATGAAATAAAGTATCCAGGCAATTAGGTAGGTTAATGAGTTCACTAAGGAATTCTAGGGCTGGTCAAAGGGGGTGAGTTGTCAAAGAGAGGGGGATGAAGAGAAGGTGGCCAGAGATGGTTTCCAGAGATCTGGAATAACTAACCTCTGATGAGAGTTGTGTATATTAATCGATTTGGGCTGCCATAACAAAGTACCACAAACTGAGTGGCTTAAAAAACAGAAATTTATTTTCTCACAGTTCTGGATACAAGAAGTCCAATGTCAAGGTTCCAGATGATTTGGTTTTTGGTGAGGACATTCTTCCTGGCTTATAGATAGCTGCCTTCTTGCTATCCCACCATGGCCTTTCCTCAGTGTGTACAGGGGGAGAGAGCTCCTTCTCTGGTGTCTCTTCTTATAAAAACATTAATCCTATCGGAGCAGGACCCTACCCTTTTGATTTAACCTTAATTACTTCCTTAGAGGCCCCATTTTCAAACACAGCTGCACTGAGTGTTAGGACTTCAACATAAGATTTTTTGGGTCAGGAGGAAGGACACAATTACTTCATAATACTGTGTGTCTCATAGTAAGCTTATAAGCCAATAAGAAGTAGCCAAGAGTGTTTATCAAATACACTTTCTGAGTCACCTCTGTTCAACTCATCTGGCTAAATGCAGGTTCAAGAGTTCCACTCACATATTCACTGAAACAAAATTTCTAGGATTTGGCCAACAATCTCGATTTCAATAAGACCAGGTGATTGATTTGCACACAAATATTGAGAATCAGTAACCTAAAATACTTAGTAAGAGTTGCTGCTAGGGAAAACCAGTAGTTTCCATCAGAGAGACTATTTTATTGAACACTTACTAAACCTCTCTATATAAATGCAAGCTTAATAAGTACCCTTTCTAATAATTTTGTTGCACTCAAACAGTGAAAATGGTGTTCATAACCTCTCAGTGTGCTATGAAGTTTAACAATGTAGATTTGATCAAGGCCTTGTTGTTTGGACTCATTTAAGGAAAAAAAAAAAAAGAGCCTTGTTCTTTGCTGTTGCAGTCGGCATAAACTCCAAGGAGTGATTAGAATTTAGTGAAAAATATTGAGAAAGGTAACAGATTTCTTATTGTGTGAAAGAACCCCAATACATGATTAAGAAAAACCAAACTTTCCTTTGAATCTTAAATATTCATCTCAAATTGCCAAATTTACATGTGGGGAAGATGAAGTGGGAAACCTGTTTTTTGTTTGGTGGATTGAATATTGCTCTGACGGATATCCAGGGGCAAAAAACCAAGCAGGAAAAATAAGCTGCTATTTGCAAAGTGTTAAAACAACAGCCAGATTGTTTCTTCTTCGCTTACTGCGCACAGTATGGGCTGGCACCACTGTGGTAGCTTAGAGATCGCAAATTCTGTCAGGAAAAACAAACCCAACCCTCTAGATAGAATAAAAGGGTGAATAAACAAGCAAGGAGGAAGACCAAGAATTTATCTGCAGTTAACAAAAGCGGGATGTATTTGCCAACGGAATGGTAGAAACTGCTGTGTGAGGAGGAAGTGATCTCGGGAGATGTCCTTCTTCCATCTTGCTGTATTTGCTCCTGAGTGTAGCATAAATGTTGATTTTAATTAGCAGTGAATTCTTTTAAGATGTAAAATTTCCTTTAAGACCCCAAAGCCTATTTAGCCTACATGATGGTGTTGACAGGAAGAGTTCATATATTTCTTAGATATTTGTTAAGAGAAGTGTCTTATAGAGTTTTTTCAGTGAAAACTGAGTGAATGGAAAGAGAAAGAAAAAGAAAAAGGAAATTATCTTTTGTTACATGAAACCAGTTTTAAGCTATTTACCTGGAGTACACCGCAGGGAAGATATTCTTGTGGTAAATTATCTCTCTGCCTTCCTTTCTGTCTTTCTCTTCCGCACACAAAATATATATATATATATCCCTGGAAATTTCCTTGTGGAGTAGTTGTAATATCAACCACCACTACTGAATGGACATTTTCAGCATAAACACAAGTTTAAGTTGCTAAAGATATTCTGATTACAGTGACTAGAAAGATAAATTTAACCAAAAAAAAAAAAAAGGCGAAAATTAGCTAGTTTTACTGAAAATGTAAGTCGTTTGAAATGATCAAATAATCAATTTTATTTTTTCTGTTGTTTGATTGGTATTCTGTATTTCTTTGTTTTCCTTTCTTACTTAGTGCAGGACAGATTTTATCCTGATCATTTTTATAGCATTTTCAGGGAGGTAGGCTGGTGCTAAGGATCCGTCTTCTCCTCTCAATTAAGTGCTTCAAACTGGTTTTCACCTGTAGAGTTTCAGTATGTCATGTGGTTTAACTTAAAAATTAGAGATAAAAAAAGGGTTGGTACTAGTCAGCCATATTAACTGTAAATACTTCCATAGAAATTTCTTAATAATAGACTTAATTAATAAATTATTCATATTAAACAAAAATAAAAAAACATTAAACTGAGTAAATTTCAAAGATCTTATTGGCTTTTTTTCAATGATTTATGGTCTGGGCAGCATCCCATCTAGCAGATAGAAAGGAACCTCAAGGAGCTATACAAATGAAAAACTTTGATAGGCAGAGGGGAGTCAGAGCTAGGAGGCAAAAAGTAGATTGGTTCTGTCAAAGTCACTTTCCTTTAGGAGATGACAGGGTCTATCAGGCAGATTACCTAACTAGTGCTCATCATTATAATGAAGTTTTGATTTGGTGATATGGGGCTTAACATTAGTGACTCCATCTGGGGGCTGTTGTCTTGTTTCTAATACTCAGGCAATAGAAGGTATGTTAAAGAGTTTTAGCCCCTGGATGTCGAATCTGGACTGTGGGACAATCATTTATATTTTTATACCATGGAGACATTTAGAAAGGGTTCTTGTAACTTCTAGAAGATGACAAAGAAAAAATGGGAAATAGATTTAAAGTTAATATACTGGTTAACAATACAAGTTCACATACCAATCCTGATTGGTTACCATAAGCATCAGATTCTAAGCTTAAGCTAAGCCTAAGGACTTAGTAAAAGCTGTATAGTTAACTTATGTGAATAGGTGCGTACACTTCAATCCTTTTCAGCCACTAAATCAGCTAGCAGTAAAGGGAGCTGGGTTAGAAAAGGGAAATAACTCAAATGACTTCATTATTTTAGTGTGAATGTGTATTTCATTGTTTTAGTACAACTGTTTTGAAACTTGAGGTTATCAAATATTTTTGTGTGTTCATGTTCAACTAACTATTCCTGGTTATGCTTTTGACTAGGAAGTAGATGCTCCAAAAATAGTTCTTGAAATAGTGAATGAATAAATGAAGCCTTTTTAAACATCCTAAAGAGAAAAAAATATACAGTTGATCCTTGAACAATGTGGGGACTAGGAGCACTGACCCCCCACACAGTTGAAAATCTCAGTATTAACTTTTTACTCTTTGAAAACTTAGCAACTAATAGCCTACTGTTGACTAGAAAACTTACTGATAACATAAACAGTCAATTAACAAATATTTTGTATATTTTAGGTATTATATATTGTATCTTACAATGAAGTAGCAAGAGAAAAGAAAATGTTATTAAGAAAATCATAAGAAAGAGAAAATACGTTTCCACTACTGGACCATAAAAAAAAAATTCTATGGATAAGAGGACCTATATAGTTCAAACCTGTGTTGTTCAAGGGTATACATAACCCTATATGCCTAATATGTATTATATTATGTATATTATATATATATATTGCATTGTATATTATAGAATTGTGTTTGCTAGTATCTAGTAATTTGATTTGACTCTATATTTTTGTATCTCTTTACTTTTTATATTCTTGTCCTTTATGAACACAAAACATAAGCCCCTCTGATTATCCTATTTTCTTTTTGTTTTATTTTTTAGTAATCTCTACACCCAATGTGGGGCTCAAACTCATGACCCCCAAGATCAAGAGTTGCATGCTCTACCAACTGAGCCAGCCAGGTACTCCTACCCTATTCTCTTAGAAACTTTAATCCTCATTTTATTCTGTGTTTTCCTTTATCCCAAGATTCATTCTTCCATTGCTAACCTTTGGCCCAACTCTTGTGATTGCTCCCATATAGGTTTTACCTCATCACAAAATATTTATGACATAATTTCTCCTCCCTGACTTAGTTTCCTTTGTCTACTGGGGACACTTGGTCCATGAAGTCCTTTAAACTAAATACTGCTCATTCTCCTATAAGCCCATGTTCTTTAGATTTACTATATTTTTAGATCAATTAGGCATTCTTTAAATATTTTTAAGTGATTGTAATGAGATTATTATTCTTCCATCTCTCAGTAAAACCCATTCATTATTCCAGGCTAATAGAGACCAGCTTTGCTTTCCTACTTTTTAAAGTGGCTGTCTTCTAACATCAGTTACTGTCTTCTAACATCAGTTACTCCCTCATATTTATCAAGAATTTTGCTTCTTGCCTTAATCTCTCTCTTCATCCCTCCCCCAAAATTAATATCCCTGTTGCTGGACCACCTGATTGATGCTTTCGCATTAGAATTTGTTACGCTATTCCAAACCGTGTAAGCTATGTTCTACTCATTACATGGTCAGACCATGGATTTGTGTATCATCTGGAACTCTGAAAACACCTGAAATTCTAAACTTCTTCAATCCTTTTCATGACTAAAACTTCCAAACACCTCCTCAGATCCCTACCTTTATCATCTTAATGAAAAATGCCTTGCTATACATTATAGCCATTCTAACTACTAAAATCTTGCTATATTTTTCCTTAGAATTTTCATCACTATTAAGAATTATATTATCTATTTGTTTGATTCATAACTTTATTTCTCTCTCCAGAATGGAAACTCTTGAAGGACAGTTGTTTTGTCTTCTTCAGTAATAAATCCCCAAAATTTACAACAGTGCACAGTGTAGAGGGGGTATTTGTTGAATTGATGAGTGAATAAAGTAATTCCTGTGAATCAGGGAGCTTTTTTTTTTTAATGATTGTATATCAGGTTAACTGTGTCTTTCAATTATGTGTACATCTGCTTTTGCTGGATAGAACTGCCTTCAGGCTCAGTCTCCATGGTGGGAATGATTTTACTATGTGACTAAAAGATTGTTTCCCCAAGACTATCTGAGAGGTGTGCACATTTTAGGGTGAATATTCCTTTTAGAGTATGTTTACAAACTATAGTAAATTTGGCACGTCCTTTATTAGTGAGTGACACTTTTATAGTCCTGTCTACTTATTGATCATCCTCAGTAGGAAGACAGCAAACATTAAAGAGCCAAAAGAACCACACATTTAGTTCTTTGTAACCAAAGGTATGATTTAGAAGGTGATTTTGGAACAGAGCCTAGATAAATGATACATGAAACTTCTTTTGCATTTCACCCAGAAACAAGAATATCCTCTAATGCATTTTAGTTTGGGTCATCTAAATAGGTTGCTTTATGGCCTCCCCTTTGCGTATGAGGATGTAACTATACTAAAATAACAACAACAAAGAGAATGAATGTAAATAAATAAATGTAAAATGAGAATTAAGCAATGATGTGAGCTTTCAACCAGTGTTGGTATTATTTGTTTATCAAGTATTATGTAGAGTGTAATTGAGAACTCTGGGGTATCAGGAAGAGCATTCTATTCATCCTCCTGTCCCTCCAAAAACAAAACACTGTGCCTAGCATTTGGCAGGCACTAGTCCTTGTAAAATGATCAATCAGATTTTCGCTCTTGAGATCTGATCTCTAATATACATTTGTATTCATTTTCTCAAAATTAGTTTTTGCTTTTCTGGTTGTTTGTTGTTTGTTAAAGTCACTTGCTCTAGATGAGTTATTATTTCATTATAGTTAAAAAATATGTAGCTATAAATTCATAGTCTCATAGGAAGAACATCTTAGAACCAGAATTTTAAGACTGGATGGGTCATTAGAGATCAGTCCAGTCCAAACATTTTATTTTACAGATGGGCAAAAATGTCCCAGAGAGGTAAGTTGACTTGCCTGGGGTTTTACAGCTTTTTAAATTGGACTAGAATCTGGGTCACTCAGGGCTGGGCTATTTCTATTATATTATATGATTGTGCCCCATAAAGCACATTCAGAGAGTAATAAACTTATGGTATGCAGTATTCTCTAAGGCCGTGGCTCCCAAACGTTTTGATGACACACTCTAATGAGTAAACAACTTTGAGAATACTCTCAACATATCTAAAATTGTCTATTAATCTATTATTAAATATTGTATATAATTTTCATAATAGAAATTTATAAGAAAAGAGTAATAACACCTTAAAATAATTTTATTTACTTTTATTAATAGTACGAAAATCCTTTTTTGCTTTCACCAAAGAAATAGTTATTAATAAAATTTCTGAGAATGCAGTACATTTGAATATGCTTTATTATTTTTGAAAATCTTGGTTTAAATATCATTTGATAAAGTGACTTAAGGCAGGTCCAGGGGCGCCTGGGTGGCTCAGTCGTTAAGTGTCTGCCTTCGGCTCAGGTCACGATCCCAGAGTCCTGGGATCGAGCCCCGCATCGGGCTCCCTGCTCGGCTGGAAGCCTGCTTCTCCCTCTCCCACTCGCCCTGCTTGTGTTCCTGCTCTCACTCTCTCTGTCAAATATATAAATAAAATCTTTAAAAAAAAAAAAAAGGCAGGTCCAGAGTTTATTTTGATTCTTTGTTTTAATTTTCATAGTGGAAGAAATATAGGGTATAAACTTCCAGTTACGAGTAAGTTTTGGGGATATAATGCTCAGCATGGTTAGTTGACAATACTGTATTATATACTTGAAGTCGCTAAGAGGGTAGATTTTAAATGTTCTCATCACACACACATAACAGGCAGTAGTAATCATGTAAGATGATAGAGGTGTTAACTAACCTTATTGTAGTCAACATTTCACAGTGCATCTGTGTATCAAATCCTCACAGGGTACACCTTAAACTTATACAATGCTATATGCCAATTATATCTCAACAAAGCTGCAAAAAAATACAGGTAACAGTGGGGAAAAAATATTTCACTGGCTGCAGTGAGTACAACATGATATTAACTTTTAAATTGCATTCACCAATTATGGAAAAACTTGTAAATGGAATTCATTTTCTTCCCAGCTCCTCTGGGAGTCAATAATTTATTCTTGTAAACAAAATCTAGATGTCAAAAAATGTAACTATCAAAAACCTTTTCTTTGGGTCAAAGCGTACAGACATACGCTTTTCTTTTTAAATGTTGATATGCATAAATTTTAGCAGTAACTGCAGATATTTCTAATTTTTTTCCCTCCAGTATGCTCTCTCTGTAGCATGAAGTTTTTTTGGAAACCAGTTACTCTTTCACTGATTATTGAAGTTACTCTCTATACAAATGTTCATTGTACCTAATATAAAAATTCACATTTCAAAAGCTTTCTAGATAATTTCAATATTTGGGGAAATTTGTTAAATCTGATTAGATTATCATTGTTTATCTTTCAATATGGCTGATGAGGAGCTTGTATTAGAGAATAGAAAAATAATTAGTTTTGCAATTTTCGTATTATTCAATTTTACCTCCTTCCCATATCATCAACCTATGATTTTATTTTTTTACAGAAATAGTCTGTAGTTAGTTATCAATTTTGAGAATTAGTCTACTTAAAACTGGACAATATTGTACATCAGTCTCCTCCTTGGTTACCTGTCCACTGAAATACACTCTGTGTTGTAAGCAAATGAATGAGTGAGACCACTACAGCAAGCTCTCCAATGTGAAACTTTCCTTCTTCCTTTGGGATAACAATCCTGCATGACATAAAATTATCTGAATTATATATTTGGGCATAGACTGAATGAGACATCAGTGTGAAATCATATTGATAGTTAAATACCAGCAAATATTGATTTTTCTCATTCCTTTAGTTAAAAATAAAAGGAGAGATTTTAGCATTTTTTTCTGTTACCCTAATCATTTTGCATGCACAAATCAGTGTCTTTGCTCCTCTTTAAAGATGACTATCTTTGTGGTAGCTTCGCTTACCTGGTTTGTCTAATCTTAAAACTGGAATCAAGACTATACTAGTCTAGGAGCACCTGGGTGGCTCAGTTCTTTCAGCGACCGACTCTTGATTTCAGCTCAGGTCATGATCTCAGGGTCCTGGGATCAAGACCCACGTCGGGCTCCCTCTCGTACTTTCTTTCTCTCTCAAAAAAAAAAAATCCCTGGTCTATAAGAAGCTGGATGAATGATTTAGTTATTTGGCACCTGTCTTTAGAGTAGTTACAACATTTGAATGTTAATAACAGCCAAAACAATGACAATAGCAACAACAAAATGACATTATTGATACTTTGGTCTAAGCTGAGCACCATACTTTATAGGTATTTTCTCATTTAATTTTATGTGTTTTACACATATCTCAAAGCTCCAAACTTTCCTGTTTCTTTTTGTTCTATCTGCAAAAGGATGATAATAAAAACCACTGTGCCTACCCCATAAGTTAATAGTCAAGTATGTAATGTGGACAAGACACTGGAGTAGAAGTGAGGAGTTCTTGGTATCAGTTCAAGCTAGTTCTGCTATTAACTAGCTTATATCATTTTGAGTAGTTATTTCAAGTTTCTGGACATTCAAGTTTCTAGACATTAGTTGTTTTATCTATAAAATGAGAGTGTGGCTAGGGTAAATTATTCTCTTAATTTCCTTATAAGCCATTATGCTATTTTAATTGAACTTAAATTTGTATTTGTGTATGTACATAGTGTACACACGTGATAATTAAAGTAAGGGATTATTATGGTTAAAATACATGTAACAAATATGTTTCCAAATCAAAAAACTGCTTTGCAGAGGATATTTTGGGGAGGGACACTGAAAATATCCAGTGTGTATGGGCTCCAGGGTCAGGACCTTGTGGGGATTAGAGATGGTAGGAGTCCAAGATAAGAAAGGAAGTGGCTACTTTTATTCCACAGCAAATGTTTTCCCCAAGGTGAAAAAAAAATTAGTGCTAACCATTTGCTTAAGCACCAGAGGGACTCTGCATAAGGATTAGCTAGCAAGTTTCAAAGGAAGATCAAGTGACTGTGGAGGGTATTTATAGAATAAAAGCAAAGTTTAAGCTGGGCTGTTCCCATGAAGTCTTATTTTCTTACTGAAAATTTGCCTTAGAGATGTCTTTGGTGTCTTCCTTCTATCTGAAGTTTTCCTAAGGCACATGTTAAGGCAGAAATAAAATATCCAACTGGAAAATTGGATCCTCTCTATGAACCTCCTAGAGGAGTAAATGGCAAGTAGAATTAATGCCTAAAGAATATAGTCTTTCCAAACTAAATTTATTTGCTCTGACAACTGGGCAAAAGTGCTCTGGAGATCAAGTTGTACCGGATCAGGCGTTTTGCTACTGAGATATCAGTTACATGGTTAGAAATGGAGAAGGATGTCTCTGGATAATTGAAGAGTAATAATCAGGAAAGGGTCTAGAGAAAATAAGCCACCGAGGAAATGGGAAAGAATCTGAAGAGCAGAAGGAAAAAGTGGAAGAAAGATCAGAGACACTGATAGTTTTTACTTAGGGAGTAAATTGTATCTTTCACAAAGAATGAGGGAATAGTATAGCATTACAGAAAATTTTAAGTAGAAGATGTTATGAGCCTAGCCTTTTTCTCTTTTGTCTGCAAAGAGTTTTCCAGTTTTCATATTCTTGTTTGAAATAAGAAAGCTTAAATGGAATGCATCTTCATTTTGTTTGATAAACTACTTCAAGGACTTCAAGACCCGATTCAGTTTCTCTGCCTCTCAACCTTCTCCTCTTCTGTGGGATTGGTCACTGTCCCTTTATGCTTCTGCTATACTGAATATATTTTTATATCTGTGTATATGTCTGGGATACAACATGTCACATTGAATTAGCAATCATTTGCTTACCTAAAAGTTTCCTGTACTTTTGAGCCTCTTGAGAGAGAATAATATTTATTTTACTAGCTCCAAGTTAGGTCCTGGCACACTGAATTCAGCCAGTTTATCAAATGATTTAATGAAAAGGTATAAACCAGGTCTTTAAATTTCAGAAATTACCATATTGATAGTGACCATGATGTGATTTTTGTCATCTATTCAAAAGATTACTTTTATGTTGATTCTGAGGCTAAGGAAATTGCAGACATTCTAGACATTAAGCCTCTAGAATTTCATCCTCTTTGGAGGCTGATGTAGCCGCTCTGCTCTTCTAAGACACTTACGTAGTCCAGAGAATAGGATGACAAAAGAAAAATGTATTTCAGGATTTTTCAAAAATATGATCCACACAAAGTAAAGAGACTTAGCAAAGTCTCAGTGGGAGTAAGATGAACATAGGTTGTGGGGAAGAAAGGGTAACACAGAGATGCTAACTTGAAAATAGCGTAATGCTGCTTGACATGTGTGAGTATTAAAAATGGGTCACCAACTGTCCTTACCATTCCCCCTGCTCTTCCCCTGCCTTATGTATCAAGGCAAATGGAGATGGAAGACACCTCATGAACAGTCAGAAAAAGATTGTTGTTGACCTAGGTCATAGTGGTTCTTTTGGATCCGAAATAACAAAATCAAACCACAGAAGGATGGAAGAAGGATGGAGGAAAGAGCTAATCAAAAGAAGTGAAAAGGCTTTGCACTTGAAAACTTAAGCAAAAGGGAGAGAAATGTAAGAGAACAGAATGATTGGGTCAAGAAAGTGATTTTCCTACTCAGAACTGAGAAAATGCTTTCAAGTTTGAAAGTCTCTTAAAAAGGCCCAAACATTCAATAAAAAGTGAGCAGGAAGATGAATAATCAAAACTAAAACTACAGATTATAAGCTACTTTGTGAAACTATCATGAAATTCAAGATCAAAAAAGGGAAGAAATTTGGAAATTATTTTTTTCAGAAAAAATATTTATCTTTCATGTAAAATTATTCTTTTGTGGTAACTAAAACCTGTGTCACTGGTTGTCAGCTTTATCTGCACTGAGTATTGCTTTCATTTCTCCATCCCTCCGTTGACCTTATCTTTCTGAAAAGAAAAATGCTATCTCAACTACATTTATTAATAATAACACATATCTCACTAGATATAATAAAAGACAATTGCCAATCAGAATCTCTCATGAGCATGAAATAAGAAGTGACATCACACCAATTTATTAAGAATTCAACTGAAAACAAAGATGATTTAAGTTCTGGTTAGTTTGCGCATTGTGATCTTAGATAAGCACGTATTTTTTAGTAAGCTTTTAAATGTCATTGAAAATAGCTTAAGAGACCCCTTGCTTCCTTTTTTCATGGTTTCTCAGTAGTGGCACTGTTGACATTTGTTGTTAGATGATTTTTTGTTGCAGGGGGCTGTCCTGTGAATTGTAGGATGTTGAGAAGCATCCCTGGGTTCTACCCACTAGATGCCAGAGCACCCTCTACTGGTTGGTGGGCCAAAATGAGTTAAGGGTAGTGGGAGAAATAGGCTTGCAGTTATGAAATGAGTAAGTCATGGGAATAAAAGGCACAACATAAGGAATAGAGTCAGTGGTAGTGTAATGGTGATATAAGGGATAGATGGCTACATTTGTGAGGAACATGGCGTGATGTATAAACTTGTTGAATCACCTGAAACTAACATTGTGTGTCACCTATACTCAATAAAAAAAATTACAAAGAAAAAACCCAAACCTCCAGACTTTTCAGTATCCTCTCGGGAGCAAAACTAACCCCAGTTTTGATACAAAGAAGTCTGGGGTCCTGGTCTGAGAACCACTCATCTCAAGGGATCGAGCATCTAGAAAAATAAATAATGCCTAGAACCAAATAATGCATCCAAAAGGAGGAACAGAGGAGATTGTAGGATGGACCCATTCACCTTTCCCAGAAAGCCAACACTGCTCTAAGAAGAATCGCAAAGCTGGGCTGTCATTTTTGTAGTTTTTGACCAGAGTGTATTATGCATAAGCATCAAATGACATAAATTCAAAGTAAGACCACACACATTGAAAACTAGGGTGGAAGCCTCTTTGAGGTCCTTCAAACTGATTGTTTAATTCAGAAAGGAAGAAGCGATTATAAAGAAAAAAAGGAGGTCATGGATTCTTCATTTCAGACTGTTTGTAATTCAGTGGGAAGTGCTGCTGTCTGTGACAGTTTTACAAAAGGCAGAGGACTGCTAAGAGTTTACAAGCTTTTCAGTCTTGTTAGGAATAAACCTTAAATTACCTGATGTGCTGTCCACCTGTTTAAAAAGGCCCTCTGCAGTAATGTGTATTGGCCAATTTCTTTCTTTTATCGCTTTCTGAATTTAAGGGTGGAATTCTAATCAAAATCTTTCCTTGCACATGGTTCCATTATACAGTATAGATATTATTTCCCAATTTTTAAGACCAGCTGTTATTAAAGTGACTGGGTGGATTTAATAGTGTTCATCAATGTTTAATTTTATTTTTGCCACATTTTTCTGCAGATTTAAAGATTAAGGCATGGTCTAAGAAAAGGTATGGATTAAAATTGAATTTGAAATTTCGCTCATAGTCACTATCATTTTATCAACTGAAGAGTGAATCACTGGGGATTGGGGCCCTACATGGGTCTGAACATGTAGCAGCCCATTTGTTCATCAGTAGAACTGGTCTGAGCAACATATTACCTGGGATAGAGTAACTAGAGGTGATCTCCGACTATGTGAGTAAGTCACTAGTTTTAAGCTAGACTGAGGGAAACCGGTTATTGTCTAAAAAGAATGAACTCAAGGCTCTGACATCATAATTTTCACATACAGGAATGAAGAAGAGTCAGAACATGGTTAGGTTAGCTCCGCTGAAGCTTCTTTTTATGCAATAAAGGGAGAGTGTATTCTAATGTTACTTGCTAAGTAGTTTAGTGCTCATGCCACTATTAATGACTGTTATGACCACCACCATTATTACTGCTAGTAACAAAAATAGCAGTAGCTTCCATCAATTTAGGAGTGTTTATTGTATAATATTTAAATTCTTGATATTTAAATTCATTATTTCAGGTCCCCTCAACAGCCTGTAACTGGTACTAGCTCCAATCTAGAGATGAGGAAATGGAATTTGAGAGAAATTATTTTCTTCAGGTCAAATTGTATTAAGTGGTAAAGCCTGAATTGAGCAGCATTGACTACCTCCAAACCCCATGCTTTTTGTTGTTGTTGTTTTGTTTTTTAATATATTGCACATATAAAGCTCCTGTGATGAAGGCAAGGAAGGAGGTAAGAAGAATGCCCAAGAACTAACCTGTGCACCTGTTATTTCACAGAGGATCAAGAATATTCTGATTCTCCACCCTTCTGCTCAACTGAATATTTGGGTAGAGAAGTCATTTTCTTTCCTTTACTTAATTCTACTTGTTGTTTACCTTTTCTTGGCCCATTTGCTCTTGGCGATGAGATCATACATGTAACCCAACTTTTGTGGTATATTTTAAAATGTAGTATCTGCCCCATTATAGCATAGTGAGGGAATGTTCAGTTTTGAAGAGAATGAGAATCATAAACACCCTTTTTCTAATAAATGTGTTCCTCTCTAAAGCAGAAAGATCATCTAAATGATAAATCCAACTGTGCATGATTTTGGTGATAGTAACCAAGAATAAAATCTTCTGAGATAATTAGCAATAAATCTTTGTTCTTTTTGCTGTTTTGCATATTTATACAAGATCCTTCACTGACAATTTCAAAGCTGAGGCCAATTAATATTCATTTAAAAATATTCAGGCTCATACTTTCTTATATCTACTTTTGTAAAGTTCAACATGTCTTATTGTGATAAATGTACGACCCTGCATACACATATAAACCTTTCTATTCATTTTACTTGTTGATTTTTGTCTATGATAAATATAAAAGTCACCATGTAAAGGTGGAAAGAAGAATGTGCCTATAAACTATCACTTATTTAACAATGTCTAGGAAGTGGCTACCATGTCCCCAGCTAGGTGCTGTGAACAGCAAAAGCAACTAGGTTCCTGCCCTCGTTGGACATAGGTTGGGGGGAGCAGTATATCTGAGAATTTATTTAGATTTTCTTCCCCCACCCTGCCTCTCCTGGTCTATTTATGCTTATGGAATACTGGGGGCAGAGGACTCAGAGTCAGACAGAATAGTATGAAACTTAGTTTTGAGCTCACTCTGAACCTCAGTTTTTCCATTTGTAAAATGGGGTGATCATACCTTCTCCACAGGCTAGTTGTCAGATTACGTGAAATACTGTATGTAAAGAGACTGTCATGGTGCCTGAAGCAGAGGCACTTAACATTAGCTTTTATTACAACCGTCTGTTTTTACAGAATCTGCACCTCTGCCATCCTATAGTATCCTCTGTGGAACTCTTGCCTATGGAGTCTTGAGGTAAGTACCTGTGGATTCTAGCATGGAGATACAAGGATTTGGGATCAGGAAATGAGGCGCTTGAAGGCCAGAAACAGGGGCATCAGGGGATCATATTTCTGAGGACTTAAGGTCCTCAGCACTATGAGGCATTTTGTTTCATCACTTTATGGAGGTACAGTTTTCCATATATATTTTAAAGATACTGGTAAATTGAGGTCCTCATTAAGCTAAATGGTAGAAGAAGAAAACCATTAATCACAAGAAAAGAAAAGAAAAAAATCCTGTGACTAAATACCTAGTTCTAATACAAACAAAAGCGTTTTTTTCTCCCCAAGTAGTTTTCTGGATGTTGTAGCAGATATCAGAAAACCGTATATGTTTGGCACATAGTTTATGTTCAATATATGTTTGCTGAACAAGCAAACAAAAATTAATAAACTCTTCCCTTTATTAAATAAAATTGTGAAAGTCCCCCTAGAAATAGTAATTTACAAGAGGTAGCCAAATCAGTCAATAGTTTTGCATTTGACTGATACTGGTGAGTATTAGGAGTCTGTACTAATTCTGCTTGAGTTAAAACTTTGGAAGATACATGTTGGTTTTCAGAGCTGTCAATCCAAGAGTACATATAGGCAGTGACTTTTCTACAGAGAAAAAACATCATTACTTTACTCAATTAAATTTGTCCCAGATTTAGTATTCTAATCTACAAAGACAGTGTATTGCCTGAGTGGACTAACAGGATTTCATTCTATTATCATACAGTCCTTGTTGTCTGGCAACAATAATCAAAAGAATGCGTTACCTTGCAAAGCGAAGCATTACCCATTGGCTTAGGAAGTTCTCCAAACATGATTAATTCATTCATAGCTTTTAAAATGTTGAGTTGTCCTTTAGTTTGTGATTTAAAATTCTTATCAAATTTTATCCTAGTTAAAAGTCATTTTCTCATGAAAGATAAATGTGAAATGTTCAATGACTTCACGTCTCCTCATTCCATGATCTCATATGACCATGGAGTTCAGATAAGGTTTAATTTGGTTGGGTAATTATTTAGAAAATGCAAAGTGTTTAAGCAAACACAATTAAAATTACAGACCTCTAGGAAACCTACAGAACATCTAGTCCAAACCTGTATTTCAGGAACTAGAAAACTGAAGAACAGGAAGAATGAGTGTTTAGTTCAAGGTTGTTTACCTTGACTGGCGAACCACTGTTCTACCGAATCATGATGTTTTTATCCTTAGGGTTACTTCTCTTTCAGATAAACAAGTTTATGTAAGTTTACACATATTCTTAACCTTGACTGTGTCATATTTGTTTCTTCCTTAGTATATTTACTTTCTCTTAGTTAATTGATTGGTCTCCCTGTCTTTCCATGACCTCTGCACATTCTAACATGAAATGTTTTAAAGAAGAAGCTGGAATAACGAAAGTTATTCAGGAGAAAGGTTAACATCTGATATCCATCAGTCTGTTGTTAACAAGACCAGACTAGGCTTCATTCCACCCCTAGTAACCATTCCTTAGATCTTCCTCTATTCTTCCTAAAATACCATACAACACTAATGCAATGACAAAATAGCATTGTTTTGTGGTGCATTTATCCTTAAAATTCTCCCAATATTTGATCCATAACTGAGGTTTTCTTCTTTCCTTAACAGTCATTAAATAGAAACATGAACACTTTTTATTGCTATAGATTTAGGTATCTGTATCTGTATAATCTTTCTATTTAATATGCAGCTCCCCCTTCAGAGAAACAGAAGAACAAACATATAGTAGATAAAATGACTTATGTGTTTGGTAACCAAAAAAATCAGTCATGGAATGGGAAAATGGGTGATAAACATTAGTGGATCCTATCTTACTCAGATATAATTGAGCCTCTTTGCCTGACAATTTTGCTCATAATGATAATTGACCAAAACTCAGTTTATTTTTGTTAAATAAAAGTCATTTCCCTAAGTAATATAGTTTATGGCAAATGTGGTAGAGCCATAAAAAAACACACACACACAACAGAGGGACACTAAATTGTTGTTTGTCTTTATCACAAACAAAATGCCATGCCGAGAATGTTCCTTATCACTGAATCTAGGAAGTCTTATTTTGGCATTTAAAAAATTGTTTATTTAGGATTTTTTGATATATGTTCTTCCTTTAAAAAAAAAAGTGTAACATAGTACCTGCCATTTAAACGCTCTTGGCTTCAGTTTCCTCAACTGTAAAATTAATGGGTTGATATTTAGATATTCCTAAGGTTACTTCCAGTTGTAAAAGTCAGATTCTATTATTTAGTTATATCAAATGAAACCGTTCCTCCTTGTTGAAATGCATGTATGCATGTGTTCAAAAGTTCTATCCATATTGTACTGATTTATTCATTTTTTTATTCTTATGTTAATCCCCATACATTACATCATTAGTTTTAGATGAAGTGTTCCATGATTCATTGTTTGTGCATAACACCCAGTGCTCCATGCAGAATGTGCCCTCCTCAATACCCACCACCAGGCTAACCCATCCTCCCACCCCCCTCCCCTCTAGAACCCTCAGTTTGTTTTTCAGAGTCCATCGTCTCTCATGGTTCGTCTACCCCTCTGATTTCCCCTGCTTCATTCTTCCCCTCCCGCTACCTTCTTCTTCTTTTTTTTTCTTAACATATATTGCATTATTTGTTTCAGAGGTACACATCTGAGATTCAACAGTCTTGCACAATTCACAGTGCTCACCATAGCACATACCCTCCCCAATGTCTATCACCCAGCCACCCCATCCCTCCCACCCCACCCCCCACTCCAGCAACCCTCAGTTTGTTTCCTGCGATTAAGAATTCCTCCTATCAGTGAGATCATATGATACATTTCTTTCTCTGTTTGACTTATTTCACTCAACATAATACCCTCCAGTTCCATCCACGTCATTGCAAATGGCAAGATCTCATTCCTTTTGATGGCTGCATAATATTCCATTGTATATATATACCACATCTTCTTTATTCAAATTTTAGCAAGTGTGTACTGTTTGCCTGACAATTTCATGCACGGGTGTAAGTCAAGGATAGGCATACTACGTCCCCAGGCTAAATGTGGCTTGCTGCCTATTTTTGTGAATAAAGATATTTAGAACCTTGCCATACAATTTTGGGTACCTGTGTATAGCCGCCTTCACATTACAGTGCAGAGTTAACTAGTTTGAGAGAGCCCACAAAACCTCAAGTATTTACTATCTGGTCTTTTACAGAAACAGGGTTTGCAAAACAAAAATATACCTTTTTTTTTTAAGATTTTATTTATTTATTTGAGAGAGAGAGAATGAGAGAGAGAGAACACATGAGAGGGGATAGGGTCAGAGGACGAAGCAGACTCCCTGCCGAGCAGGGAGCCCGACGCGGGACTCGATCCTGGGACTCCAGGATCATGACCTGAGCCGAAGGCAGTCGCTTAACCAACTGAGCCACCCAGGTGCCCCCAAAATATACTTTTATGTATATACTCATTTTATTGAATCTGTTGCAGATTTTTATTGATTGCACTATAATAAGCACTTTTGTTGTAGGTGTTGTTCTTGGGGGTGTGTGTGTGTGTTATGTGTGTTTGGTCTTTTTGGCAGTAAGTTGCACCTTTGTTTTGTTCATTTTTCCATCTGTTTTTCTGTTCATGCTAATATTTCAATTGATTTTACATTATGTAAACAATTGGCAACTGGTCATTGAATTTAAAAGCCAGTAACGTATGGATAACAGTCCTGATGCTATTTAAAGATGGCTGTGAATAAGCTTAAATAAAACTTGTGTTTTTGTCCATGAAAACACTGTCCATGGATTGAAAAGCTGTTTCCAGTTCTGTGTATCTCTAGGCATTTGCACTAGACTATTTCCTTTTTGTTAAAAGCAGAAGAGAATATACAAGTTATAATTTGTCATAGATTATTTTTACATTGATATTTATAGTACATCTGGTAGAAAAGTAAATCCTATTTGATAAAATAGAGGATATTTAGATGCTCTTTTTTCTCTAAAATGGCCTCTTCATTTTAGGACCATTGTCCATTTTCTCCTTGCTTTTGTTCCTCCATTTGGTGTGGTGCAGGAGGAGAGAATGGAGAAAAAAGAAAATAGCAGGAGCCATCCCAGTCTGAGGTGCATGAGGAAAGGCTCTGCTTCAGTTAACATTTAGATCTGATGGTTGCTTAAATTCCACGGTTCCCCTCATCTCCTCAGGAAATTAGACTTAATACAATTTTTACAGTTGACTCTATTATATGAGAGGATGATTAATGAAGATGACATTTCCCCTGATTGTTGTGCTCTTTAAAAAGATATTCTCCATGAAGAGCTCGCATTTCTAGGCTCCAGATGGAGATGGCATTCTTTGAGGAAGAAATCGAGTTGAACTCTGTTTCACTAACCACATTTCCAGGTACAGATTACTATCTTGGTGCTTCTTGTCAGACTCATCAGAAGAGATATATTCTTTGAAGTGCAGCACTCATCAGTTCTGAGCACTGAATTACATGACCCCTTCTCTCTCTCTCTTTCTTTAAAGTTCACCGAAGACACTAACATTCTGAATTGTTTGAAAAATTCCAGGAAACTTTTGTTGGAGAATCTTCAAAGGTTTCAGCTGGGTCTTAAACTGGTGATTCAGGACATGAATATCTAAAAGCAGACAGGGTTCACATCCCACAAAGGTACCTTTCAGGTCACACAGGCAGAAGGACTAACCAACCACTCTGGTCTTTCAGGGATTTTGATATTCTCATGTCTTGGAAATGGCATCCAGCTATTTTTGCTAATCACCCTCAGATATCAAAAACCTTAAATCTGTTCAGGAGTTATTGGAAGCTAAGTGGGCCAGAAATCATGTTAATCTAATTGCAGTGTGATCTTATAGATACAGAAGTCAACAATGATTTTGTCCCAGGGGCCAAGGTAGTCTAGGAAAGGGGGAACTTGTCTGAATTTCCTCCCTGGACAAGCAGATACCCTGGTTGCTGGGCCCAGATGGTATGTATTTGTTAATTAGTTAGTTATTGAGTTTCTCATACACATCAAACACTGTATATATTCTCATGGAGCTCACAGTCTAAGTGAGCCCTAGAGGCCTGGTCTGAACCCTTTGAAGGCAGGATAGATCCACCTTGAAGATTGACTTGAAGACTGACTTGAGGACCCCAGACTATGATATCCAGTGAGAGCTAAAAAAGTTTTGAGGGGACAAATCTGAAGAAGAAATTTGAGGAAGATAGTACAATGAAGCAAGACTGAGAGGCAGAATTTAGTTACGAGGTCACAAAACTATACCAGAATTATCAGCCATTATGGCAGCCTTTGGGTTGGACAATAAGATAGAGAAATGGGCCAGGGGTCAGGGCTGGTGGAGAGGTGTGTGTGGGTATGTGTGTGTGGGTTTGTGTGTATGTGTGTAGAGATCTTTCAGAGCACTGAGCTGTCCAGGAAGAACTCACCTTCTTATAATTACAGAATAACCCAGGGGAAGAGCCTCTGAAATAAAATGCAGACTCAATCACGGTAAACTGTAAGGAAATGGTTTTATTACTTTTAAGTCTTTGTTGTGGTATCTCAATTTGGGATTTCAAAGTTATTGCCCAGTAGTGACCTCTTATGAATAATCTTAAGAATACATGCTATGGATTTGTAATTAGAACATAACGTGTTTTCATATTCATTATTGCATCTAAGGTACTTTAAAATAGTTTGTGCCCACTCAGGTAAAATGTTTTTCTTGCAATTGCATTTAGCTATTGCTTAGTCGAGCCTTTCCTTGTGTGTTGTGAAAAAAAATCAACTTTATTTTTTTTAAATTTTATTTTATTATGTTAATCACCATACATTACATCATTAGTTTTTGATGCAGTGTTCCATGATTCATTGTTTGTGTTTAACACCCAGTGTTCCATTCAATATGTGCCCTCTTTAATACCCATCACCAGACTAACCCATCTCCCCAGTCCCCTCCTCTCTAGAACCCTCAGTTTGTTTCTCAGAGTCCATAGTCTCTCATGGTTTATCTCCCCCTCTGATTTCCCCCCTTCATTTTTCCCTTCCTACTATCATCATCATCTTCTTCTTCTTCTTCTTTTTTTTTTTTTTTTTTTAACATATAACGTATTATTTGTTTCAGGGGTACAGGTCTGTGATTCATCAGTCTCGCACAATTCACAGCGCTCACCATAGCACATACCCTCCCCAATGTCTATCACCCAGCCACCCCATCCCTCCCACCACCCCCACCTCCATCACTCCAGCAATGCTCAGTTTGTTTCCTGGGATTAAGAATTCCTCATTTCAGTGAGATCATATGATACATGTCTTTCTCTAAATCAACTTTCTTTTAATGCTATAAGTACATGATCACAAATCTCAAGTTACTAGAGTTCAAAATGAACCTTCTTTAGAAACAAACGTTTGTTTGCCATTCTAAAATAAGAGAAATGACATTTCTTTTCTATTCTATTCGTTGTTACCATCAGGACCTCCTCTTATTGGAATGAAAAATTATGGATCAGGAAGAACTTATGTATCAAAATAAATTTAGGAAGATACTACTCAGTATTAGGATCTGCTGAGAATATAAAGGGATTCAAAGAGAAGACCTGTCTCTTAAAGGAGATGAATGCATTTCCTCAAATCCATTTTTATATTTCTATAACCTGGATGAATCTGATTACAAAAGAATTTCACCAGACACAATTAAAATTTCTTTTATCACTTAAAGCTGTCATTTAATTGATGTGGTGCTTTGTAATTGAGGGTGTTTGGGACCTAGGAAAACATGGCTCTTACGATTCTTTGACATTTTCATATTTCAGAATAATCTGTCCCTTTTGGGTCTATCTAATTTCAAACCATAAGTCTGCAAAACTTTCCTTTCTAACCCTGGTAAAGCAATCTGGTAAATTTTTTTAAAAAAACACTTTTTCTTGGCTACTTTATCCCCATTCAGTTCCTTTTCTTGTTTCTGACAAGAATGATGACCACTTTCCTTAAATTCCTCATCCTTAAAACATCATTGTCAAAAGATGAACGTTTGGTCTTGTTGGAATAAAATGGGCTTGCTCCAATTTTCTCCCAGTATCCACCACACCAAACTGTGCCTTTACCAATTTTTACTTCGATTAGTCCCATGTAAGAAAATGACCTTTCATCTGCTCCCATCTCTTCTGTGACTTTGCCCCATATTGACTCTTTCTTTCTAGAACATCTTCCATTTCTCTGGACTGATTCCTTCTCTTCTGATTTTGACTATGCCTCACTCTCTCTCATCACACAAAATTACAAAAACTAAATTTAAAAGAAGAAAAAAAAAAAAAACCCTTGCCCTACATTTATTTGTTCACAAGTTCCCTTTCCTTCTAATTATCATGAACCTCTTTAAAAAGATTAATTTCACTCACTGCTGCCCACCTCAGTCCCTTAGACGTTCCTGAATGTACAGAAGTCTGAATTTACCTTTTTGTTGAAATTGCTCTCAGTGGTCAAGAATACTGCCCCAGTTACAGCATCTAATGGTCTTTTCCCCAAATTTATACTTTTGACACATACAGAAGTTATAGTGGTGACCTCCTTCAGGCAACTGCTACTCCTCTTTCTCATACTAGTTTATTCTCAGCATCCTTGACACACTATTTTGAATCTATTTTTAGTTGTTGGTATGGCTCAAGTTTCCATATCATTCTTCGTCTCTTTTCACTTTAAGATTTCACTCACTTTATTATCTTCGCTTAATCTCTGACATGCCAATACTGCTAAATATATATATATATATCTATTTTATATCTATTTATATATTTTCCTTAAATATCTTCGTCTATCTATCATCTATCTATCTATCTATCTATCTATCTATCTATCTATCTAATCTATCTCTTCCTGGATATTGTCACTTAGTTGGGTACTTCAAACTCAAAGTATCCCACCTTTTAAAACTGTCTTTGTTCTATCTATCTATCTATCTCTTCCTGGATATTGTCACTTAGATGGGTACTTCAAACTCAAAGTATCCCACCTTTTAAAGCTGTCTTTGTTTCATATATCCAGGAACCATACTGGAGACTGCTAGTCACTATCAATTCTTCCCACCACATTACTAACTCAATATATCAACTGCAAACCCTCCTGATTCTACTTTAGAAATGTCTTTTCCTGATCTCTCTTCTTTTTTTCCATTCTTATTATCATATCATTAGCCCAGTTTCTCATTGTCATTAAAAAACATATTTAATCTCCTTAGCCTGTCTCAAAGCTGTTCAAATCCTATTTCTAAACTGAACTTTTCAGTGTATTCTCCTGATGCTTCTCCCCCCTTCTTGCCACTGTGGGTCATATGTCATCTCCTGAATAATAACTTAAGGAATAAAATGTTGAAAAGCTTACTACTTTTATGGTTTTGATCATGTTCTTTCCTCAGTTTGCTGTGCTTGTGTTTTCATGGCCTGGTAAACTTCTACCCATTTATAAATTCCAATACAAGTGTCCTCTTCTTTGTAAAAAACTCTTTTTTGTGCTTAGGCAGAAATAACTCTTCCCTTCTCTGTGTCTCAGCTGTAGCCCTTTTTTTTTTTTTAAATTTTATTTTTTATTGTTATGTTAATCCCCATACATTACATCATTAGTTTTTGATGTAGTGTTCCATGATTCATTGTTTGTGCATAACACCCAGTGCTCCATGCAGAACGTGCCCTCCTCAATACCCATCACCAGGCTAACCCATCCTCCCACCCCCCTCCCCTCTATAACCCTCAGTTTGTTTTTTTCAGAGTCCATCGTCTCTCATGGTTCGTCTACCCCTCCGATTTCCACCCCCCTTCATTCTTCCCCTCCTGCTATCTTCTTCTTCTTTTTTTTTCTTAACATATATTGCATTATTTGTTTCAGAGGTACACATCTGAGATTCAACAGTCTTGCACAATTCACAGTGCTCACCATAGCACATACCCTCCTCAATGTCTATCACCCAGCCACCCCATCCCTCCCACCCCACCCCCCACTCCAGCAACCCTCAGTTTGTTTCCTGAGATTAAGAATTCCTCCTATCAGTGAGGTCATATGATACATGTCTTTCTCTGATTGACTTATTTCGCTCAGCATAACACCCTCCAGTTCCATCCACGTCATTGCAAATTGTAGCCCTTTTGTTTTTAAGTAACAGAAACTTAGTCACCTTAGATTAAATGGAGAGAGATTCACAGGGAAAGAAAATGTGCTTTACATACATATACCATTTGTATTAGCTGTCTATTGCTGTATAACAACCTAGCCTGAAACTTAGTGGCTGAAAACAATTCATATTTATTATATCACAGTTTATATGGGACAGAACCTGGTCATGGCATAGTTGGGTCTTCTCCTTTGTGGTCTCTCAAAAGATTGCAACCCAAACATCAGTCCAGGCTTTATATTTTTATCTGAAGCCTTGAATAGGAAAGGATTGACTTCTGAACTGAGCAACAATACTATTATCCGTGATGACATCTACAAATCAACAAAAGGCACAATCTTTTAAGGTCTTTCATCAAATAAAGTTTGGTGCTGTTGTCTTTGATATATACTTGTATTATTGAGGCTTAACACAAAGAGTTTGGTCTCATTCTGTGACATTGGCAAGTGTTCAAAATGAGAGGTAATGGAACTATAGTAGTAATATGGCCTCTCACACTGTTTCTTCAATTTGGAATATTGTTGCTTAAGTACCTTTATATTTGGAATATTTATATAGACTACAAATCTACCTCCTTCTTGAAGCCTGCAGTGATCATTCAACATCTATTTATAAAATGTTTGTTATATGTGAGCCAAGGGATGGCTATTAATTCTACTATGAATATGATGGTTTCTGCCCTCCAGGGACTCTGTCCACTGGGGAAGACATCTTGGTAAATAGATATAAAACCATTGGTAAATGCAGTGGATATTTATAAGAGAGAATCAGAAGTAATCTCTCTTTCCTTGAAGGTCTGCAGTGTTTGTATTATAGAAATACTTGCCTTAAATTACTTGTTTTAGTTATTTTTTATTTGCCTCATGTCTTATGTTAGTAGTAAATTCCTGAAAAGCATGCAACTGAATATTGTTTCCTTCAAATCTCAGCTTAAGGGTCTTTTTCTAGTAAATCTTCTTTCACTTCCCCCTTCATATGCTTCATGTTCCCAAAGCATATGGCTATATCTCCATCTGCTTCTCTAGACAATAAAATTCTTTTTTTTTTTTTAAATTGAAGTGTAATTGACATATAACATTGTTACTTTCAGGTATATAACATAATGATTTGATTTGTATATACTGCAAAATGATCACCACAGTAAGTCTAGTGAACATCTGTTACCCTACATAGTTTCAATTTTTTTCCCTTGTGATGAGAACTTTTAAGATTTCCCCATCCTGCAAGTTTCAAATGTGCAATACAGTATTATTAACTATAGTCACCATGTTGTATATTACATCATGATGACTTACTTATTTTATAACTGGAAGTTTGCAACTTTTGACCTCCTTTCTTTAGCCATTTTGCCCAGCCCTGCCCCTTCCTTGGCACCCACCAAACTGTTTTTTTTTTTTTTTTGTATTCATGAACTTAGTTTTTTTTTTAATTTATTTCACATAAAAATGAGATCATACAGTTTTTGTCTTTCTTTGACCTATTTCACTTAGTATAATCTCCTCAAGGTCCATCCATGTTGTGTAAATGGTAAGATTTCATTATTTTTTATGGCTGAATAATATTCCACATATATATTCCACATATATATATATGTGGAATATTATATATATAGCATATATATAATATTTTTATATATTTATATATATTTTTATATTTATATATATTGTATATATGTGTGTATGTGTGTGTGTATATATATATATATATATATATATATATATATATATATACCATATCGTCTTTATCCATTCATGCATTGGTGGACACTTAAATTGTTTCCATATTTTGGCTATTGTAAATAATGCTGTCTAGAACATCAGGGTGCATATATTGTTTTTGAGTTAATATTTTCATTTTCTTCAGATAAATACCCAGAAGTAGAATTGCTAGATTAAAGGTATCCTATTTTTAATTTTTTGAGGAACCAGCATAATGTTTTTCATAGTGGCTATACCAATATACGTTTCCACCAAAAGTGCATAAGGGTTCTGTCTTCTCATGTCCTTGACAACACTTGTTATTACTTGTCTTTTTGATAACAGCTATTTGACAGATGTACAGTGATATCTCATTGTGGTTTTGATTTGCATTTCCCTGATGATGAATGATGTTGAGGATCCTTTCATGTGTCTGTTGGCCATCTGGATGTCTTTGGAAAAATGTCTATTCAGGTCCTCTGTCCATTTTTAAATGAGATTGTTTTCTTCGCTATTGAGTTGTATGAGTTTATATGTTTTAGATATTAACCCCTTTTCAGATATATGACTTGCAAATATTCTCTCCCATACATTAGGTTGCCTTTTCATTTTGTTGGAGACTATAAATTTTTTATGGAAAATAATTATATTTCTTATCATTTTAATCCTAGATTTTCCAATACTGTACTAGATCCTGGCCACTGAAAATGTGATTCTTTTTTTTTTTTTTAAGATTTTATTTATTTGTGAGACAGAGAATGAGAGAGAGCATGAGAGGGAGGAGGGTCAGAGGGAGAAGCAGACTCTCTGCCGAGCAGGGAGCCCGATGCGGGACTCGATCCCGGGACTCCAGGATCATGACCTGAGCCGAAGGCAGTCGCTTAACCAACTGAGCCACCCAGGCGCCCGAAAATGTGATTCTTGAACTGGCCACACTGGCATCACCTCTAAGTTTGTTAGAAATGTAGGCTCTTAGGGCCCACATTAGAGCTATTGAATTAGAATATGCATGTATCAATATCACCAGATGAGTGTGTGCACATGAAATTTAATTAACATAGTGCTGGAGAATATAATCATAGCACAGGGTTTTTCACATGTGTTTGAAGACTCATCAATATCAGAATCCAAATCATTGAATTTGGGTTAACATGATGGTTTGGTGATGGCAATTTTTTGTAAAAATTCACGGCCATTGGCCTCACCTCAGAATCTACCAAAAATGTAATATTCATGTTTCTGTTTAACATGTTGTTCAAGTGATTTTTAGTCTTATAGAAGTTTAGGTGAAGTGTTCAACCTCTGGAGCCAGATTCCCTCAGTTTCCTCCTTTATAAAATGGGATAATGAGAGTACTCATCTCTTTGACTTACAGAGCGGTTAGAAGATTACTGTGAGTTACTTTACACATTGCTTGCTGCCTAGTAATCATATGGTAATGCTAGCTGCTATAGCTGTAACATATATTTGGTGTTCAACAAATGCATGTCTGCCTTACAAAGTTACTGGCAGTGGTAGCCACGCAGTAAATATTATTTTTACTTCATTTATTTTCGTCTTGTCTACTCCTTTGCCCAAATCATATTTTAATTGTGATTTTTTCCTTTCTTTGTTTCTTCCCTGAGACTTTCTTTTTCTTTGTACTGTTTGCAATATCCTTCATAGTGTTTAGTATAAATTCC
The DNA here is from genome assembly GCF_011800145.1 of Mirounga leonina. Taxonomy (NCBI): domain Eukaryota; kingdom Metazoa; phylum Chordata; class Mammalia; order Carnivora; family Phocidae; genus Mirounga; species Mirounga leonina. Next base: position 261,142 of record NW_023270314.1, on the reverse strand, counting down.
TTGATAAATTTGGTTACATGGAACATTTGCTGATTTCAGTAATAAGAGATAAGAAGGAGCTGCAGGGCAAAGAAAAACAATACCATGACCCTGAGAGAAGACGTGTGAGGAAGACTATGTAGATAATAAATGGCTTTGTAGCCAGTTTGGGGAGATAGACACAATTCAACAGGCCCTTAGAATCAGCCATATAAAATGAATTTTCACAGCTACCTAGTCATGGCAGCTAACAGTCTGGATTGTTCTTAAAATCTTCTGACTTCAGCGTGCCTGCAAATAAATTTCTCCGAAATTATTTTTAAAGCCCAAGTATTTCAATCCTCAAACTTTCATATTACTAAATGGTTAATTGTTTTGAAAATCAAGATTTCCAAATGCAAATAATTTTTAAGCACAGAAAAAGGAAAATTCGAGTATGTTTTGGTAGAGTTTGTAAAGCTGCTTTATTAAATTAGCAGGAGGTTCAACTTTAAAACAGTAGATTGATTTAAAATATGTCCGTTTGTATCACTTCTTTATTTGAAACATTTGAATAGGTTAGTCTTACATTTGTAAGAAAATAGGAACTCTGCTCTACACCAGCAAGGCCTCTTGGAGGGGCTCTTTCCTACATTTTCCTATCTTAGCACCAGCTACCTAGTTCACTACTCCAGTCAGGTCTTGCCATTATTTGAACACACTGTACGGAACTTACCTGTTAAATTGGATGGATGGATAAATGAATGATAAATGGTTGAATAAATAGTGTGAAAATGAAATAATGTTTTGGTTTATTTTTTCTTTAAGGCTATGCCTATGGAATAAAATTTGAATAAAATTAAAAACAAAAGTGTTTGCTAGTAAAAATAGTAGGCTTGATAGAGTTGGGTAGCTTTGTCTATGGAACTCTGTCATTTTTCCTGTAGATTCAGGTTTCTCTTCTAAATCTATATTTAAGTTCATTTCAATTGGATCTTTTCTTTATTGGGAAAAAAGGTACCTTTTTTTATTAACTAAATTTATGGAAGGTTTGAATTGACAACCGAAAGTTATTTTTGTGTCCTTTGGCTAACTTTTTAATTAATGGCCTCCCTACATTGGCAACTTTAAAAATGTTTAAACGTAGAGACTTAAGTTGTAAAAAAAAGGTCTTGGTTTAGCTTTGAATGAATCCAGAAATACCACTGAAGTATTTGCTTCTACCACAAGGAGCTACTTTTTAATAGCCAATTTTATTTGACTGTCTTTTCTTCTTAGCTTACAATTAATCCTCCTAGTAGAAGACCTGGTTTGGAAACAAGGTAAATAAAAATAATCTTTTTGCTTGTTGGACCAGCTGTTTATAAACAGATGATTATATAAACACAACGGGACCACCTTTGCTGAAGTTCAAGCTAAGTATGGTGAGTCTCTAGAACTTCCCTTGCACAGCAGGCAGCTGGTCATGGCAAGGGTGTGTTTATCCACAGACTACTATACCTACAGAAAATGTTCACATGTCACTGAAAACTTTTTTATGCTGCTGTCCTGTAGTTGGGCACCACAGATACAAATTAGTGAGACTCTGTGAACCAGATGTTCTTACTCTGTGGTAATATTTAAGTGGTCTGTGGTGAAGTTTGAGGGTCCTTGAAACCTCTGAAATTGTATACTAAATTTTAGAATAATTAGAATATGCATTTTCTTGGAAGGGAGTCTATAATTATTATCAGATTCCCCAATATCTCCAATATCTCTATAATTGCTTCTGCGTCAAATGTGGTTTACTTGACTATATTCCTCACTAGACTTTAATCATGACCAAATATGAGACTTACTATTGAAACCCTGGTACCAAACTCAGTACTTAGTACAGAAAAGGCACTCAGTGTTGATGAGTAAGTGAATAAATGAATGTATGGTTGAGAGAATAAATAAATGGACTGTATCATCTGTTGCTAGCATCTAGTGTCTTATGATGATATGGCCCTTCCATTCAACTTTTTTCTTGGCTTGGGGGAGGGATTATAACTAGATTGCTTGCTCTAAGTGTTTCATGTCTGAGTCCACTCAATAGAGTGTTTATGCTCCTAAAATTTCTGTAACAGAGCTAAGAATAACTTTTAGCATATTGTATATTAAAACCATTTAAATTCTTTTTTTTTTTTAAGATTGTATTTATTTGCGAGAGAGAGAATGAGAGACAGAGAGCATGAGAGGGAGGAGGGTCAGAGGGAGAAGCAGACTCCCTGCTGAGCAGGGAGCCCGATGTGGGACTCGATCCCGGGACTCTAGGATCATGACCTGAGCCGAAGGCAGTCGCTTAACCAACTGAGCCACCCAGGCGCCCAAAACCATTTAAATTCTTATTCTCATGAGAATTAACAAAGCTAATGAAGTATTCCAAAGATCTCCTCTCCAAAATTATTCTTTTATATTTTTACATTCTTTCTTTGTAAAAAAAAAAAACCATGTTCTTTTTCATTTTTACCATTCTGACCCATCATTAAATTGACAGTTGATTTGATGTAATAAACAATACATGATGAAAACAAGTGTAATATAATTATTACAAAATATTCCCAACACTCATTATTTGATTGATAACCCACAAATTTGTTGAGGACTTGATAATGGGACTAATTGGAAACCAAAGTGCATTCTTAGGTTTTTCTCTATATTGGAATTCAAAAAATATTTGTAAAACAACATTTGATACTGAACTGTCTTGCCAGTTCGGCAGAAACCTTGTGAGTCTGAAGAGAGAAATGTATGTGTATGCAGGGGAAAGGAAGGTTTAGAGCAAATACTTCTGATTAGACCCAGGCTCATATACAGACTTGGAAGCATTTCGATGACACATTAATTTCTTCCTGATGAAGTAACACCAATTTTTGGTTTGCCCCATTCTACTCAGCCAAGGAGATGAACCAGTTCTAACAGAGTTCTTTCTATTGTAGTGTACAGACACTAATGGGGAATTGGGTATACAAAATTTCTTAGCCTAACTATATACTAAGATTCATAAATAAATTCAAGTCTTAGGACTAAACCATCTGCCATGTATTTTCCAACTGATGTACTTAAAGCAGAAAAAAACAGAAATACAGATAAGCGTCGTTCACGTAGAAAGGAATGAACAGTGTGCTGAAGGATTAGGTATTTTCACTCTCCCTCTCTCTCTTTTTTTTAAGATTTTATTTATTCATTAGAGAGAGTGTGTGCACAAGCAGGGGGAGAGGCAAAGGGAGAGGGAGAAGCAGAATCCCCACTGAGTTGGGGCCGGACATGGGGCTTGATTCCAAGACATGGAGATCATGACCTGAGCTGATGCTTAACAATCTGAGCCACCCAGGCACCCAACTCTCTGTCTCTTTTTAAAAAAAAGATGGCATTTATTTGAGAGAGAGTGAGAGAGCTCGAGCAGGAGGGGCAGAAGGGGAGGGAGAAGTAGACTCCCCACTGAGCAAAGAACCTGTTGGGGGGCTTGATCCCAGGACCCTGAGATCATGACTTGAGCCGAAGTCAGATGCTTCACTGACAGCCACACAGGGGCCCCAGGTATTTTCTCTTAAGCTATTTTTGAATCAAACTAAATTATTACCTTTAGCCACAGAAGATACCTTTTTCTTCTTTCAAAACCATTGGTATAAGGCACTTTAGTATAGTAATACAGTTGTGCTTTCATTTATCTAAAATAACACAAAAAAGATATATCAACCAAGATTGTTAAAATATGTTAAAGCATCTGTTGTGAGTAGATTATGCCATTTTCCCCACTTTGTTTCTATTATCTGTTTTATTAGGAGGCAATACAACTGAAGATCTAAATTTTTGTTTTTAGACAAAATGAATGCTTTGAATATAGACACCACCTTTCTAAGATTTAGTGTACATTAGTGGATTTTTAAATAGTTTTGAGAGCAATTGTGGCAAGGCATGCTGGTTCTTTGTCATAATTTGTTGGTTTGAAATTGCAATATGAATATAAAAACTAAGCAAAAAGAATAAGATGAGGAGACACAAAAAATCTGCTCTGCTGGAGAATATAGAATGAGAAACTTGGCCCAGCACCCATGACAAAAGAATCCAAGTCAAAAGAAAATTATACTGACCTGAAATACACTATCAGGTTTGTGAGTATGAATTAGCATGATTTTTAAATTTTCATATGAGCAGAGACTTTTAGCTCAGGGAGGAATGTTAGGCCTTAACTAATTCTTTAGTTTATGAAAGAGCAAATTCAGATGAGGAAATGTATGGACAATATTATTTGTCCATCCAAGGTCATATCCCTATTTAGGGTCTGAGCTAGAACTGGAATCCTAAATTCTTTACTCCACATCTTTACTACAATGCACTACTTTTTGTGAAAATTTGTTTCTGTTGAAATCTATGTATTAATGCCTATGGTAAAATACATGAAGGAAATCCTCAGAAAGTCTTGTCTAACATTGTTGACTGTATTAGTTATCTAATGTGTATGACATATTATCCCCAAACTTGGTTAAAACAAAAATTATTTATTATCTCACGGTTTGTGTGGATTAGAAATCCAGGTGCAACCCAGCTGGATCCTCCCACTCAGAGGATACGACAAGGCTGCAGTCTAGGTGTGGGTCAAGGCTGTAGTCATCTTGAGGCTCAACTGGGGGAGGATCTGCTTCTAAGCGCACTCCCATGGTTTCTGCAGGACTCAGTCCCTCACACTGAGCAACTGTTGCAGTCCAACAAAATACCACGGACTGGGTGGCTTCGACAACAAAAATGTATCTTCTCACCACTCTGGAGGCCAGAAGTCCAAGATCAAGGTGCTGGTAGGGTTTCTCCCGAGGCCTTTATCTTTGGCTTGCCAATGGCTACATTCTCTCACTGTGTCCTTATGTGGCCTCTTCTCTGTGTTCGTGCATCCTTGATGTCTCTTCATCTTCTCCTGAGGACACCTGTCAGATTAGATTAGGGCTGCACCTTTATGACTTCATTTAGCCCTCACTGTCTCTCTCTAATGCCCTTATCTCCAAATACAGTCATACGGGGGGTTAGGATTTCAACATGTGAATTTGGGGGAGACATAATTCAGTCCCTAAATGGTAGATACCTTTCACTAGGTAACTGCACAAGGAAGAATCCTAAGGTTATTCTGTGCAGTAGCCTAAAAAAGTACAAAGTCAAGGCCCAAAGTATGTCAGTGGAATAAATATTTATTGAGCACTTGTTAGGGACTAAGAACTAGGTACTTTAACATTCAAAGGCAGCAAAGTCACTCTTATACCCCTTGCTTCCTCAATCTAACAGATGAAACAGAAGAGTAAATACATAATTACAAGGTGTGATGATTAATTTCATATGTCAATTTGGCTGAGGCAGGGTGTCCAAATATTTGGTCAAAAATGATTCTGGATGTTTCTGTTAAGGTGTTTTACGTGGATAAGATTAACATTAAAATCAGTGGACTTCGAGTAAAGCATATTGCTCTCCATAATGCAGGTGGGCCTCACCTGTTTCACTGATGGTCATGAGGGAAGAGAAGATTGACCTCTCATGAATGAGAAGGAATTCTGCCACTGACAGCCTTAGGACATGACCTATAGCACTGGCTCTCACCTGGGTCTCCAGCCTGCTGGCTCACCATGCACATTTTGGACTTGCAGCCTTTACCAATCAAGTAAGACAATTCCTTAAAATAGATCTGTGTCTATACGTGTACACTCATCCTCATGGCTCTCTTTCTCTGGAAATCTCTAATATACCTGGTAAACTTTAATAACAGAGGGTACTCTGTTCCTTCAGTCAGTTGACCTCCCCTCCGTTGGCTTCACCTGTTCAGAGTATTTCTCCTTTGGGTCGTAAGGGCAGATGCAAGGAGCTAGAATGTCAGTTTAATTGAACCCTGTTCAAACCACTAACCAGAATCGGCTTAGGTGGTGGGTTTTCCTACCATATAGTTTGAGGTTCAAGTCAGCAATTTACAACTTTATAAAAATTGGATAGGTGATCGAGCTCTTCCTTTTTTCTGATCTAATTGGGCTGCCTGTACTGCAGGGAATCTTCTGTATGAGAGTCTGGTGGGAATTGTGCACGGACATTGTATGGCACCACTAGGAGGGGGCACGTATGTGATCCAGTGTAGGCTGGGCCAGGAATATGCACCAGGTCCTGTGTAATTTTATTTTTAAGAGTAGCATGAAGCTCTGTATCTCCAGAGCATATTTTTGCTAGCTCACTAGTTTACAGTCTTTCCTAGTTAGCCTTCTAACCTTCCCTGAAGGGCATCAGTGATAAGCATTACTAACTCCTTATTGGCAGCCAGGGACTCTAAAATGCCAGGAAGAAGGTGGCCTTCCATATATCATGTTGCAGGCCTTGGAGAGGGTGCCGTTGTACAGCTATCTTCTCCTGTCTTTGTCCTTTGAAGCCATTGCTGGGGTCAGAAAGTTCTGTCTTTTGTTCTGTGGGAAATCTCCTTGTTGTAATTTGTGGTATATAAATAGAGAAAATAAAAACTTTCTAAGGAATATATAAATGGATGTTGTATTTTTCATTCCTGAAATGACAAAGTCAACCAGTGGAGGACTATGTTGACCTGAAATAAAATAAAAAAAGAGCTTTGGAGTTCACAGTATTGTGATATTGACTTTTCCCCTCCATTTGCATACAGTGCCATAGACTCCAAGGGAGCTGAAGGGAATGATGAGATCTACCTAGTGAGTGTCTAAAGGAAATGAGGTATGAGACCCATATTTTTACTCCTTTTTTTTTTTTAAGATTTTATTTTTATGTAATCTCTATGCCCAGTGTGGGGCTCAAACTTAAAACTCCAAGATCAAGAGTCACATGCTCTACTGACTGAGCCAGCCAGGTCCGCCTATTTTTACTCCTTTAAATGATATATATAATTATTACCCATCGAAGTGTTTTCTTTCACCTCACCAAAAGCATGACAAATGTATTGCCTTTTAGTATTTCAGCTTTTCACCACCTTCTCTAGCAGAGCTGCCTTCAAGGACACCGGACAAAAAGTTTTGTTTTGTTTTGTTTTGTTTCTCTTGTATTCCAGAATCCTAGATTTAGAGACCATTCTGCCAAATCCTCATTTTGCTGATGAGAAAAAGAGATTCAGGGAGGTTAAGTGACTTGCTATTTATCATACAGCTGTTTTTATTTCATTTTTATGTTATATTTGTGTGCTTTTGTGGCTAAGATAAGGCTGTTTCCAGCACAGTGACAAAATTCCAGGTACAAAAACAGCATGGTGTTTGCTACCCTTTGTACTACTTTCACTCAAACTTTGTCTGCTACAAATCTGGTAAATTACATAAAAAGTAATTGGTAGAGCCTAGTGTTGGAGTTGAGTGCTGTTTTTTTTTTTTTTTTTTAATATTTTAAATTTATTTATTCATGAGAGACAGAGAGGCAGAGGGAGAAGCAGACTCCCAAGGAGCAGGGAACCCGATGCGGGACTCGATCCCAGGACCCTGAGATCATGACTCGAGCCGAAGGCAGACGCTCAACCATCTGAGCCACCCAGGCGCCCGGAGTCGAATACTGTTCTAACCGAACTGACGGTGCAATTGAATCAAAGCCAATGGTTGAAAGGGGCATTAGGGAATATAAACACTGGAGTGTACTTTTCTTTAATGGACTTCTTTCATTATTGAGGAAGTAAGAATGGCTCCCGATCCTCTTTCCTGTCTTCTTACAGTATTGTACATGAGATCAGAACAAGGATTTTGTTGTCAAACCTAAGTTTTAGAACTCTCTTTTGCTTTCTTTCTAAGTAACTTTGAGGAAGTGTATTCACTTTTGATGGAATGGTTACTATCTTACAGGGTATTGCAGGGACTAAATGGTGGTATGATGCCTATAACATTCTTCTAAGCATAGCTTCTGTGGTCCTGTGGAGATTACTGCTAATATTCATTATTATTGGTCTTTCTCCTTTGAACTTTCTTCATATAATTTTTCATCCTCTCTCTGTCTTTTTGGTAAAACCTAAAATGTATACTAGAACAAGAAACTGTTATGGTCAATTCAAAAGACAGGGAATGAGGTGTGTGCCAAGATATATGGAAGGCTCAAAATCTATGTTCATGAAAAAGAAACAAAAACAAAAAAACGATCCCGCTTACTTTTCTCCAGATGAATAAAAGCAATAGCACCAAAATTAATAGCAGCTTCCAATTATTAAGTACTTATTCTCTGCAATATTTACTATTAAGTGTTTTATATGTGTTAGTTCATTTAGTCCTCATTATAAATACTATAAAATTGTTATTACTCCAGCTTTTTGGACAAGGGCATTGAGGCTCAGAGAATTAGGTAATATCCTTAACATGAATTAACTAATTTCAGAATTTAGATTCAAACCCAGATATGCCTGATATTAGGCACAAATATCCTTAATAATGATCCTTAAGCATCATCATGTAGAATTCTAGAATAGAAAGATGAGATTGGAAGTTTATAAAGTTTACATCAAGACATGCTAAGCTATATGAAAATCACAACTTTACCATTGCTCTACTGTTGAGCTCAGGAAAAATTGCAATAATTTGTTAGCAAAAAATAAGGATATTTCAAAAAGTGATGTGGGAACAGTTATTTATATGAGAAAACGATTTCTCACTCTAAAACAAAGATAAAGTTAGATAGTTTAAAAGTCTCAGGGAAAAAATGTATCTATGACTTTCTTTTAGAAAAAAAAGAAAATCTTTATGATACTAGAAGAGAGAAGAATTTCTTAATAAGAAAAAATCATAAAGGAAAGGACTAATGAATTTGATTAAAATAATTGTTCTATGAAAAGATACTGTAAGTAAAATAAAAATAAAAGGTAGAGAAGGTTTTTATAATACATATATAGGCAACAAAGTTTTGCATGCAGAACATATTAAAACACTGTTACAAACAAGAAAATACAACAACCTGAAATAACCTGAAAGATAGGCAACAATTATTATATCAGTTAGAATTACTTTTGGCTACAAGTGCCAGAACGTCTCAAAATAGTAGATAAAAGTTCTATTTTTTTTCCCCTCACATAAAGGAGTGACACAGTAATCAATCAAGGTCATCAGTAAGTAGGTCAAAGGTTGGTTGGTAATTTTACTATCATTAGGAGTCCATGGTCCTTTTACTGGGTTGCTCTGTCATCTTCCACATGTGACTTCCTAGTGTTCAAGACGGTGAATTCTGCTCTGGGGAACATATTCCATATTTAAACCCATAAGAAGGGAAAGGGGAGGAGGTGGGCAGTTTCCCTTACTTTGTGGGCATTTGCCATAAGTCACAGACCACATTTCTGCTTAAATCTCATTGGCCAGAAACTTGACACATGACTACACCAAACTTCTCTTAAGACTTGGAAATAAAATCTTTGTTTTGGGTAGCCAGAGCTCTATTGCTAGAGAAGTAAACTATGGGCTGTCCCCTAAGAAGCTCTGCTAAAGACATAAACAAAAACTTCACCAAAGAGGAAATGCAGAAGGAGCATACATATTTTAAAAGATTCTCAACTTCTTGAAAAATCAGGAATTGGAAATGAAACTAAGCTGACATATCATTTCACACATATTAGGTCGGAAAACACTTAGAAGCCTGAAGTAGTTATGTAGATATAGAGCAATATAATTTCTTATTATTCTACTTACGGAAGTGGCTAAATTGGTAAAAACCAATTGGCAAGCAATTTGGCAATATTTATCATAGTTAAAGATGTATATACTTTTCGAACAAGCATGTCCATTTTTAGGTATATAACCTAAGGATAACCTGGTGTGTGCTCAAGAAAACATGCTTAAGAATGCCATTGCAGGGCGCCTGGGTGGCTCAGATGGTTGAGCGTCTGCCTTCGGCTCAGGTCATGATCCTGGAGTCCCAGGATCGAGTCCCACATCGGGCTCCCTGCTCAGCAGGGAGTCTGCTTCTCCCTCTGACCCTCCCGACCCTCCCCCCTCTCATGCTCTCTCTCTCTCAGTCTCTCTCTCAAATAAATAAATAAAATCTTTCAAAATAAATAAATAAAAATAAAAAAGAATTCCATTGCTGAGCGCCTGGGTGGCTCAGATGGTTGACCGTCTGCCTTCGGCTCAGGTCATGATCTCAGGGTCCTGGGATCGAGTCCCGTGTTGGGCTCCCTGCTCCTTGGGAGCCTGCTTCTCCCTCTGCCTTTCTCTCTCGCTCTGTCTCTCATGAATTAAAAAAAAACAAAACAAAACAAAAACTTAAAAAAAAGAAAAGAATGCCATTGCAACATGCAACATGTATGTGGGGAGAAGGAAGGGGAGAGAGAGAGACTGACTAGTATAGTCTTCTTATGTAGAGGCTAAGTATAAGTAAGTAGAGTTAAGTAACTGCCTTTGGCTCAGGTCACGATCCCAGGGTCCTGGGGTCGAGTTCCACATCAAGCTCCCTGCTCAGTGGGGAGCCTATTTCTCCCTCTCCCTCTGCCACTCCCCCTGCTTGTGTGCACTCTCTCTCTCTCTGACAAATAAATGAAATCTTTTAAAAAATAAAGTAAGTAGAAATAAGTAGAAATAATTTAATTTCATTATCAGGAGAACGAACACATCTATTGTGGCATATCTATAAAATAAAATACAATATAATTGAAAATAAATTAACTAGACTTAAATATATCAATAAATATAATCTCCCGAACAATGCTGAGTGGAAAAGGGAGTTGTGAAAGGACACATATGTTGTGATACAACTTATATGAGGCTATTGATTATAGATCCACACAGATGTAATAAAAGTATTTAAAAGTATATGAGAATGAAAAAAAAGTACACAAGGATGACAAATACCAATGTAAGCTAGTGGTTACCACTTTCCAAAGCAAGAGGGAAGGGATTGAGGAAGAGGACATAGTGTCTCCCATTTTATTTGTAATGTTTTGTTTTCTAAGCTGAGTAGTGAGTTTGTGAGAACTCATTATATTTTCCGTATACTTTTGTGTGACTGAACCATCTCATAATAATAAAAAAAATTAAAAAAGGGGTAGCTTCAGGCAATCATTAGGGAGGTAATAGATATAGGAAGAAGTGGAAAAGAATGATCCAACTATCTAACTCCCAGTTCATCTTCTCAAGTTAGAAGAAATCAGGGGATCAGTGAAGAGGTGAACTCGAGGAAAACAAATCTCTCTTTTCCTGTTTGAGTGCCACAGATTGCTGTTTATGTTTGTCCTTAAATACTCAGTAAAGTGGCAATCACTGCAACAGTGAACACCATTTAAGAAGTTCCTAACATACTGTGTTCCTCAAGGTAGTATCCAATAGCGAACAAATTGGTTGCTACATGTGATATTTACTCTACCTTCTTGGGGACGGAGGTTGTTTGTAAATGTGTAGGATTGGTGTTTCCTTATCATTACCGAGAGGGGAACAATACTGCCTTTTAGTGTGTAGGGATCAAAGAAGCTTAATGTAGTACAGTTCAGAAATGCACAAAATGCTGGAGATTTCCTCTGCTGGTGGTGGGGTGGAGTAAGATACTGGTAGAGCTACCCTTCAATAATACAAGAAAAATGTGTGTGTGTGCGTGTGTGTGTGTGTTTATGAATCATAATGAATTTATCACTTTAGAACTTTGTTTACTATCAGAATAACAGGTACATACAGGAATATAGAAAAAATCCTTCATAAACTCAAGGAAATTATTACATTCCCTTCTGCACTAGAGATGTGCATTACTAAATTTTATAGACTGGTTTCATATCGTTTGTTCACCCTGACTTCTTTTTCTAACCCTGTAAGCTTATAGTTTCTAGTGAGCTAGTTTTCACTCTTTCTTATTCACAGGAAAAGATAAAAACAATCAAGAAGGAATATCCAAATAAACCACAGATTTATTGAAAGTGTGCAGAACTGATTTTAAGTTTGTTAACCCCTCAGCAACCCCTTACATTTGCTGCCACTCTCACTTTTTATATAACAAATGATCTTGTGATATTAACATTTAGACCAAGTGTTTAAAAACCACTCTTTGAAAGAAGCAAGAGATATTTGATTTGAAAACTTGATTTCCTAAGTGTTGCCTGGAAGTGATCTGTATGGTCGAAAGTCTATTATTGATGCCAGAGAACTTTAAATCTGCAGATGGAGCAACTTACATTCACTGTGGCTGCTACCACAGTGGCTGATTCTTAAATTATTTATGCAAAGAAGCGGACTGTTCTGTTCATGCCAGTTGCATGCCTAACAAGGTTAAATTTTTCACTGAAAATTTGGCTTCTTTTTCAAGCTTGTATTTTTTATCTTGTCACTCACTGTTCACACTGAGGAAGATGAATCATGATCACATAGTACAATGCTTTGCCAGACTCTTGAGAGAGTAATAACTGGAAGCTGCGATAACAGATTCCATAAGTAAAACCTAACAGGTTTATACTTTAGTTGGTAGGCTATTAAAGTTTCTTGAAGTTATAGTGCTGAATAAACAAGTTTGGGGCATTGTTATTTTTGTTCAGTAGAATATATTCTCAGTCAAAAATTTGGAGGTTATAAGACTGTCATCCCAAATCTGTTTGCTATAAAACTAATGAACTTCATGTGCCAAGGAAAACTCAGACATATCAGAGTTGAGATTTGGTTTACTAAGGGAATGGAAAGAAATATAGTTGAATTCATTTATGAGAAACATCAAATTTAAAAAAATCAGAATTATTTTGGACATTCATCACTGTGCCCAAAGCAAACCAACACACGGAACATTCATGTTTGCTAGGTATTGTGTTCAGTGTTTTTTACATAAATTGTCGCATTTGTTGTTAGCAACTCTCCATGTAGGAGGCATGATTGTCCAGACTCAGACTTTTGAAATGGCTCAGTCATAGCTAATAATTGAATGACCACAAAACAGAACTGGATCTCTAAGTTTTATTTTGGTACAATGGGCTTCCGGCACATAGCTTGAGAATTGTTCCTTTCTGAGGTTTTCGGAAAGGAAGTTTGATATCCTCTTTTGCATTTCTTCTTATTAACAAGATATTAATTGGAACAGGTTTTTTTCTTTGCTTACTCAAACTGGAAGTGTGGCTAGCTCTTTGCTATAAACTGTATGATCTTTCAACAAGATAACTCTGTCTAAGTTCACATCAGGAAGCAAAATTCTCTGGAGAGAAAATAAATCAGAATTATGGGTATGACTGAGCAGGACTATCTTCATTTGTTTTTTCTTTTGTTCTCTTCCTATGCCAGTACCAACCTATTTATACAAAGTGTTATATTCTAAAGCTACTTACTTTCAGCCTTCCCTCTATTTTCATTTTTATTCCCCCTGAATATCCTAGCCATTTTTGTCCAATTTATTCTCCTATGTTAAATTGAGTATTTTTCTAGTACTAAAAACAAGCAAGTAAACAAACATACCACAGGTTTGATATTTTGTAACAAAAGGAAAAAGATATGCCTGGTTAAAATGAGAAAACATTTAGAATTTTGGGGCAGTTTGGAATCTTGTCCACAAAATATAGGCATAGCACATGAGTGTCACATGAGGTCATGTTTTTCTTAGAGAAAGCCTTTTGATTTGTAACGATCAGCTTCATAGAATGTACAGCATATTTTGGCCAGGGGAAAACTTATGTTTACTTATCTAAAACTCAACACAACATTGTAATACAACAACGTAGGGGCATTACGTAGGATGTACCTGTACATCAACTTTTCTTCTCTTAGGGACTCCCCTCTGTGAGTCCCCATCCTGTGGGAGGATACCCAGCCCTACTGAACATGGGAGTGGTCATGTGACTTTCTCCCGCCAAAGAAATATGTACGTTCCAAGCAGAAGCTTTAAGGGCCTATGTGTGGTTTTCCATATTGTTGTTGTTGTTTTCTCTCTGCCAAAGATCATCAATATTCCAGACAGAAAACTGTATCCTAGAAAAAGACAACATGTAGCTGAGCCTTAACAGTCCTTAGCAAATATAAAGCTTAAGTGAAAATTAATCATTGTTGTCATAACTCACAACGATTTGGGGTCACTTGTTACCTAACTTATTCTAGCTGATTCTAATAGTTAAATGTTTTGATGTTACTGTTTTGATTAAAATTACTTTTCATGTCATTGCTGAGAATATTTTCGAGATAATTCTAGCTTAGGTGACCCAGTTTCTGAGTGTATTTGAGTTTTTGCTCAGACTATTAAACAGGTTTTAAACCCAAAACCAATATTGTCGAGATGATGAAATCTTCTGAAGGGACATGTTTATATTGTTTCTCATTTCTAGTGTCTTATACTCTTACTTTGCCAAAGAAACTTCAGATTGATCTACTTCATTTCCACATCTGTTTCTGGTATGAGATAAAAATTCATTGTTGATAAAGTTTTCTATAAGAGTATAAGTACATTTACACATCTTGTTTTATTCACTATCTCAATAACAAAACTTGTCTCCCTTTATTCCCAGAAGCAAAATTTTTTGGTGAAGAATAAACTAGAACCAGTACATTTATACATGAAATTATATAATTTCTAGTCAATTAATAAATATTTGATCACCAGCTTTCTCCCCATTGTTTACAGGAATCATCATTAACTGTTTGAGTGTATAAAATTTCATTGCTATTAACTTTCGAGTGGCAACCAAGAGTTCCGATATGGGAAAGATTTTGATAGCAAGTTATTCCCTATTTCGAATGTCTGCCCTTATAATTTTGACTTGATTCTCAAAATTGAAACTATCTTATTTTCTCTGACTCCGAAGTTTAATTGGTAGTTCATATGTACTGCCTTTGATATTCCTAAGTGCCCTGAAGAACTGTCTACCTTTTCGGGGTGACTAACATGGACATCCCAAGAGAATTTTGTGTATGCTAAAGAGATTACATTTCAGACCTCAAAACTCCAATTTGGGTAAAAAAAATCTGTGTAGGTTTTTCTGCTGTGAAGTAAAAGAACAATCAAGATGTTCTCAATTTTTAATGATGTGGATATAGAGATAGATGATAGATAGATAGATATCCATTTCTAATGGATTTATATTGCCTTGTTAAAAATTTTCAGTTAGGACCATCAGTTTAGAACTACTTAGGATATTTGTCTTGATTTATACTCTAGGTTAGAGAAGATGGTGATGAAAACTTGTAATTGATAAATGGAGTGGCAGAGACAGACTTTCAATCTGAGGATCATATTTTTTATTAATGACACCCTACTTTTTACTAATGTAGACTGTATGTTGTCTCTTCTTATTTTTACATATTAGAGGTAAATAACACTTGTATTCTATAAGCAATTGCTTTTTCATTTTGAACAATCATAAAATGTTAGAGCTAGAAGAGTTAGTGTTTATCTGGCCGAATCCCCTCTGTAACTGAGATACTGAATGACTTGCCAAGTGTCGCGTAGCCAATTAGGGGTAGAAGTAGGAGGCCTGGCTCTCAGTTCAGTGCTCATTCTCCTCTGTTATTAACCTGTGTCCCTGTACAGGTTGAGAAATTTAAAAATAATTATTGTTTGCATTTGGGTAGCTGCAGGAGGAGTGTTTTTGGAGGAAAGTAGAATATATAGGGAAATAGGAAATTTGTTATTGCACTTGACTTTCAATGAGAAAAGCAGCTTGGCAGTGGGTTGTAAGAAATAGTATTATACGTATGCAAGTATGACTTGTAAAGGATAGAAGGGACAGGGTCAGGAGGGACAGGGTAATCTCTTGGCCACAAAACTTCAGCGACTCTTTGAGAGAAAGCATAAACTGGCATGCATATACCTGTGTCTAGGGTTGCCTTTCTGAAAATATTAGGATGTACACAGATTAAAAAGAAGCAATTCGGGCTAGATATGTTGATCTGACCAGAAATAGAAAAAGACTAGAATTTTTTAAAAGTAACTCTAGACACCAAGGTAAATCATATTTTAAAAATCCAAAATCCAAAATCATAGGAATCCTTGCATTTAGAATGAATCTAGAGATACAGTTTCGTACCCAAACACTTGACTAAATGGTCCCATCTAGAGTTATAAGTTGGTTTGTTTCCCAACCTTTAACACTGGAATAAAAATATACACTTTATGTACTTTCCAGGGCCCTCGGGAGGTCAGGATGAGCTAATATCTGAGATGGTTAGGAAAAAGGTAAAAATAAAGGTAAATTTTAAGTCCCCGTTTTATAAATAACTGAGTATGGAGTAGTTTATTGCTTCTACAAGAACTCACAGTAGCAAAAAACAAAAAAACAAAACAAAACAAAACAAAAAACTCACAGTAGCTCTACCAGGAAGAGAAAGTGCCACTGGCAGGTTATTTATAGTTATCTCAGTAAAGGACATTTTTGTATACTGCATAGCCCTTGACAAGAAGGCAAAAGTTACCTCTGACAAATGCTATGAGGTTTTTTAATTAATATTTTACATTAATTTATAAATATTGTTAGATAATATCTTAATATGGTGAGACAAAAACCTAAAGTCCCATTAGGTAAATTAATAAGGAAACATTTCTTATTAATCTGTAGCCTCATTATTATCCCCTGCCGACAGAAGAGAAGATGGTCTAAAATAACAATTGGTACCCATTTAAGGGAGGGGTTTTGGGGTCACATTTGTAGCTAGTTTTTATAAATTTATGGTGATTGTATTGCTGTTGGATGTGATCTTCCTGGGCTTAATTGCTGCTTTATTAATTTGTCGTTAGTTGTTTTTCTTTGATTATTAATAACCTCACTTACTTGGGAATGTATTTATAACCCGTGTATCTATACCATCTATAATATTAAATTTGGGAAATGTTCGGATAAAAACCTATAAACTTTTATGCTGCTCTTTTGAGATATGTTCGTGAGATAAAAACAATGACAGCAAGCCTCCTGATGATATGAAAAAATGTAAATTCTTTCTGGTTGTTTTGTGGCTATAAAACAATCACTAACACATTATTTTTTCTATTTCTATGAGATACTGATTCATGTGATTAGAAACCTCTATATATTCTAGTCATAGTATTTGAACAAGCATTTAAAAAATTAAAATTGATATCTTGTGTGTAGGACAGTCACAAATATGAGGCATTTTTGACTGTGAGAAAAGTTATTTATTAAACTGCGCTAGTTTTCGTAAAGTAGATGAATATTTAATATAGCTGATGGGCATGTTTGTTATATTGTATATACCATTTTATTAGGACATTTCAAGTAATTTTTTTGTAATTAGAGCCACCAATAAAATATGCATTATGTATATCCTCTTTCATCACACATATACACACACGTACATATAATATTATAAGAAAAAATATCTTTAACTTTTAATCTGTTTGATGCCATTTATTCATCCATCTATTTGTTCACTGATTTATTTACTCATTAAATATATATTGATTAAACATAGATGTTTGCTCTACAATTTCTAAATTTCATTTGTTTTTATTTTTCTGAAGTTTTGAATTAAAAAAAATTAGTTTTTTCCCCGTCTATTCACATTTATATCATATCTATTCATGTCTGTATCACTTTCCAAATAATTTATACATGTGAATTCTAATACATGTGAATTATCATTATGATAACATATTGAATTTTGGTATATTTATTCTTTGCTGGGTCCTGGCAAATCAGAGATTTTTATGGGTGGTGGGTTGGGGGAAATCTAACTCAGTAAAAATGAAAAATGTGGATGTTTTACTGGAGAGGATAAAAAAAACCCCTCAAGATATATAGTATTCGCCCACTGTGTTATAGGGCAGGTTCCTAATGAAGCCTACTACTGATTAGTCATTTTACAACTTAATCTAGGATTAACATCTCTCATGAAAAATATACATTTTATTTATTTATTTATTTTTATTTTTTTAAAGATTTTATTTATTTATTTGACAGAGAGAGAGAGTTAGTGAGAGCAGGAACACAAACAAGGGGAGTGGGAGAGGGAGAAGTGGGCTTCCCGCCGAGCAGAGAGCCCGATGTGGGGCTCGATCCCAGGACCCTGGGATCATGACCTGAGCCGAGGCAGACACTTAACAGCTGAGCCACCCAGGTGCCCTGAAAAATATACATTTTAAAATTACTTGCATATATGTAGTCATCCCCAAAGACAATATATATGTATTTCATTTTCTACATAACTACTTTTTACAGATTTTGGTTTGAAATTTGATGCTTTGTAACGTCCTAAGAGCTTTTACTAACAAATTAGTCGGCTTTCAGGGTCATTTACTGTAGGCTATTTACCCCTGCCCTTTTTCTGTAGGCCTGTTATATATCACTCATTTTGTAATTAATGTTTATTGAATGGATTCTTCTTTCAATAGGCAGTAATTCCAGACACACTTCTACTCTGAAAATAGAAGGCAGGTTTATTGAGATGACTGTGGAAATACCCATGAAAAATTCAGCTTTTAAGCATTATTGAGGTGTCTTAAATTTTCTAGAAGACAGGACAAGAAAGGACTGAGAGAATCATGGAATTTAAAAGGTATGATTAATTGAAATTCTAATAAGAGTCAGCAGGGCTGAGTGTCATTCATCACACTGATTTGATATGAGGGATGTGAGACTTCAAGGTTAGGCAAGGTGAGCTGGGAATTTCATGGGAGGGACGGCTTTTCTTTATTCTCTTCTGAATGGAGATGATCAACCTAATAGAAGAAAAGAAAGAAAGTATTTAAAGAGGTTACCCTTTATGATACCAAATCCTGTCTTTGGTTCATCTTCTAAATTTATTCTTATTACTTTATTTAAATGCTTTTGAACTTTTCCTCAAGAAAAACTGGATTAGAAAAAGAAAATTACTTAAATATTCTAAAGTCATGGTACTTTGATAGAGGACACATGCAAATATTTTTTAATTATACTGCCATACATTTATCAAATTGAAAGGAAAATTGATGGGGTTGTTAGTATCTTCATAGGTCAAGGCAGAACACAACTTTCTCTGTGCTTGTATTGGAAGCTCCCAAGAAACAGACGTAAGAATTGTGTCTGGAAATCATATTTGGAAAAATATGGCTTTGCCTGTAGCAAAGAATATCTGTGATTACTTCGTGTGTGAATTAAACCTACCTACAAAGGCAAAGGCATTGCTTAAAAAGCCACTGACCTCCCATCTGGGCACCTGACTGTGTAAAATTTAGGGCAAGGAGGGGTGCAGATTATGTGCTTTCTGAAGATAGCTGCCTCTCACAAAGAGAAGGGAAAGACAAAGGAGCACACTGGACTCCTTTTTCCAAACTCACCAAGCAGATGAGTGATTTTTCCCCGTGCAGAAAAGTGAGGAAAGGTAAGGATAAAGGCCATGAATTTTACTCCAGCAAAGTCTTTCCACATGGAAATATGGAGGATGAAGAATATGTGTATGCCTTTAATATTTTAAAGTCTTGGAAATCTGCAATCAATTCAAACTCATTTAGCAATTAAGCAGCATGTTATATTGTGTTAGGTAATTAGAGTCACAAGGAAGATAATTAATTTCTGTCACAAGAGATCTAGAATTAACTTCCTTTGGTTAATATAAAAGGTATAGCAAAGTTTCAAGAAGTGGAATTTGTGAGCAGATTCCTTTTTGCTTTATTTTCTGGGGGAGAATAAAATAATTGCTTTAATAATTCTTTTTTTTCTTTCCTGCATTTTTTTTATTACATTATGTTAATCACCATACATTACATCATTAGTTTTTGATGTAGTGTTCCGTGATTCATTGTTTGTGTATAACACCCAGTGTTCCATGCAGAACGTGCCCTCTTTAATACCCATCATCAGGCTAAGCCATCCCCCAACCCCACTCCCCTCTAGAACCCTCGGTTTGTTTCTCAGAGTCCATAGTCTCTCATGGTTCGTCTCCCCCTCTGATTTCCACCCCCTTCATTCTTTCCCTCCTGCTATCTTTTTCTTCTACTT
Source organism: Mirounga leonina (assembly GCF_011800145.1). Taxonomy (NCBI): domain Eukaryota; kingdom Metazoa; phylum Chordata; class Mammalia; order Carnivora; family Phocidae; genus Mirounga; species Mirounga leonina. The sequence goes on along the minus strand of NW_023270314.1, from coordinate 241,350 downwards.
TTTTTTTTTTAACATATAATGTATTATTTGTTTCAGAGGTACAGGGTCTGTGATTTTTAATGTGGAGGGAAAATTTATCAGAAGAAAAAAGTCCAAACATTTCAGATGCTATAATTCCACCCAAATACTAGTCTCTTTAACTCTTACCCTTAGGCTTTTTTTTCCCAAAAATTTGAACTGGTTTTTCAAGTATATATTTGTTATGAAGACATGTATACATGTTCGGTGTATTCCTTGCTTTAAAAAAAATCATTAGATATCAGAAAAAATCTCTTGCCTTCAAGGAACTTACATTTTAGTAGGGAGGGCACAAATAAACATAAATGCATGTATCAAGTATGACAATTATGAACAAAGTTAAGTCATAACAAGTGTTATGAGGACCAGAAGATGGCAGTGGGTGCTATTTTAGGTAGTTGGATTGACAAGTCCTTCCCACGGTAGAGCTTTAGAACAAAGACCTGAGCAAAGCCATGTGAATATCTTTGTGGAAGAGCATTTTAACTAAGGAAAGAGGAAAGGCAAAGGCACTGAAATGGTGTCAAATATACTGGGTGTTCTCAAAAAGCAGCAAAAAGCTCATGTGGTTGACATGGAACAAGAAAAAGGAATAGCAGGAGGTAATTATGTTAGTGGCCAAGGGCTAGATCCTGTAGAGTATCATAAGGACTTTTTATTTCAACTGCAAGCAGTTATTAGAAGGTTTTGAGCTCTAATGACCTGATTTAAATTTAGATATATCATTCTGATCCCTGTATTGAGACTAGACTTTTGGAAAGTATGGGAGGAAGCAGGGAGAACATTCATTCAAAACATTTCCTTAGTGTCTATTATATGCCTACTGTAGGAATGGAAGTAAATTCACCTTAGTGAATTAGAAAAACAGTCCTGAAGCTCATGTAAAAATAAATATATGACCTATTAAGCATCAGAATGTAGAAAAATAACACAGGGTATAGGGATAGAAAGTGGTGGTGGAGGTGTATGGACATATACATATAGGATGTATAGAGAAGGGTCAAGGAGAATTTTCCAAATAAGGTAAGATTTAAACAAAGACCAGAAGGAAATGTAGATATTTTGGGAGAGATGCTTGAGAAGGAGGAAGCAGCAAATGCAAAGGCCCCGATGGAGCTGGATTGGAGTGAATGAAAGGGAAGTGGTTAAATGAGGTTGGGGAGAGAATGAAGGGAGAGGTGGTGAAGGGTTTTCTAGGCCACGGATTTTATGTTGAGTGACATGAGAGACCAATGGAGGCTTCTGAACAGAGGAATGTGATGCTCTGACTCACATTGTAAAAGTAATACTGGCTGCTGTATGTAGAATACACAGTGGAGGAGCAAGACTAGATTGTAAGGAGCAAGGATGTTCTGGAAGATGGAGATTTATGCCAATCCAGCCCACTTCAAGAAGGGACTTGCTGCCCAGCGATGAAGGGTGTGGTTAGCTGACAGCATCTGGTTGTAAGTGTCAGCACAGGTTTGCCTCAGTTGCTAGAGTGGCGCCAACCAATCACTGAGCAAGGTGGCGGTCCAAGGGTACAGCCATTTCTACCCAATGCAGGAATCCTCTAATGGAGCCCCTTGTTGGGCTGTCAGAGACCTTTCCAGGTTGGCATCACTGTCCATCAGGAACCTCTGCCGAACCCCACTTCCTTGCTTTTCCTTTCACAGGTGAATCCCAACCAATAGACTTTTTGCACTCCTAACTCCATCTCAGTGTCCGCTTCCTAAAGTACTCAAACTTCAACAGATGGAAAAAGGTAGATGAATTAAGAAGCGAGGATGATAATTCAGGCAAAAGATGATGGGGACTTTAGGTAGGTTAGTGACAGTGGAAATCTTGAGAAAAATATTGTGGATGTACGTTGCAGGTGGAATGAACCGTAATTGTTAGAGGGTTGAATGGGGATGTGATAGAAAGATTCAGTCAAGGTTGACTTCAGGTTTTTGCCTTGAGAAATTGGAAACATGGGGCTGCTTCTCTTTGCTAAAATAGAGAAAACAGTAAACAAAAAGGGGGGGCAGGGTACGGAGCTTAGAAAAAATTAAGAGTTCAATTGCAGTATGTTAATTTTGCCATTTTAAGTTGGGTTTACAAGTCTGGGATGATCATTGAGGAAGATATACATTTGGAAGTTATCAGCCTATTGCAGTATATTAGCTACAAGAGTGGATGGGCTCACCTAGGAAATGAGGTTAGACAGAGAAGCATTACAAAGTTTACAGGTCAAAAAAATAGGCAAAGCCAGTTAAGAAGTCTGAGAAGGTATAACCACTGAGTTAGTAAGAAGCAAGAATGCAAATACTGGGGGCTCACTGAAGAAAGTCTTTCAAAAAAGAAGGAAAGATCATTTGATTCAAATATTGCTAAAAGTTACAGTATAGTGAAGACAGAAATCACTACAGGATTTAGAAACATGGAGGAGTTGATGGCCTTGATAAGGATGGTATTGGTGAGGTGGTGAATACTGAAGCCTGAGTGATGGGAGTTCGAGAGCAAATGCTGTGTATGAGAGGACAGTGCAAGCACAGTACAGTGCTTTAGATAAATTGAACAATAGCTGGAGCCAGGATACTACTAGCGGGATTTATTACATGATTATTATTATTTTATTTTTTAATTTTTATTTTTTTTAAGTTTTTTATTTATTCATTTGAGACACAGAGATACAGAGAGAGACAGAGAGCATGGGCAGGGGGAGGGGCAAAGGGAGAGGGAGAGGCAGGCTCCCCGCTGAGCCAGGAGCCCCATATGGGGCTCATTCCCAGTACCCCGGGATCATGACCTGAGCCGAAGGCAGATGCTCAACCATCTGAGCCACCCAGGCGCCCCATGATTATTATTATTTTAATAAACACATTTATCATTTACAATATGCCAGACACTTTCCTATATGCTCTATTAACATCTAATTTAATACCCATAGCAACTCTAGGTTGGAGACACTATTGTTATTTCTGTTTTGGTGGAAATTTGAGGACAGAGATATTAAATATGTTGCCTAAGATCACACATCTGGTAAGGTGTGCAGGTGGTAATTCAACCCAGGTCATCAGAATCAACAGCATTCTCCAGAATCAGTCCTCCCAACCCTGTTGCTATCTACAGTGTTGGAGAGCTGTGTCTTGGAGTTTATATACTGATGGGAATGTTAGTATAAAGAAAATCTGATGATATAACAGGGGGAAGGATAATTATAGGAGCAAATTCCTTGAGTATGCAGGAAGGGATCTAAATTCAGTGCATAGATAGAGTTTGGCTTTAGATAGGAGCAGGGATTGTTCATACATTGTGATAGGACAGAAGGCTAAATATTTGCATGCAAATTAGGTAAGATTTTAGCTTTGGTGCTAAGAGATTGAGAAAGTTCTCTTCTGATGGCTTATTTTTTCTATGAAACATGAACCCAGGCCTTCATTTGAGAGTGAGAAAAGGAATAAAAATGATGGAGGATTGAAGAGAATAAAAGAAGGTACAAAATAGTTGGGGGGGGTGCTGCTTTTTTGTGTGTGTGGATCAAATTTAAACATTTAAAAAATAATAGCTAATGATTATATGTAATATAATTAAGCACTTATTATATGTAAGCCTTAAATATATTAATATATTAATTCATTTATTCCTCTCAGCAATAATATTAGTACTATTATACCAATTTTGCAGATAAGAAAGTGAAGACATAGAAAGCCATAGAACAGTTTATTGGTTAGGGCTCCATTAGCAAGGGACAAAGACCAAACTCACTCAGATGCTTATTGGCTCATAGTGTGAGCAAGTACAGGGAATGTCTAGCACAGCTGAGTTCAGGCTCTCCACTGAGGTCATATAACCATTAATTTCTTCTTTTTGGTTCCCTCTGTGTTGGATTTATTCTCAGCGTAGCTCTTCCCCAACACTCCCATCTCCCAAACATTTTTCATGGTGGTGGCTTCTAATAGCTTTCAATTCACACCCTTAGAACTTATTAACCTCAGTGGAAAGAGACATTCTCTTTCCCAGTAGTTGCCACACAAATCACAAATTTTAGGATGATCTGGGATAGATGCTGCCCTTGAACTGATTGCTGGAATCAGAGGGATGGAATTCACTGATTGGCCAAACCTACATCACGGAGAGGGAAGTATTGGTCCCATCTGAACTTTATCGGCTGAAAGCTGAGGAGGAATTGCTTCTTTTTATTAAAGATTATTTATTTATTTATTTATTTGAGAGAGAGAAAGAGATAGAGAGCATGAGAGGAGGGAGGTTCAGAGAGAGAAGCAGACTCCCTGCCAAGTAGGGAGCCCGATGCGGGACTCGATCCTGGGACTCCAGGATCATGACCTGAGCCGAAGGCAGTCGCTTAACCAACCGAGCCACCCAGGCACCCAGGAATTGCTTCTTAAAGTAGATTTAAGATGTTATTACTAGAAGGGGAACTGGATGCAAGGCAAGGGAAAAATGAAAATCTATTATTATTGATTACCTTCAATAATCTCATGAGGCCATTTAATAGTTTACCTTCAAATAATCTCATGAGGTTCTAAGGTCGTCAAAACCAGCTTAATGGAAATCACTGAATGTTTGTCAAAACTAAGAGTCAGCAATATTTATATTCTTTTTTTTTTTTAAGATTTATCTATTTATTTGAGAGAGAGAGAGAGCATGAGTGGGGAGGAGAGGGAAAAAGAAGCAGGCTCCCCACTGAGCAGGGAGCCCAATGCGGGGCTTGATCCCAGGACCCTGGGATCATGACCAGAGCCAAAGGCAGTTGATTAACCAACTGAGCCACCCAGGTGCCCCAGCAGTATTTATATTCTTGTAGGTAGATAATAGGTGCTAGTTGAACAAAATTATCAGAATTTTTACTTGTTCTTCCTAGTACTTTTTAGTCATCTCCTGAACACGTGCCAATTTACAAGATTTTGCTCAGTTTGCTTTAGCAAATTGTGTTCCACTTTTGTTTTATTAAACTGCAACTTGCACTTACATAATGAGGCCACTGGAGGAAGAATTTTCAGCGGTGTTTGGAATAAATAATAACTATAATTTGATGCATGGGGAGACTGTTCTCAAAGGTTAAATAATTCATTTCAAGATTCACATGGGCTGAGATGAAATAGAAACTCTGTTTTGACTTCTTATTTTGCTTCTTCTTCCCTATTCCTATTTTCTCTTCAGTGATAAATTTTCTCCAGGGAGAAGTTGAAATTTGATTTACTAATAATATGAATGACCAGGATGCCATTAGAAATCCAGGAATACAAAATACCTGCTTCTGTTTGACTCTTTGCAAAGGTTTTAACATTAATATATATCTGAGAAACATGTCTATAATTTGATATTGTTAGTATTTCATGCCATAGTTGTAAGGTTCTTTTGGAATTACTTTTTTGGAAAATTTCATATACACAAGTCCTGATTATTTTATAATGAACTCTGATTTACTTATCACTCCGCTTCAAAAATTGTCTGCTCATGGCTGTTTCTTTCTTCTATGTTATGATTGAGTTTGCACTTTATAAAAGTAACCTTTTTTTTTAGTGAGAGTAACACTGGTAAAAACAGTTTGAATTACAGTGAGGTTGGTGTCTGCAAAACATTTAAGTAGCTATTGTGTTAATTTAGGTGAGAACCTGAATTTAAGTAAGTGAGAGATTGGATTTTAAAATATATATATGCAAAAGATACAAGATCTATATAATCTAGCCATTGGTTGAATGAGCGATGCTCTAAAATAGTCTGACAAGGGAAATATTGGTGTCATTTTATTTTTTCGTCTTCACTTTAAACATCACCAATATGCTACTAAACTATTTTGAGTGCTTGTTAGAGCTATAACTCTCTTTTGTAGTTAGTACCTAAAACCGTGATAATAGATTCATGTAACTTTCTTTTTTTATTAAATATATATATATATATATTTTTTAAAGATTTTATTTATTTGAGACAGAGAGAATGAGAGAGACAGAGAGCACATGAGAGGGGGGGAGGGTCAGAGGGAGAAGCAGACTCCCTGCCGAGCAGGGAGCCCGATGCGGGACTCGATCCCGGGACTCCAGGATCATGACCTGAGCTGAAGGCAGTCGCTTAACCAACTGAGCCACCCAGGTGCCCCTTATTAAATATATTTTTAAATATTTATTTTAGAGAGAGAGCACATGTGGGGAGGGGCAGAGGAAGAGGGAGAGAGAGTCTTAAGCAGTCTCTGCGCTCAGGGCAGAGCCCCACACGGAGCTTGATCTCATGACCCTGAGATCATGACCTGATCCCAAACCAAGAATTGGAGGCTCAACTGACTGCACCACCCAAACACTCCTACTTATGTAACTTTCTGATTAAAATTTATACTCAGATTAAAATTTGTTACAAAGTTTTGTGGAATGAGAAAATAATTTTTGATTTCCTGGTTTTTGAGAGAGGAAGAGAACATGTAGGAAGGTACCTGAGGCAAAATAGAAGCCTAATAAATGTGATTGTGGAAATAAGTAAATATATTCTTCAAAATATAGTTTAGAAACAATTCTTTAATTTTGGTTTTAAAAATCTCACCTAGGGGCGCCTGGGTGGCTCGGTTGGTTAAGCGACTGCCTTCAGCTCAGGTCATGATCCTGGAGTCCCTGGATCGAGTCCCGCATCGGGCTCCCTGCTCGGCAGGGAGTCTGCTTCTCCCTCTGACTCTCCCCCCTCTCATGTGCTCTCTCTCTCATTCTCTCTGTCAAATAAATAAATAAAATCTTTAAAAAATAAATAAAAAATAAAAATCTCGCCTATTTCTAGAAATTGTCTGGGTATGTCTGTAGTAGGAATATGATAGACTATTTTGTCAATTATACTTCAATAAAGCAAGAAGAGAATACAATAGAATAAGATTGTGGAAGTACAAATTAAAGAGGGAAAAACTCAACTGTAAAAAGAGAAGGAAGCAAGTAGATAACCATCTGCCATTGGTTTAGTTATGTACCTGTGAAAGTCAGGGGGCTGGTCTGGTTCTGTGATCCTGTGAGTAAAAGAAACTGTTTTTATTAAATGTATTTATATATAAATGTATATAGTATGTACACACACATACACACACATCAGTATTTAGTGACTCGAGATTAACTTATAGCAGTACTTGGTTTAACATGAGATATTACAAACAGAAAAGATAAACATGACTTTGATTTCTAAAATTTTTATTGGAGTTTATATTGGCATTTCAAGTACAACAAACCATGAAAAGTGACTCCCTTCCTACTCTAACTTCACCACTTGTAACAACATCAGGGAGGAAGACAGAAATCCTGTGCTTTGATCATCAAAATATAGTGTCTACATAAATTGAGCACTTACAGGATGGCATTATGGGGGTTGATACTTACAAAAACACAGTGGAATAGATAAAGTGCAACTTTATCTTTTCACCTTGGACGTTTATAATTCCCACTGTAAGAAAAGCTTCCCCTACCCATCCTCCCTTGCCCCCACCCCAACACTTCCAGGAAACTTATAGTACTTCCAGTAACATGTTTGGTCACCAAACTGTTAGAAATTGGAGTGCAACGCTATTTATATACAAATCTGATTAGTATTCTTTGGAGAGTATCCACTTCATTGGTTCTACTCTGTCTGAGAGCAGACGGAGCCCTAGTGTGAGACCATTCTTATTTTTCAAAACCATAACCTCTTCTCGAAGCTGTTCTTTTTAATGAAGTGAGATATCAGGATGGAAAAAATCCTCTTACTTGTCTTATGTCTCATATACATGGATAACTGATTTCCTGATACGAAACACATACTTCTGAAATAATGTTTTTCTTTAAACTGTGTGCAATAATTTACTTTAGACTTTAAAAATATCATCAGTTATTGTCTCCTTTTAATTTAAATTGTATTAATATTTTATGATTCCTTTCACATTGGACACTCTGCTCTCTCTGGGTTCACTATTTTGTGTGCTTTTTGGCATCAAAAGAAAGGAATTAAAATAAAAACTTAATAAATAAAAAATTAAAAAGGCAACTTGGGTAAATCATGGAAAGAATCTTTTAAAATTAATGGCCCCATCCAATGAAAAATCCAATTCCAAGAAACTGGTAAAACTTTGAGATTTCCTGTATCCTTAAAAACTTTTCAAAGTCATGAGAACAGTAGCCACATAGCAATGTGATTCCTCACTTATATTTGCAAATGTTAACCAAAATAGCCATATGATGACAGCTTTTCAGTTTGGTTAAATATACTATTTTAATTAAGAAATTAGAGCTCTGAGAAAGACACAGCATTTATTGTTTCATTCCTTCATTATTTAATTCAAGAAGTATTATCAGTAATCTCTTATGCTCTGTGTAAGATGCTAGAACTTAAAGTATGAATAAGATGCATCCTTACTTTATGCCATACATATACCATTACTAAGTCTAAAATATGATTGTCATGATAACCAAGGATTTATTTTTGTGCTTAAAATAGAACTCCCTCCAAAATGGAGGCCAATTGACTTAATGAAGCACGGCATTAATAAAGTTTCTGCAATAGTTTGATAAAAGTGGGGAGTGCCATAAGCACACTGGACTCAAAAAGATCCTGTGACAGTACCATATTCAACTTTTCAGCAGCTGTCTTATCACATTCTATTTCTGTATGTACTTCTTTTTTTTTTGCAATAGTTCCATTACCTACAACAGTGACTGACACTCAATAAATATTTGTTAAACGGATGAATGAAGCAGTAAATTACCATCGTCAATCATACTCATCAGAAAAATTTTCATTAAGCAGCATTTGTATTTTGGATAAATGGCCTCTCTTGCCCCGAATTAAAGAATCAAGTTGACGGGCAACCACTTAAACTCATAAATACACCTTTCTATTTTAAAATTCAAAATTGGTGATGTAGTGTCAGGAATATAACATGATCTATGACATCAAGTGATGTTATTAACTGAATTTTAATGGTTATGCAGTTTTTTCCAAACTTAATTTGTGCATTTGTTTTGGTTTTGTAGATATATAAGGGTTAGCCTAAAGCACTTACAAGTTGCTGTGGTTGTTAGATCTTGTTGTCCATGAAGGAATGAGGAAGCTAACCCGTCTAGACTCACTCTTGGAGGTCACTGCAGGTTGTAAAGGGCAAAGAGTGACATTTGTTGAGTGTATGAAAGCACTGGCCGAGCCCTTAGAGGTGGGAATGAGAATGGGGAACACTCAATTAGCCATTTCGCTGTTTGTATGATCTACTTCTGCTTTCTGAAAAACACTGGAAAATTCTTTTTTTACTTTTCAGTTTTCAGAGGTTGCATAGACTGAAAGCAGCAGAGCATTTTTCCTTATTGTTTGAATATGACCAGAAATATCAATTTTGAAATGAAAACTGAAGCATTAAAAGCATAGCTTGAAGACAAAATACTCCAAAATACAGTCCTTCAGTACTGTACGGTGCAATTCAGTAATCCAAAGCATACTTTCAAGCATCAAATATGAGCCTGACACAATTGTAGGCTCTTGGATCCAGCAGGGTAGAAAACAAAGCCTCTGAACTTAAGGGCTAGTATTTTTTTTCTACTTGAGGGCAGAGAGAAGAGTGGAAAAAATACTGGAATGGTGATTTGGGATTGCAGTGCCCACTCAGATGTTATCTAGCTTTTTGACATTGGCAGGCATTTTGCCTTTGCTTACTTGTCCACAAAATGTGAAATTGGGCTTTTTTTTTTTAATAATTTTAAACTGATAGAAAAGTTCTAAGAATAGTACAGAATGCTCCCACGAAATGTGGATTTATAAAATGGTTTCAGTACCTATTACACTAATGTCTCTTACAACAGAAAGATCCAATCTAGTATCATATGTTGCGTGTAGTCGTCATGTCTCTTCAGTTCCCTTATATCTGGAATTGTTCCTCAGTCTCTCTTTGACCTTCATGACCTTAAGTTATTTAAAAATTACAGACTAACTGCTTTGTAGGATTTAGCATTGTCTGGTGATTCCTTTGATTAGATTCATGCTGTTAATATCATAGTAGTGGTTGCGTGCTTTTTTCACTGTGTTCCATCACATGGCACTTTGGGTTGTTTCGTCCCATCCTTGGTAATGTTAACTTTGATCACTCGAGTAAGGTGATAGCTTCCAGAATTCTTCACTGTAAAGCTATTCCTTTCTCTTTTATAATTATTGTGTACTTTGTGAGGAGATACTTTACACAACATAAATATCCCATTCTTCATTCAACTTTCACTCACTAGTTTTGTTGATTTTTTTTTTGCCTGAATTAATTATTATGACTATGGTTGACAAACGGAAATTTTCAAATTCTATCATTGCTTCTACATTTATAAGTTGTCATTTTACTGCATGGAATACTTTATTATTTATTTCAGTGCAGATGTATGGATCCCCATTTTATTTGGTAGGATAGAAGCTATCACTAAGTTTTTGGATACTAACTTGTCTCAGTTTTGGACAATGGGACACCCCCCCCCCCTTCAAGCTAACCTCTCTGTCTGACATGATGGCATTATTTTTTTGGTGCATCTCCTTAATTTCTGGGTTAACATATTCCAGGCTTATTCTGTAATGTTTTTGCCCCAGTCCTAGAATTAGCTTTCAATCCAAGGCGCCCTGGTAAGTCTTAGTGATGCATATGCTGATTGCTGTTGGGGTTTCACTGTTCCCAGGACCTTCTCAGTGCCCAGAGCCAGTGCATATGTATCTATATATCACCTAGGTTTTCCCCTTTTTCATATTTGTAACTTTCTCTTTATGTAAGAAATCTCAATTTATTTGTTTCTTTGTTTAATTTCCCAATCGCAATGGACTGCTATCCCACTTGGAAGCTTCCCTGACCTCACCCCCCTGCCAGGCCTCTCTCCTTCCTTGATTGGGATCCTCTAATGGATCTTTAAATTATTAAGGAAGGAAAGAAAGAAGGAGGGAAGAAAGGAGACTATTAATTTTGAACAAGGAAAATAGTGCTGTGCAGATTATTTTAAAACCAGAGTAAATGCATAATAATGTATCAGGGTAATATAGCAGTTGGGTTGGATTAATTGTGTGACATTTTATTAACAAAGTAAAATACAGGTTATATTTTTAGGTTCCATATCTGCTGCCTTGCACCTTCAAATCTAACATTCTCCTCTCATGTCAAGAGCCGTGTCTTTGAACTATACATTTGCTGTTTACACTGTTTTTCAGTCTTCACTAAGGAAAGGAATGAATACATGGATTTCTTGGTTTCATCTGGCTAACGACTGAGAGATATCCTGTCCAATTTTTTGAAAAAAGTATGAGCATTTTTAATTGAAACAATATGAGTAAATTAAAAATAAACTCACTGAAGGAGAAAAGAATCCAGAGACTTCCAATAGTTTGTGAGCCTTGAAAGAAGTTAAAAGTGGAAATGTCTTGACATTCTTATTTTGAAAGGTTGAGCTTAAAAATAAAAGTGACCTGGCAAACACAAACCTTGATTAGACATTGAGCTGTAACATTACAAAAAAAAAAAAGGCTGAGAATAAGTAAGTCTGAAAAAGAGCACTGCTAAGGGGCAGGCGATATTCTTCCATGGAAAAAATAATGAATGATGGCTAAATGTATTTCAGAAGGAATTTATTATTAGATAATACTCTGGGGAGGTACATGGCATATTTAGCGAGTGTTCTAACTAACAAAAGAACCACACCTTGAAAATCTTTGATTGTCTCGGTTATTATTCATTCCTGTAATCTTTCTAACACCTGGAAACACACCACTTTTTACTTACAGGGGCATTTCATTTTCAGTTTTTCCATGGCGATTTCTAAATCTTCAAATTCTGGTTCTTATTTTAAAAAGAAGCTAGTTTTTAAATACATAATGAGTTTCTCTGGCTGTTTTCCAGCATCTCTGCTCCTAATTTCCCCCTACCATGATGAAGATGTATCACAGACTTGTTTTTGGTTTTTGGTTTTTTTAAAGAGAGAACATCATACGTTTTTTTTGTTTTTTGTTTTTTTTTTAAGATTTTATTTTTTTGACAGAGAGAGAGAGACCACAAGTAGGCAGAGAGGCAGGCAGAGGGAGAGGGAGAAGCAGGCTCCCCGCCGAGCAGGGAGCCCGACATGGGGCTCGATCCCAGGACCCTGGGACCACAACCCGATCCGAAGACAGACGCCCAACTGACTGAGCCACCTAGGCGCCCTGAAGATGTATCACAGACTTTTTACTGCACTGGTGGGTATCAAGTTTCCTGAATGACAATTTTTTTTTTTTAATCACTAAAAAGCTGCTTTTAGAGCACGTACTATGTACAATGATCCCATTTGACATCACTGCCTCATAAAACATGCAGTCACGTGAAAGATTAGAAAATGCATAGTAATTATAGTATTCCAGAATTCTCCTTGTTGATTTGGCTATTTTAATAAGATTCCTAGTTGCAAGTAACAGAAATTAATTCAGCTTAACTTAGAAAAGGAAGAATCATGGGAAGAATTTTTAGAAGTTCTGAAAACCCAGCTGAAGAAATCAGAAAACAAGGCTCACTTGCAGGATACACTACCAGGATCTGGATGGAGCTGATCTGGATCATGTGTAGTTTATACAGAGAAAACTGGATTAAGGTAAGGAGGCAATAATGTGATTATAAGCATCTAGAGTACCAACAGTCCCAGTTTGCCTGGGAGAATCACGGTTTTAGCACTGAAAATCCCCGTTTTAGCAGACCCTTTAGTCCCAGGGTAACTGGGATGGCTGGACACCCTTCTAGTAACATTTGGCTGAAATTTTATCCTTGTACAAGAATGTGATTTAAATATTTCAGTTAAAATCATGGAAAAGTATGCTTCATAGTCAATATATAAAACCCTGAAATTGAGAGGTAAATTCTGTTAAAATAGCAATTTAGCAGGTGCTTTAACTTAATTGGTCACTATCGTTAGCCTTATTGATCCATAAATCTAGGTGTACACACAGCTACAGTTAAATTTATAGAAAACTCCTCCATGTACTTTGTGATCCATATTAAGCGCCCCATTCACCTAACAGTCTTCACTGGAATCTTCCTTCTACTATAACTATTTGTTAACTCACAGTATAAACATTACACTATCTCTACTTTGCTGGCTAATGCCGACTGGTACCTGGCTTTGCTGAGTTCTACCTACATATCATTTAATTCTCACAACAGCTCTATACAATTGACTCTCAGAAATTTAGTTACTTGCTCTTGGTCACATATCTAGTAAGCAGCGGAGCCAAATTTGAATGCATATTTCTTTGACTCTAGAGTGCATGCTTTAACAAATTCATCCAAATTGTCTCTCACTGGTCACTGACATTTTTTAAAACTATATTATCTTTTCAGAGAGATAACTCCCTTGTGGGCCTGTTGTATATGCTGCAAGAGATGTATATTAGATAGAGTTGCAGTTCTCAAACCCAGGGAGCTTTTAAAAATATTGGTATCTAGATTTCCCCCACAGAAACTCTGATTTAGCTGATTCGGCGTGGGTTCTGACCACTTAACATATTTTTTTAAAAAACCTCATCAGGTGACTCTCAGGCTCAGCGAGACTTGAGAAACCACTGATATAGTGTACAAACTGGTATCTGTCTAACCATCGAGGTATGAACCATTAAGAACAAGAAGCTGATCTGAGAGAAGTTGAGGCAGGTTTGAAGGATCAGGTAGGGATATTATGGAAGATTGAAATATCATTGAACAAACAGCAATTGATTATATCACAGTTATCTGAAGAACGATAATCTTTCTTTTCATATCTACACTAGTACTGCATTTATTTCAGCTGTCCTCACACTTTATTGCATCTATCCCCTTGGTCACCCACTGTTAAAATAAAAATGCACAGAAACAAATAACAAACAACTGAAACAAAACAAGTTACTAGCAAGCCACCTTGGCGCTCCCTTAATTTAGATATCTTCCCTAAGTGAAATTGTGTTGTATCTGATAATAAGTGAGCACAGTGAAAATCATATCCCTAACTTTAATTTCCAAAAATCCAATTCCAGTTTTGAACTCTTCCTGGGTAAGAGAAAAGTAACTATTAAGAAATAGAATAAGGAGAGGATTCTAAGTCTAGACAGCTGGGAACTGGGAGAGAAATCAAAATTCCAGGCAGATACACAGGTGACATGTAGGTGCTGAAATATAAAGCAAGATAAAAAGCCAGAAAAGCAGCCACAATAACCTGAAGATTTTTCATAACTAGTACCCTCTGTCCTAGGGCAGTAACATTTCTGGAATCCTGTTAAGGCAGGACCTGATTCTTAGTTTAGCTGGTTTGGTGGTCAGATTGGGTACTTGAGTGTTGTGGTCTGAGAGACAGTAGGAGAGTAGTGACTTTTGACAGCCTAATGGATGACCTTAAATCTTTTTTATCGAATTATGTCATACTTACAGATAGGACCATTATATTCTTTTGAAACAATTAACCAACTTACACTAAATTACTGCATGAACGTTGATGCAAAGCAGTTTTAGTAGTAAAAGAAGGTACACTGAATTCTTTGAATGTTTTCCTTCCAGATTTGAAGTGACCACAGTGAAATCTGAGTTGAAAATACTTTCAAGTATAAGACTATATGTATCACTTATATGAAAAACACAAACTCAGTATGAAAGCAGATGTGGTACTTCGGAATAACACCAACAGGGTAATACAGTTGTTAAATTGGCCCCAAATACCAGCACATATGCTTTTTTAAAAAAAAAGGTTGACAGGGAAAACATATCTCTTGGGAGTGTAGGCTAGACCATCTGTCAAAGGGAGAATTGAAACCATATTTCCATTAGAGGTGGTCATTGATCATTTGGTGAAGATTTCTGTAGACAAATTGCATAGACTATGTCATCTTCCACTATCTTATCTTACATATACAGACCTCAGACATTCTTCAAGGAAAGGCAATTTGGCACTCAGAATTTGGGCAGGATTGTTAAAAATGTGATTCCAGGAAAGGATCTCTATAGACATCAGCTGGAGAAAAAGTAGTTGGAGAAAACAGAGGCTGTGTGTTGGATCTGAGCACCACTAAATCAGCAATAGTATACTCTAAGGCTGAAGCCCAGAGGTAACTCCAAATTTTTTTTTAAATTAAGAATTTGGTTTGTCTATTTCGTGGATAAGGGAGCAAAGAAAAAAAAAAACTGTAAATGAATTAACTGTAAAATTGAAAAAAGATCTCTCTCTCTCTCTTTTTCTTTTTGGTAGAGAGCCCTAGAGTAAACATTACTACATTAATAGAAATATCTTGAATCATCCAATGGCATTCTCAGATATGAATATGCATATAGGTAGTATATGAATAACTTGAAAGCTGTTTCTTACTAGAGACAGAAAATGTATATATCTCTTCCCAGAAAATGGAGTTACCTGCTAATTTTTATAAGTTTGGGGCAATTGTTTGGAACAAATGACCTAAGTCCTGATATATATATATATATATTTTTACATTTTAAATCTCCTATGTGTATAATATTAATATCTATTATAGTGTCTACATAGTATTAACATTTCAGGTTTGTCTACAGATCAAATAGGAAATACTGTTTATATTCATCATTATTGACATATGATGGCTGTTTCACTTTCCCCATGGATATGTTTTCTTGTTTCCCTAAGATGAAAACTCCTTGCAGGTGTGGATTGTATGATCTACTTCCACGTATTCTCTATTGCATTTAATACATTGCTATCCCTCTCATTGATACACAAGGCTAGGTGCTAATAATCCTTAATATGCACATGAAAAATACGTAGGAAATAGACTAAAGAAATTTTAAGAATTTAAGTAATATAAAATAACACTTACCTTTTAAAATATTTCCTTTGCTCACTGAAAATAAGTCATAATGATGCTGCATTAAAAATAAAAGTTCTAAAAATCTAAAAAAAAAAAAATCACCTCTTCTGCTATAGCCAATGCCCCTGAGTTATTAGTACACTAAAGAAAATATGCCATTGTTTGGGAGTGGTACACATTTTTTTTCCTCTCACTACCAATGTTCAAAGATAACATAAAGTACTTAACAAGTGTTAGTTTTTATTTGTCCTAACTAGTTGTCTCAAAAAAAAAAAAAAAAAGATTTGCAAAGCGTGTAATGCCTATATCCCATTACCAGTGAACTTGCAGCACAATACATATGAAGAAAAGTGACTTTTTACCTGAAAACAAGATAACTTGCTAGCTCATGGAGAGTGGACACAAGTATGTTGTTTTGTGGGTCTTCAGTCTGAACAATTTGCATTAACCCACATCTCCATGAACAAGAGCAAATAGGGCTCTATGTATTGAATAAGGCAGGAGCTGAGGGTGGGGGCAGGTGGGGTGAAAAGAGGAAAAGAACAGGATGAAAAGGGAACATTATAGCATCTTCCTGTGATTGCTGGCTAGGTGCCCTCTTCCTTTTTCCACCTCTCTGGTTTGTGACTGACAGGGTTTTAACTGAGTTACAAATGTTTTTAATCTTTGCCATGTTAAAGAATCTTGAAGATAAATGTTTCTCGGTTGGCTCTCAGTGATCAGTCTGGCTTGTGTATATTCATCATGTCTCCATGCCTTGGTGAGTCACAGTGTGTTAGCTTAGGAAGGAAGATAAGGAAAATACATATGGGGTCAAATACAATGGTAATTTAGAAACACTTGCCTGATCAGAGCTTTGACCTGGAGTGTCTGTGGAGGAGGTTTCAAATTATTCAAAGTCAAATATTTTAAGTCATGTGATTTTTTTCACAAATCCTATAATATGGACTGTTTCCTCATTCCAGTCTACATAACTGTTTAGCCATCTGCATACATATGAAAAACATGAGTTTTCAAAGATGTTCATATTTTTCAGAGTAGGAAAATCTGGGTGATCACAGTGTCGAGTATTCTTATGGTCATTTTCTATTTAATTATCAAATCTTCTTTCTTCATATTTGAGCATTTATGAAATGGGCAAGCTGATCTTAAAAATCATAAAAAAAGATTCCAATGCATATCTACATTTGGCACAAACTTTAATGCTAAAAAAACTTCTGAAAATGTGATAATTTCCATTGTTCCAAAATGTTTTATAATTGATGATAGACTTTAGTGATCGATTGTAGTATTTTTAAAGCTTGTTCTGATTATAAGAGTACTCCTTTCTGTGAAATAAACTCAGATATCATTAATATTCCTCCTCAAAATGCTTAATTTTTTCCATCTTATGAAGAACACATTTTAAGTTATCTTAAAAATTCCTTTTAGCTCATTAACTCCTATTTCTTACTTTTACCATTGGCTTTTAGATAAAATCTTATTTCCTACCACATCTTTCCAACATATAATAATGGCAGAATATCATGTTTAATGTCTCTTTTAAGCTCAAGGATATATTTTACATGGAAATGGTTTTTAGTTTTTGTTGAGAATGACTTCCCTACAGTTTTAATCAAATCCGACTCGAAGAATAGAATCTCCCTGATGATTAGTTAATACAGTTAAGATGAGTGAGAGTCCATCTACAGGAAATGTAATATGAATTTCATTTACATTTTCATCCAGCCACTCAAACTGTACAGAGTGATGGCAAGATAAAGAGCCAAGGATTTTAAAGTTTTCAAAAATAAGTTAATGGAAGAGAGTCATTCACTAAGATATTTAAAAACAAAATCATTACACTTATATTTTAGAGCTCTCCTGAACCGAGTTAGTTGTAAAGAAAAAGGCCTTAGGAAAACAAAGCATTGTTATTATTATTTCCACTGTAAAACTGCCAAACCTAAAGATATATTCACACCGTCAATCCAGGCAGCATTTTCCTGAGTGAACAAAGACAAGACAGTCACGGCATTTCTCTTTGGAAGAAGTCCTTTCCACTGTGCAGGCAAATGTATCACATTTTGAAAGGCTAGATCCTGAGGATAGAAGAAAGCAATATAACATTACAAGGAAGAGACTTTTTCTCATGCTGTTATTAACATCCATCAAAAACCCAGAGTCTTTTTGAATACTACTTTCAAACTGACTCCTTCCCATCAAACAAAATTACTTATGACTTCATTCATGAAAACAGGCTTTTGGTTTCCCATCAATAAGTGGCAACATGTTTTTGCCAACCTAACCAACAAGTCGGGCTATTTTACATCTGATATAAAATGCAGTTTCAGTCAGTGAAATCATTGATAGGTAATAGAGCAAGAGACAGAGGCTAACTATATTTAATCCACCGTGTATTTTGGGCCATCCCAGTGGAATCAAACATAAGTATTTCCCTAAGTAAGCCTTCCTTCACCATTTTGAATGGAGCTATGAAGTATTTTTATTATGAACTTTTGAACTGTCTGAACTTATTCTATCCACTGAAATAGTGCCTTGAAAATGCTCTTTTCGGCTAGTAATGTGACAGCTAAAGCTGTTGTGCTCTGTATCATTCAGCTGGAAGGTATTACTCTGATTACATCTGCTAGCATAGCTGGGTTCCTTGAAAATGGGTGAGCCACATGGTGAATAATTAGTATCGGCAGACTCATTATAAGCCTCTGTAGATAGACTCTAACGTACGCTCCTAATGTACTAACGTTGTACTAACATCCCAAGTACAAAGCAGCTTTGATTTAATTCATTGTCCATTCCAGATTTGTTTTTGTTTTTTTTTTTTTTACTAGTCGGCCCTCTATGCAAGACATCATATAAATAAAATTACTGTTTCTGGCTTGAATCAGCACTAGACTTGAGTTAGTGGTTGCATGAAAGGCTAATTTAAACAACAGCAGGGCCACTGCCTTATATAGAAGACGACCATCCTTGGCAGTAAAGCTCTGTCCGATTAGAATGAATCATATTCACATTATATGTAAAATATATCATACTAAGGTAAACTAAGAATTTGCTCTCATAGAGTCAAGAATGAAAGAGAGCTTCAAAGGTTGTTAGCCTGTCTTCTGGCTTTCTGAGGGCTACAATTAAAAAGTCCTCAAGAATTATCTGCCAAGTCCTTAAAATTATTCAGACAAGTAGGCACCACAGTCTCCTTCTGTAAGTCATTCCCAGGTCTGCCAGCCTTTATTGTCAGTAAGGGCTGCTTACTATTTAACCCAGCCCTGAAAATAGTCTCTGGCCCACGTACAGTGGTCCCAGAAAAAGATAGGCAGTGGATCTTATTTTTAAAGTGGGATGGGAATAAGACAATTTAATTTTTTCTCTCTCCACCCTCCAGAACTGTTCCTTTTGGTTTTCTTGGTAATCAGCCTTTTTGAAAAACCTTGGCCTATTAAACTGGTGGGACAGACTCTAATATTACTATTGGAATTTTGGCTGGACCTAACTACGTCCCAAATCAAAATACATTCCCTGAAGAAGAGTTCTCAGGGAAAAGCAGTCACATCTTGTAATATAAACCCCTGTCCTATCCCCCAGATACCACAAAATAATAATAATTTACATTTACCGAGAGCTCACTAATATATATTAAGCATAGATTTAAGACCCTCCAGTGTATTAAATCCTCACAATCTCCTATGAGATTATTCTTCCCATTTGACAAATGAAAGCATGAGGTTCTGAGGAGGTCAGTCACTTGTGTAAGTCACCCACTAGTTAGTGGCAGAACTTGGGTCTGAACTCAGGCATTTTGGTGTTGAAGTCTGTGTTTAACTCTAACGAAGTAAAACCATTTGATGATTAAGAGTTTATACAGCTTTTGGGAGAAAAACTGAGCTAAAAAGCACAGAGCAAAATGGAGAGAGTCATAGTAAATATTAAAAATTTTTTAAGATTATTTATTTGAGAGAGAATGAGCCCAGGTGAGGGAGGGGTAGAGGGAGAGAGAGAGAGAGAGAGAGAATCCTCAAGCAGACTCCCTGCTGAGCATGCACTGGATGTGGGTCTTGATCTCATGACCCTGGGATCATAACCCAAGCAGAAATCAAGAGTTGGATGCTTAACTGACTGAGCCACCCAGCTCCAAATACTAGGCATTTGTGAAGGAAAATAATTGTCTCCGTATATGTAACAGAATTACGAGAGATCTTTTGAGGTGGCGGAAAGCCTCTTGTCCTGTAGAGGTAGGAGAATTCTAAGGAGTGGTTCTGATAAACTGTAATTTGCCATTTACTTTATCACAAATCCTGAGCTGTATAATTGATTGGAATGGGCTGTTCCAATTTAAGATTTTTTAAATATGATAATGAAACTCTTCATGGTGCCAGGAAGGAATATTCCAACAGGGAATGACTCATTCTTGAGTTTAATAATCCCTCTACTCCCTAATCCCATTAGTGGATTACTTTACCATGTTTCCAAACATTTTTTTTTACCTATTTGTTTCTCAAGTCAGCAGTCTTCTCCCTAATTTTTGCAAAATATGATTTCCAACCTTCATTCTCCTGACACCTCTGACCCTTCATCCCCTCCCCTTCAATTTTGGTGACAGCTAGATATCCTATTCTAATGAGAACAAGATAATGTAAAATTGCAACTTTCTCTTCTCTACCACTGAAATGACAAACACACTCAACTTCTCTGATTTTCACTCCCCCTTTCCAAATCTTCCACTTGTCCTAGGAACAAGTTCTATAGATTCCTCTCTCTTTTTCCTTTCCTCCCTCTGCTTCTTTTTCCTTTGCATTAATCTGTATATAGGATGGCCTCTCTTATGCTAAAACTAAATAAACTAAGCAAAATAAAATAACATTATCCTTTGACCTACTGTCTACCTCCAGTCATCTCTGTATTTCTCTCTTTGCATGTAAATTTCTTGAAAGACTTCTCTACTTACTTTCTTAGCTTGCTAACTCCCCAAAGCATTTCTCCTTTAATGCTATCTGATTTCTGCCCCAGTTTCATGAGTATTTCTATTATAAAAGTTACCACCTCTGTTTTAGAAAATGCAGTGGATATTTCTCAGTTTCTTCTGGCACCATTTACTACTATTGAGTATGCCCTTCATAAAACACTCTCTTCTCTGGGCTTCCATGACACCACACTAGCTTGGTTTGTTTCTTTCTTTTTTGCTCTTAACCCCGTATCCTTACATGTTCTTCTTCCACTTGAAATGTAATTTTTATGCTCCTTTCTCTTCTCTCTTGGGGAGGGGGAGTCCCCTGAAAAATTACATCAAACTTCATGACTCTAATTCCCAAATATGCTAATGATTTCCAGATAAATAATTCCAACCAGATACTTGACATCAGCATCAGATATACTCATATATTTTTCCAACTTCCTATAGGACACTACATGTATTTATTCTGTCCAACTCTTAAAATTTAACACACAGCAAAACAGATTCATAGTTTTTCTCTGTGATTCTCTTTGTGTTTTCTACTTCAGTTAATAGCAAATCCTTTATTCAATTTCCAACCATAAACTCTGGTGTTATTCTTGATTTCCCTCTTTTTCATCCCTCATGTCCTGGTTGTTTAGTCTCTTACAGGTCTTCAAACCAGTCAGTTTTTGGGTGCCTGGGTGGCTCAGTCAGTTAAGTATCTGCCCTCAGCTCAGGTCTTGATCCCAGGGTCCTGTGATTGAGTCCCGCATCAGGTTCCCTGCTCAGCGGGGAGCCTGCTTCTTCCTCTCATGCTCTCCCTGCTTGTTCTCTCTCTCTCTGTCAAATAAATAAATAAAATCTTAAAAACAAAAAAAAAAGTTTTTCACCATAGCTGTGACTGACTCAAGCTACTACCATTTCTCACCTCGATTCCTGCAACAGTATCCTCAGTTGTTTCTCAATGTTAAATGTTGCCCCATTTTCTGGGTCATATCTTCCCCAAAGCCATGCCTGATCATATCATGCTTCTGCATAGCATTCTTCAGTGGCAACCATTGTTTTTACACTAAACCTGAATTAACAGAATTTACAAAAACACTCCTGATCAAACCTTTGCTCAGTTCTCCAGCCTTGCCTTGTACCAGACTAAAGTGCTTTCAATTTCTTGAACACATCATACTTCTAGGTACTCTCAGCTTTTCATCCATTGTTTTCTTGATCTTCAACACTCATTTCTCCAACCTTCTTTGGCTTTCTTTTACAAATTCCTCAAATCAGTTTTTCCTTGTGAGATTTCTCCTCAACTATCAAATATGGGTTGGGCATTGTTGCTATGGGTTTTCAATAGCATTCAGCCTTCCCTTGTCAGAATTCCCTTCCCACCATGCACAATATTTATTTATAGTTATGCCATTTTAAATTATAAGCTTAATGAAGGCAAAACACTTAACCTGGATTCTTTGTGTTAAGTTAGAGGCTTATGCACTTTCAGGAAATCTGTACTTAAAACTACTTGTTGAATATAAAACTAGATAATAAAAGCAACTTTGTCTTTGGACAATAAAGCTTACTATAGGAAATACGTGTATGTTTTGCTATATTTGTTTTTTAAAATTAATTTAGTGATAATTTACAATATTATATGTGGATTTGAACTATAGTCATTTGAAACTCCACATTTGTGCCATCTTAATTTATATGATCTTGTGATTTTAAAGTTTAAATCTCACCAAGTTTGAGATGGGAATTTTTCTTTTAGTTGTTAAAAGACTAATTAATTAATTGATCAATTAATTAATTAATGTGTGCAAGAGAGAGAGCACACACGCACAAGCAAGGAGAGCAGGCAAAGCAGGAAGCAGGCTCCCCACTGAGCAAGGAGCCTGACTTTTTTCTTTTTTAAAGATTTTTTAAGAGATGGGAATTTTTCATGAGTCATTTAATTTTGGATATTTGGGGTCTTTGCAATATGTGGCTGGGTCCCACATATTGGGCTGTTATCCATTCACTTCCTTTCCCCAGGGAACAAAAGGAGCCCTGCCATGTGGTCTAAGTGTCAGGTCCCCTGACTCTCTGGGTAAACAGACTAATGATATTTGCTAAGAAGAAGAGACTTTATATTTGAAATGCCTTTTGCAGGATTTCCCTGGGCAAAGAATTATCTATAGGAAATAGAGTCCAAGATTTAGAAAGCACGGGTCCCTGGGGAATGCATGTAAGCCATGTAAATTCTTTGGGGGTAGAAAATGAAGATATTTTATAACTGAAACCTAAGTGAAATACTCCTAGTTGTGTGAAGTACCCAAGAAACTCCTTTAGAGACCACATCTGTTCTGGGTCAAAAGAAGACATCTGATGCAGAAAAGAAGGACCTGAGAAACTGCTTTCAATGTCTTAAACCTCCCGCTGCTCCTTCTGAGCTTCTTTATATTGTTTTGTATGGATAAGATCTCTGATTCTTGTAAGTCTGATAGGACAATCTGATCCTATGTGGCGGTTTGGATGAAATACTGCTTTGGAATAATTTAACAATTTTCTGTTGATATTTATAATAAAGTATATGACTTTTATCAAGGTAACTGGATTCATGATTCTCCCCCTTCTAAATTTTCTTAAATAGCAATCTTTAGTTTTCCCACTTGATTATAAAATATTTGGAGGAAAATTCAAGCTCAGTTCTACAATCCATTTGTAACCCTAACAATTATTTTGTGCATTTTAAGCAGATTTAAATTGCATTAACTTTATTTCAAAAAGCATATATATTCTTTCAGAGAACAATGCTAAAGCCAGAAATGGGTAATTGCTGAACTGAGTTTTACAGATGGATCGTTTCATTAGATACTTTAATTGAGTATCTGTGAATAAACTCCATCACACATTGTACTTGGCCTTATAGTTTCAAAAAACTAAGTATACATTTATCACAAATGGACTGTGGTGACATGAGCTGTTCTGGGAGTTCCTGGAAATATGGGTTATTCTATCTACCTCTTAAAGGGAATAATGGATGTTTATTGTCTCAGAGGCTCTGATGAGTGGATGGAGGAAGGGATGGAAGAGGGAGAGCAGGAGCGAGTTATGAGAACAGGCAGATTGAACACAACGAGTCTCAGAAGATAGTATATAAATCAGGTTATTCTGACATAACAGTATAGGAAAGGTCTTTTAATGGAACTGATTTCGTAGTCTTGGTGAGTCATCAAACGTCTATTTGAAAAACTGCAATAATAATTAGACATCTGCTAAGTTTTCTGTATCAATGTTCACTGGAGGACTGAAAACTTGCCTGAAAAAAAATTTTTTAAGACATTTTCTGAACTAATCACAAAAGGTGTTTTTTTGTTTGTTTGTTTGCTTGTTTTGTTTTGTTTGGTTTTAATCAGAGTATCCTGTGTAAACCCTCAAACAAAAAATATCAACGCTCTAAGAAGGAAGGGGAAATGGGGCACGGCTCCCTCTTAGAATTTCTGCTCAGTTAAAGAAGCCAGGAGAGATTTCAACTCTGTTGAAATGCTGTTGTAATTTTAAAATAGCCAAATTGCTACAAGTACTTTAAAGTTCTTGTGCCATCTCTAAAATTGTGCTTTGTAACAATCAAATTGGAATTTGAATCTTGCAGAAATACCTTCTAAGAAATTAGCAAGCAAGGGTGAAAAGAAACATATTTGCTCAATTCAACACAACACAGAAAAATTTATGTTAAAAACATTAAGTTTGGAGAAGTGTGAAAATTACATTTTTGTCATCCCATCAGTAGAATTTTTTTTATTCATTGCTATAAAAATGAATAAATTGGACTTTTCTGAATTATACTCAAGGAATGATCTCATGAATTAGAGTCCTGTGAAGGAAATTTTTTTCCCTGCCCACTCACAAGCAATTACCATTTTATTTTAGCAGCATGTTTTGCTTTGTTTGTGTGTGTGTACAACACATTCAGAGATAGTAAAAGACATGCCTTATAATAGTTTATGAAAATTCCATGAATTTAAGAACATTTCTTTACCTCCAACCAAAATGCTTGAGAAGTAAGTGTGTAAAACTAAAGTGTTTGGGGCTATAAGTGAGTTCTGAAATGCTTCTTGAGTATAGTATAGCTGTTGAGTTCCTACTCTTTCTTTTATAACGGTAGTCTGAAAGAGAAAGTCTGAAATGTAAGCCATTTAATCCTCTCAGAATGAGGTCCATGCAGGTTATTAAAATGAGTGAAGGGGGCCAGATGACAGACAAAAGGGACAGCTCCAAGTAATATCTAAATGGTACAGTCTACTCATCTCCAGGTGATGGCAGTCATGCAGGTGTACCAGCCCAATGGGGTAGAATCTTCTGTTTTCAAGAACATTTGTGAATCACTACTGATATGTGAAGTTTCTCAATTTTAGATGTTGGCCAGACAAATCATGGCTGTATTTATTTGTGGCTCAAGAGCTGTCAATTTCCCCATATCTAGTATTAGGGAGTATATATTCTATATCCCTGGCAAACTGAAAAAACTCCTGAGGGGACCCTGGGTGGCACAGTCAGTTAAACGACTGACTCTTGGCTTCTGTTCAGGTCATGATCTCTGGTCGTGAGATCCAGTCCGCATTGGGCTCCCAGCTCAGGGATGAGTCTGCTAAAGTTTCTTTCTCCCTCTCCCTCTGCTCCTCTCTGTGTTCACTCTCTTTCTTTCTCACATAAATAAATCTTTTTAAAAAAAAAAAACCTGAAATGTATAAATCAAAAGTTATTTAGCTTATCTTCTTGAAGTAACATCTTCACTAAATTGTATTTAATGTTGAATATTTGGTTCTCATTGAAAATTGATACATAGAACAACACTATGAAAAATATACCTGAATATGCTATAAAATCTATATAAAAAATACAACTTTATATGCTATAAAATAGACATGGCCTATTAGGTGTTAAATGTTACTTGTATAAGGATTCATAAAACACGTTCATTTTAGAATTCAATACCACTAAATTTTTTTAAGATAATAAGCATTACATAATAACATAATCTCCTTTAAGAATGAGGAAATAAATAAGGAAGTGCACTCAAAATTTAGTCTTAATCATTGTAATTATATGACTTCAAGAGAGTGATCTTTTGCATTCATCTTGCATATAGAATTTCAGATTTCTTGTTTTCTATTTAAAGCTTGGTGTGGGTGTATAGTTATGCGTGTATTTGTGTGTACATAAAAATATAGATGTAAGTGTGTGTTATGTGTTTGTAAGTTTTAAGTGCTTTAAATCATTCTTTGGAAGACAAGATACAATTTTATTTTATTTTATTTTTATTTATTTATTGTTAAGATTTTTTCATTTACGTTGCAATTGGGGAATTGGAATCCCTTCCTCTTTCCCTTCCCCAATTGAGAGAGAGAGAGAGAGAGAGAGAGTGTGCAAGTGGGGGGAGGGGCAGAAGGAGAGGAAGACAAGCTGACTTCCTGCTGAGTGGGAAGCCAGACATGGGACTTGATCCCAGAACCCCAAGATGATCTGAGCTGCAGTCAAGAGCCGGTCGCTCAACCAGGTGCCCCAAGATACAATTTTAAATGGAAATTTTAAAAAGCAGTTTGGTATCTTTCTGTTACAGTGTCTGTGAAATGTTGATACTTCATCAAAATCTTAAGACATTTGGATAAGAACCTAAATAGTGATAAAATTGGAAAGTGGCCAAATTGTTTTTTAAGTGCCCTTCCTTTTCTTAACTAATCTATACTAGCTAATTAAGAGATGATAATGGTTTCGGGATGCCTGGTTGGCTCAGCCAGTTAAGCGGCTGCCTATTGCTCAGGCCATGATCCCAGGGTCCTGGGATCGAGTCCCACACTGGGCTACCTGCTCAGCTGGGAGCCTGCTTCTCCCTCTGCCTGCCACTCCCCCTGCTTGTGCTCTCTCTGACAAATAAATAAATAAATAAATAAATAAATAAATAAATAAATAAATAAATAAA